>NC_092802.1:31686178-32042032 GCF_918797505.1 Bemisia tabaci
AACGAAATTTGAGCATGTCCATGAATCAATGTAAGCTACTTCTGCCCCTCGAAATTTACGAGGGCCCTCCAAATTAAGGGTTGGGCACCCTATATAACTTTTATTTTTCAACTGGCAATCCTCCCATCCCCTCGCCTTTTTTAAATCTGAGCCTGAAGTCTGATGTCTGAATCTCCCAGGCTTTTTTTTTCTTATTTTTTTTTTAGAAAAAAATGAAGTACAACTGAAAACTCTAAAGCTTTCGGATGCAAACTTACCTTTATCCCAACCACCCCTAAGCGAAAAAAAATTATGAAATTTCTAAAAAGACGTGGAGAGCTGTGTATAACTCGGACTACGATTGAATCCATCGAGTAATGGCCTGGTTACACGCTCAAATTTCCGTCAGATTCCGATCAAAATGATGACCAAGATGGCGGTCGAGAGTTATCTAGATTGATGAGTAAAATTAATTAAAACAGCGTGTTGATTGAAATAAGCCTGAAATAAGCACGGTTGTGTGAGAATCAGATGAAGGATGAGCCTCACAGCTCCATCATCTACCATCAAATTCTTGCAGGCCGCAGAAATTTGATGGTAGATGGTGCGCACCAGTCACCATTTGATCGGAAATTGACGGGAATTTGAGCGTGTAACCAGCACATATAGCGCGCTTCGTTTTTTTCTCGAGACCTGTCGACTCGCGGAGTGGGCAATAAAGCAAGGAGCAGGAACGAGCTTGTCTTAATCAAGGAGGCCAAGATAAAAATAAAGACGGCACCCAAAATAAGACTCCCCAATTATTGCCCCCCCCCCCCCCTGCGCGCCCCACCTCTTCCGGTCCGCTGCGCTTCCTTCCTCCAAACAAATAACCTTTTAATCGCTGAATTTGCGCGAGAAATAGTGTTTACAAGATCCGAGGAGGGGCTGCAAAAAGTCGGACCTTTCCCGGAATTCTCTCCGGTAAATCACGGCACTGAGATCCCCCCCCCCCCTTCTCCAACGTAAATGATGAATAATTTTAACGCCATTCGATCTCGCTGATGAAAGCTGAGCTGAAGTGATGCTGAAATAAATTCTGAAACGTAAAAATTGAATTTGGTTTTGTGGAGTAAAACTTAATAGGACGTACGAATAGCCGAAATGAAAGTAAAATAAACGGACTGGTTTTGGACCCAGCAGGCTGATTATTGAAATTTTGTGTTTGTCGGGCGGTTTATGTCGGACAATTATTTCTAAAGTTATCGGCAAATTACCTAATCTGCTGAAATACATGTATATACACGGAGAAAAAAAAAACCTCGTGCGTGGGACCCGAAGTTTAGGTCGTATGGAAGTACTTCAGATGTGAGAATCGAAGTTTTTCGTATGTCATAACCGAAGTTTTTCGGATGTGAAAACCGAAGTACTTGAGATGTAAGAACTGAAATTTCAGATGTGTGATCCGAACCTCGACAGCTAGATCTAAAGTGCTCTGTGTAAAGTGTGTAAGTGATCTGTAGTGTGTCTAAAGTGTGTAAAGTGTGGGATGCTCAATCCAAAAACTTCAGAGATCCATATGACCTAAACTTCGGGCCCCACGCCCGAGGTTTTTTTCTCCGTGTATGATATGGAAAATTCCGCCTGATGACGTTGCAAGGCAGCAGATTTTCTCACTTTTAGGCCTTGTCCACACGAGCGCAGTTCGCGGAACTTATTCCTCGAACTTGCTCAGTTCCCGGAACTTATTCCTTGAAACGAGGCATGCTGTCCACACGGGTTCGTCCGAACTGGAACCGGAGCTTCAATAAAACTATACAATTATTGCAAAATAATAGATTATTATGACCGCCAAAGTAACAAAAATAAATGTCAAGATCATATGGATTGCATTTTGCAAAAAGGAACCACTAGCATTGCAATGTTGCTAAGATTGTGCAACTTCTTTTGTCTTGGAGAAAAAACCTGATTATCCATTGGATTGCATTTTGCAAAAAGGAACCACTAGCATTGCAGTGATGCTAAGATTGTGCAACTTCATCCTTTGCAATAAAATTGCGGAAATTGTGAAAAACTATGAAATTTAGATGGTAATTTTTGTCTTAAATTTACAGTTTTTAGCGAGTAAAATAGGAACTATTGAGGGATAATTGGGTTTTTCCTCCAAGACAAAAGAAGTTGCACAATCTTAGCAACATTGCAATGCTAGTGGTTCCTTTTTGCAAAATGTAATCCCATTAATAGTTTCTATTTTACTCGCTAAAAACTGTAAATTTAAGACAATAATTACCATCTAAATTTCATTGTTTTTCACGATTTCCGCAATTTAATTGCAAAAGATGAAGTTGCACAATCTTAGCATCATTGCAATGCTAGTGGTTCCTTTTTGCAAAATGCAATCCATATGTAAAGGACGTGAAAAACAAAAACAAGCAAATTCGCATCAAAAGAAACATATTCAGAAGCTCGGAGCACGGGGAAATTCCAGGTTTTGGAGGAATAAGTTTCAGCTCAGCAAAAAACTTGTTCCGGGAACAAGTTCCTCGAACTGAGTTCCGCGAACCGCGTTCGTGTGGACAAGGCCTTGAATCTGCTTTACTATAACTTCTCAGCTCATGAAGAACTCTTAGATGCAGCAATACAATCTTTTCGTGCAAATTCTCCATTAGGTCACGTCAAGTTTGATTGGGGGTGGATTTGAAGGGTTGCAATATTTTTCTCTAGTCACCTATTTCTGAACTTTGTTGCGGTTGGTCTCTCTCGTATATCCCTTCATATCTAAGTTGTTCGCCATTACTTTTGCGTGTCTGCGATGATGATACATTTTTAATTTAAGAATCTGGATCCGTCGAGTTGCATGCCGGTTCTACCGTGCTATGAGAAAGCGATGTACAGTGGATCGAGTCAATTAGATAGAGGTCGGACATGAAATTTTTTCACTAAAACTGCAAATTATGATGTTTAATTCCTAACATTTTAATTGCAAGGGGTGCTTTAACCAGACAATTTTACGAGGAAACCAATGGATCCAATTTTAGAACCCCAAAATTCTGTGTAAACGGAGTTATAAGCGTTTAAAGTTTCCAACTTTTGTCCGACCTCTTCTATTGACTCGATCCACCGAGCGACGTATGAAAATGTGTACATTTTTACATTTCTTCGTGTAAAACACAAATTATACAGACTGATTTTGAATCTTTATAGAAGGAAATTTGGCAGGCTCAGATGATCATGTGGTGCTTTTCCTCAGCACGGTAGAGAACTAATCTATTCCGTTTCAAGTCACCAGACGGATTTTCCATGATGTATGAGTCGTTTGGTCCATTGAAAGGGCACACATTTTCATCTTGCGAATTGCGAAACCCCCGCCGGCGAACCATGATAATAACGCAGGACCCGTTGACAAGTTATGACGTATCACCATTATGCGAGGATTCTAACCCCCCCCCCCCCCCCGCAAGGCCCCGTCTTGCATACAAACTTTTCTTCAACCCCGACTATGCTTTCTTTTCGTCCACATTCTCCGACAATATCCTTGGAAACGTGGAAAAACAAGACAGAAAACAGTGTTGCCTTTTTCAGAATCACAAAAATATTTATTTTTAGTTGATATTGTAGAGCTCAATCATTTGTAGAGCTATGAAAAATTGAGTGTGAGACGTGAAAGTGGAAAGTTGTATCCCCATGCAAAACAACACAGGAAATGTGTCATTCAATAATTTTTCTAGTTTCTCTAAGCTCTTCCAAATTTTCTCCAAATTTTTCATGTGCGGAGTAGAATCAAATAAGTTTTGCTCTTGGAGCCATCGTTTTGTAAAAAAGTGACTTTAGTTATTTCAAGACTTCAGGATGTTTTCTGAAGTCCTCATACTCTTGGAAAGTCGATTTTAATAGTGGTCAATCTTCTTTTTCAACAGAAAAAATTTTTTGGCCTCTTTTATCGCTGGAAGTTAAGTTTTTTTGTCCGTACCGTAGACCAATTAAACAGGCTTGTTTTTCTATCAATACGTGCGATAATATACCGTTTTAAGTTTTTTTGCACTCAATGAGATATATTCTTGTAGAAGAATAAAAAAAAATTTTCCTTCAAAGTTTTTACTTCCAAAATTTAGCACCCAAATTGCTCTAAAGTCCGATTTATAGAATTTTGCGCCATCATTTTTCTCCCATAAAAACCGGGAAATGTAATTATACGATTAATTTTAATTAATTTCTTTAGAACTAACTTAGAAGATGTGGTAGACAACTTTTTTAAAGAATTTCTACAGGTTTGCTCTTTTTAAAGCTACAAATTGTACAATTTTTTACTGGTCTACGGTACAGGACAATAACGTTACGGTACGGACAAACGGGCTGCGGTAAGGACGAAGAGGCATTCGTAAATATTACTGTATGCAAGGGCCGAATTATGAAGAACTGAAATTCATTGGGGAATAAACTGCCAAGTTATAGCATAGCTTATAAGTGCCACTTTTATAAATAATTACAGGCAATAAAGGTAAAAAGAGTAAGTAAATCAGTTTTTCAAAAATAATGAACTGCTTTTATTTTAAAGTAAACGCATTAAATAATTAGGGACAAATCTTAGAAGCTGAGTTCTTAAAACAAGCTTGACAACGTTAGAACGTTTCAGGTGCACTTTTACAAAATAAGAAAGAAAACAAAAAGGTAAATTTATCGAAAATGTGGTCACAAATCACCTTAAATAAATATTTAAAGGACAATAAGAAAAAATAAGTTAGATATTAACGAATAAATATTAAACGAATAAATTGCTACGAACTTCAGACGAAAAAGAGGACTCAAAGTTCTAAAAGAAAAAATGAAAAAAATAAAAAGATGGCGATCCTTATGCAATCATCGAAAAAAAAGCCTCCTTCTTCTAAGTCGCGTCGTACTAAAAAAAAAATACGTTTCTCTTTTTTTTTAAATTCCAAATTTTGGTGATAGATAAAATAAAGTAAAGTGGGATGATCTATCAAACAGCGCACCGATTTTTGGATGACTTTCGCATTTTGTCCGTACTTACCGTAGACCCGGCCGCATCGCGCGTCAGCTACGGGCTACGGTACCGGACGGCTACGGGCTACGGTACGGACGGCTACGGTGCGGACAAATCGTGTGATTATTGGCAACGGTGCTCGGGCATATTCACGCATGTGGTTGAAATTCTGGATTTGAGGTTAAGATATCAGAGCGTATCAAAAAATACCAAAATTCGAGAGTTTGAAGTGATTTATGCATTAAAAAGGTAGGTATACGGTAAGGACATCCTAGATGGTCGTTAAACCTAGAAACTCATAAAAAACGGTCAAAATTTACTGTTTCATTGCGGTTTTTTTTTCCTCTGCTCGACATCAGCGTGTGATAGTCACGATAACACAAAAAAAGTAAACAAAGTTCATAAGTGCTGCACTGTAACGGACAAAATGATGCTGAAAAAAGGGGGCTACGGTACAGGACGCGAATTCCGCAGACAAGGCTGCATGACGCAAAGACTGTCAATATTTTCACTTATTTGGATGAATATAACTGAAAATAATAAGTTAGGTACAAATTGAGTGTGAATTTACAGCAGAAGTGGAAGTATTTAGATGCAAGATGATGGTTATGAAGCGTTAAAAGTTGCGCACTTGAGTCGCAGACAGGCTACGGTACAGGACATTTCAGCTGTTTAGGGCCAAAATTCTGATATTAAATGGCAAAAACTGCTTAAAGCGATGTTGGGACCTGATTAAGCGTAAAATTTTGAACAAATTTAAAAAAAAAATGTCAGATTTTTCCATTTTGAAGGGCTAAAAAGTTGGCAGACATGGTAGAGCAAAACTTATTTGATTCTACTCTGCGGTTTTGTTGTTAGGCAAAATGTTTCTACGGATCTGGGTGTTTCCTTGGAAATTCTCTATCAACAGAACATTCTGTAAAAAAGTTCAAGCTATTGATTGGGTTTGTTTCTCTTCGGAAATGTAGCAGCGTGGCGCAGCGGCGTGAATTGCGATGTATCCATTATTATGCCATTTAAATCCATGTTAAAGAATCGATTATTTAGGTGTTCTCTGCAAACACCCTGTTTGTCGATCCTTTTCCATGGGTTTAAATGGCATAACGATCGATATATCGCAATTCACGCCACGCCACTGTTAGGAGCGGAGATTTTTGAACACCGTAATAAAGCAGCGTATATTCGCACCTCGGCCATCGATATTCGCACAGAAGCACATCTCAGTTTCCTTTCGAAAGATTATTCGCTCATTTCTCTTTTTTTTGGTTTCCCAGACAAAATCCGGCAACGCTCAGCGTAAAAGCTAATTACTTGTGGCGGAGTTGTAGCGTAAAAAGAAGAAGAAAAAGCAGAGGTAGAGGAAGAAGAAGAGGTTACTAAAAATAAAACGGGGCGCGTTCGATGGAGTCGGGTGTGACTCTGGTAATAACACGCAAGACGGTTTTGTTCCTGAACCCTCGAACGAAAGTTATGCAGACCGGTGAAAAGGAAAAGTTTCTGCCGGGGGGTGCTTCTCTGCCTCCCTTTTTCCTCGGTGCAAATGCAAATTATTACCTTTCCCGCTTCATGCTCCAGGAAGTCAACGCATCGCATTGGCATACTGCCGTGCTAAGGAAGAACGCCATATTTGCCTCCAGGCGTTGCCAAATTTCCTCGATAAAAACCGAATTTACTGGGAAAAATTATGAACATTTTTTACCAAAATTTTCTGACAATTTTGAACGCAATTTAATCTAAAATATCTAAAATTTCAAGAACAAATATGCATAAATTATGTCAAAAGTAGATGCTTTATCAAGGGAAATTTGGCAACTCTCGAACGTTCATACGGCGTTCTTCCTTTGCATGACAGCATAGCCCCATGCTCGATCTTCAGTCGCGAAGAGATGACGTTGTCCCTTTCACGTAAAAGCAAATCCCTACTTCCACATGAGCCCCGGTCAACATCAAGTTACTCGGAGAACAGAGCTCACATAAAAATTGAGCTTCGCCTTTACGCCTGAGTAGCGACGATGAAAGCCTCGTTGAGGGCAACGTATATTATTCCTTGTCTTAAAACCATGGGAGTTTTCAATGATGTCATGTTGATGCGTGATGTTGAGGTGAAAATGGTTCTGATAATGGGTTCTTTCAAACAATTTTAGGGTGGAGAATTTTCCAGGGAAAACGAATATGCTTCGAGTGGATGTGCGATGAGCTGAGCTCGTAATCAGTCTGATGAGCTCTTGAAAAGTCATTAAAAACCTAGACATGTCAGATATCGCCGTGGAATTCGACGTTTTCCTCCAGTCAAGTAACCGCATGTCTTAAATTTTCAGTGACTGTAACATGTATTATAACTTTAAACAAATAGCTCATTATTTCTTTGTAACTATTATAAATATCAACGGAGACAGGTTTTTTTTAATTTTCTGTCTGATATATGTATGAGGATCGTGGAAAATGGAGAATTTGCATGCAAATGTTTTAGTGCCTCATCTGGAAGTGCTTCAAGAGCTGAAATCACAGAATCTTTTAAAATTTTTTCAGATATGGGAAATAGTATATAAATAGATTTAAAAGTGAGGAAATGCACCGCCTAGTGACGTCATCTGGCAGCTTTTCCCATTTAAACACACGTATTTTTGCAGATTAGATCATTTTGTCATATCTTCTCCAATAATTGTTCAATGCATGAACCAAGCGTATCCTCGTGATCAGTTCACTCAGTAAGGTTCAGTTACACGATCAAATTGAGCCATCAAATTGGGCCTCTCATTGATCGTATCCTCACCTCAGGTATTTTTCCACCAATCAGAGCTGTTTTATGGCTCAATTTGATCGTGTAACTGAACCTGTAGTCCTTAAACACGAAATTCATCAAATTTCAGACACCTGCAAATCCTCTATTTGTTAATGTTCTCTCGCAGTGGACCTGAGAACCAACTACATAAAAGTTTTTAGAAGGTACAGGATAAGGAGGTTGTTTTCATTCAAGGTAAGACGAGCAAAGTTGTTAGATTTATAAGTTCGCAATAGCCAAAGCTCGCGTCTTGTGAGGAGAGCTCTGCGCGCGAAAAACCAATAAAACACTATCACCCGTTTCGTGACCGAAACGTTCAGGAAATGAATTTATGGCCGAGCACACCGATAGCTCGAAATTTGAGTTTTCAGTTCATTAGCTCACTTAACATAGGGTCGTTAATTAAAAATAATTGCAGCCGAAGAAAAAGCTGTAAATTACGGGCCGCAACAGAGAGCCCAACTTCACTCCAGCACGTGAATTTTCACTTCTGTTGAGATAGGAAAATCTCAGACCTGTCACTAGGGGCACAAAAATTAGTACGCATGCGGACGGGGTAACGAAAATTATCTTGGTATATGATGTAGCAAACAAGCTAAAAGCCAAAAAATAATTCAGTATTTTCAACTTCTTATATTATGTGACACAACAAGCAAAAGATGGAAATACAACTCACAAAAAATGAACACTGAATCATGTTTCGCTTTTAAGCTCGTACATAGGGTGTTTAAAAAGTTTTGCACACTTCCGGGTTTTGACCGAACAAAAGCAGTTATCGATTTGCGGTTTGTGTGTGCTTAAAGTAGACGCAATTACTAATAAAACAAGACCAAGAACAACTCTCTAGCTTAAAAAATGACAGAGATACAGGGTTTTAAAAATGACTTGTAGCGTGACCCCCTCCAGGATTTTTATCAAATATGTTTGTCAAGAAAAAAAAGTCAAATGAGAATTGAGTGTTTTTATTGAAAAAACTTAAAGAATCTTACGGAAATTGACGAATTCTAAGCTTCTACTTCGAGTGACACGGCTGACAATACATTCGACTGTTTTTCGAAGTATCTTCCACCACTTTGAACACAAAGCTTCAGCGGTTCTGCCCACTTCACAAAGATCGTCTTTTCGAAGTCTTCTTGGCGGAGGGTTTTGAAGAATTTTTGAACAGCGGTTTTGATGTCGGCTATGGAATCAAACCGCGTGCCTCTCAGAAATGTCTTTAACACAGGAAAAAGCCACCATTCTTTAGCATGTTGTTTTAAATACTACGCCGAAAGCTCGAATCTGGTAAGGGAAAGCGTAGGCCATGTTGAATATTGCGTAGCATATAGTGCGCAAGGGTTGGATGGAACGACTTCTCTTCCGAAATCTTCAACTGTACCGTGGGACAGGGCCGGATTAAGGGGATGGCCACATGGGCCGCGGCCCATGGCGACAAAATGAAGGGGGCGGCAAAGTTTGCAATTGTTTTGAATGTAGGTATCAAAAAGAGAGAGAAAAAAAATCTGATTCAAAAAATAAATTACAGACGAGAAAAAGCGACAAAATCTCTCATTTCCTGAGAGTAAAAGTACAGTAATTTCTAATTTTGTCTTCTTTCGGTGATACAAGGTACAACACCTTCAATTAGTCGAGTTAAGAGAAAAACCAAACACGCAATTTGACCTTGGAACGGAGCGGCGGCGCGGCGGTCGGCCTAAAACGCATAGCGCCTACAAGACTGCATGAATACTTCACGCATTGCGCCAAACAGTGTGGTCAGTAGCGGTCGGCGTGAAACGCAAAGCGCCTACAAGACTGCATGAATACTTCACGCATTGCGCCAAACAGTGTCGGATGCCACGATTTGACAAAGAACGGAGGCTTCTTTCAATAAAATGTTCCACTCAGAAGCTTCTAGGCCCATTTTCTCAAAACTTTATTTTTGCACTTTCTGCTCTCTTCCCTATCACGACAGTCTTGTTCTTGCTCCGGCTAAATTTCGCAACAGGCCCATAAACCACGCATTGATTGTGCCCAGAATGCACTGAAAAAGAATTCTCGGCGTTTTTACCAAGGTCCGTTGGTACCTTTACCATCTCACTTTTTTACCAATTATTGGTAATTTTATTGAGACAGACGGGTAAGCTTACCTAAAAAGCGGTATTTTTACTGTTTTTTCAGGTAAGAATACCACTTTGATTGGTAATCAATGCCCGGTAACTTTGCCATTTCATCTCGGTAATTCTACCACAGTCGATAAAAAATATTGGCGTTATTACCGGGGCCCAGTAAAATTACCGAGAAAGTTCAATAATTTCACCGAGATTTCTCGGTAAAATTACCAATTCCATAATGGTAATTTTACCAAGAAAAAACTGGGATCAGATAGAACCCTGAATTCTTGGTAATTTTACCCTTTTCTTCGTAAATACACCGAGATTTTTTCTCCAGTGTGCATCGGAACGACACTCTTTCAGTCTCGCAGACGAGACAGACGCGCGGTCGTGAAAAAAGTTTCGTTTGGATGTTCGCATCTCGTCGTTCATTGATTTCCGCGGCGGCGCGGGCGCTGGATGGGCGTTTTTAATCCCGGCTGCGTGCCCCCGTGCCCCCTGCCCGGTGCGTGGGGGGCTGGACGGAGGGTGTCTGCCCAGGCTGAAACAATGGTCGATGGGACTGGATGGTCGGGATGCTAGGCCTCAACCTTAAACTTGGACGACGCGACGGCCGCGGACCGCGAGAATAGCCGGCTCCACCGCGAATGCCCAGACTCGCTTGGCTTGACCGTGCTTTCGCGGCGCACAGTGGATCGAGTCGGTGAGAGAGGTCGGACATGGTTTAAAAAGTTTAAAAGCGTTTACCTTCATCAATTGAAATGTTGATGTTATAACAGTAGTTTCATTGGTTTCCTCATGAAATTTTCTTCAAAAACCACCCCTAAAATTAAAAATCGTGACGAGATAAACGTTGAATTTTGAAATTTTTGTGGAAGAATTTCATGTCCGGCTTCTCTCAAAGACTCGATCCACTGTGCGGCGCTGGCATGGTATTTGAAATTTGCGATTTGACTATTGCTTCTTATGTAAAGTTAGCGAGAAACACGATGGTGCCACTGGTTTTCTCTGAAATCAACTCCCAAGCTCAAAAAAAGCTCTCAAGTTGAGGCCAAATTGGAGGGGATATCCCACCCTACCCTGAGAGTCCACCTCTACATCAAGACAAACTCTCCATGCAAAGATAGTGAACAAATACATTAGCAGGGTTGCCACTTTATTTGAGGGCTCTAAAACTGAAAACATGGCATCACTGCTAATGTATTTGCTCCCTAACTTTGCATGGAGATTTTGTCTTGATGTAGCGGTGGACTCTCAGGATAGCGTGGGATATCCCCTCCATTTCGGCCTCAACTTGAGAGCTTTTTTTGAGCTTGGGAGTTGATTTCAGAGAAAACCAGTGGCACCATCGTGTTTCTCGCGAATTTTTACGTAAGAATCAATAGTGAAATCGCAAATTCCTCACACATCCAACATCTCCATTGACGCCCGTGAAATAAAAAAGGGTAATTTCTGCGTTACACACCCATACGGCAACGGATGGAAGAAGTCCAGAGGGAGGGAGGTAGGGGGCGCTCCGCTTCCTTGAAACTGCTCCAAAAATTCCGGGCGCAGTTGCTGAGTTGACCGGATTTTTCCAAGATTTTCCCGAATTTATTAAATGATTTCACCAATAGCGAATCCGAGAGAAAACCACCCCTGCACCACCTGCTACTTTCTCTGAATAATGAATTTCACAGTAAGTAAAGGAGGGGTGTCGATATAAGGACAGTTTTTGGGCCCACTCTGAATTTTCTCGACTCTTCGATTTTTTTGCTCATTGCAAGTCTACATGTTACGTATAGGACATCATGATATGGTCATTTTCGATCTCTCTTTAGGTCTGATGACTTAAACATGGGGCTACGTGCTGATTTTGACAGAAATGTGGGTTTGTGGATTTTCGGTCGAACGTCAAATAACGAGGATTTTTCACAATATTCGGCCTTCAGACCTATTTAAAGGCGTTGTTAGGCCAGAAAAGAGACCAATAATAGTGTATTTTTCCTTCGGAAAATACATTAATAATAACAAAAGCATGACGCATGCCGTATTTGAACGTTCAATGAACACTGGAAAAAAAACACATTGGATCAACAGTCCAGACTCTTAAAAACATTGACAAGAAAAAATACTCTTAATTCAATCGGATTTTTGCTTGAATCAAAACGACCTCCGCTTAAATTAAGAAGCTTGGTTCTTGATTTAAGCTCGATTCTGATTGAATCAAGAGTGCTTTTTCTTGTCGATGTTTTTAACATTCTGGACTCTAGATCCAATGTGTTTTTTTTTCCAGTGAACATTAAACGTAGAATTGAGGAGATTCAGCTTAAAAGAGCCCAAAAACGGCTCTCATCAATACCCCTGCTTTGACTCTCTCGGATTTGGATCGTGTAGAGAGAAACTGCACGAATTCATGCTAAAAAGAACTACATGCATAGGTATTGCGTGTGACATAGTTTCTTTTAGCATAGATGCGTCCAACCGAAGTCCTCCGTTCGCGTCCCGCGAAGGATGTTCGAGGCGTTGCGGTTTCCGCGGCGAGGTTGCCTAATCACGCTCGAATGCCCGGCTTTCCATCGCATTCGTAAAATTCTGCACATTTTTCAGACGCTTGGCAAAGCTCTCGGTCCACGATCTCTAGATTCCGAATTTTAAAATAGACGGCACGAGCAGCGCAGCACCGGTGTCGGTGTCGCGGCGGCGCACAATGGATCGAGTCAACAAGAGAGGTCGGACATGAAATTTTGCGACTAAAACTGCAAATTTTGATGCTTATTTCGTCAAATTTTGAACTTTAAGGGGTGCCAATGGAAGAAAATTACTTGGGCAAACCAATGGCACCACTTTTAGAACCTTGAAGTTTTGTATAAAGGGAGTTATGAGCGTCTGGAGTCTCCAAATTTTGTCCGACCTCTCCTACTGACTCGATCCATTGTGCGGCGAGCAACGCTGGAACGCAAACACTCCAACAGCAGCGAACTTGGCCAGATTGCGTCACGAATTGCAGGGACAGGGACTGCTCTCCGAGCATCCCATGTCTCATGATCAGCGGCCCGATTATTGAAATTGATAGACAAAGCTATAGACATAGAAGACTTGAGGAATACGGGAAGATCCTATTGGCGGAAACGGGCGAATGCAGGGCTAAAGAAGTAGGTAATGGACTAATGGAAATGTTGCATGTGTGAGGAATTTGCGATTCGACTGTTGATTCTTATGTGAAAGTTCGTGAGAGACATGATGGTGCCACTGGTTTTCTCTGAAATCAACTCCTAAGCTTAAAAAAAGCTCTCAAGTTGAGGCCAAAATGGAGGGGATATCCCACGCTATCCTGAGAGTCCGCCTCTACATGACGACAAACTCTCCATGCAAAGATAGACAGCAAACACATTAGCAGGGTTGCCGTGTTTTCAGTTGTGGAGTCCCCAATTAAAGTGGCAGCCCTGCCAATGTATTTGCTCCCTATCTTTGCATGGAGAGTTTGTCTTGATGTAAATGTGGACTCTCAGGATACCGTGGGCTATCCCCTCCATTTTGGCCTCAACTTGAGAGCTTTTTTTGAGCTTGGGAGTTGATTTCAGAGAAAACCAGTGGCACCATCGTGTTTCTCGCGAACTTTTACGTAGAATCAACAGTCAGATCGCAAATTCCTCACACATGCAACATCTCTATTAACGGCAACTCACGAGAAACCCTTTAGGTAGTTCATTATTATAGTTCATCTCTTTGACCGTGGGAACCATTCATTTCAACCAATTGGATCGCTCTATACTCGCTGCGTGTTCTTTGTCTATCGCTTTGTCTATGAATTTCAATAATAAGCTCGCAGATCCTGACCTAAGGGCCGTATTCATAGTCGTCCCTTGAACAGCTATTTTAAGTCTGCTATGTAATTATCTAGAAAATTTACGAAAAAAGATATGGATCACACATTTTATACCAAAATTACAGTAAAATCAGGTAGGCGTGTGTAATAAACATGTCGAAATAGAAGTGTGATTTTATGCAATAGTATTTTTACCATGAATTACAGTAATTTACATCCTTTGGCCAATAAATGCCGATTACAAACGATGCATAATATGAGCTTCGTGTACCAGAAATATAGGCGATTTGCAATGCAAAGAAAAAATTGCAATTGACCTTTTTTCAATTTTAATGCAAAAAAATTTAAAATGATGTCCCTCCAATCAGTTGGTAGGCAACATCCATACAACTCCGATGCAGTCCCCGTCATTCCACCACGCAATTTCAATCGATTGAAATCTACGCTTTCTGAAAATGCTACATATTGAAAATCATGTTAAAACGTAATTTCGTGTTATTTTAGCGACGACCACTAAATTAGTTTTATGCATTTTTGTGTCCTTGGCTTTTACCGCTCCACTTCGTAGCAAATGAATCTATACCGAAATGGGTTCGAGTTATGTAACTACACCCAGAGAAGAGAGAAAGCTTTCATTAACAAAATTACTACCCTTCCCGCAAATAAAACTTTAAATGAAGTTTGACTTTTGAATTGACAAGGGAACTTTTGTCGCTTCCGTGACGTAATACTTATCGAGGAACTGCCCGGAAAACGGGTTTCTCTTGACAATGATTGTCCTTCTTCGATTCACTCCCAAGTCGCCGAAGACTTCTTGAAATAATAAAATCGCGATCAATAACAGAATATTCTCTCATCTAAAACTGAGGTCATACAAGCTGAATGTCGAGGTTAAACAAAACCAACCCTTGCAACGTTTTTTGACACGGGCTCCGGCGATGCGCTCATAACTCTCTTTACATAACAAACCTATCAAATGCCGATAAAGGTTTACATTATTTTAATCTAATTTTTGTAATTTTGCTTTTGTTACAGGTAAGAATGGATTTTAAATAAAACCTCAACCTTGAAGAAGTATCAGTTTTGTAAGTATCTACTTAAAAATTGTAAAAATTGAACATCACCTATAAGCAAAAATATACCTTAAAATTTAAAATCTCGAAAACAATTTGGAGGAATGAAAAACAACTTAATCAGCCAAAATACACATAATAAAAGAACAACTTAATTTGGAGAAAAGGCTGCAAAAAAAGAACAACGGATAAACAAAACCCGGAACGTTCCAAAATAGTTACAGTTTCATTTTCAACCGGAAAATAAATTATTTTTAATTATTTTAATTATTTTTAATTTATTTTCCGGTTGAAAATGAGATTGTAACTATTTTGAAACGTTCCGGGTTTTGTTTATCCTTTGTCCATTTTTTGCAGCCTTTTCCCCAAATCAAGTTGTTTTTTTAATTTGGAGGGAGCCCACCGGACCCCCCCCCCCCCCCTTCGAATTATCTGGATCTGCCTCTATGGTCGTGCAGGATTACTAAAATATATTGTCTCTGGCTCTTTTCTTTTCTTTTTTTTAAGTTTTATTCAAGATTTCGCCTACTACAAACTCTAATAACTCAAAAATATTTCGAGAATTCAAGCGTTCAGGCAACACTGGTTCACACCTGAAATCTTAGACTTCGAAACTACGCGGCGACTTAGAATAATAAAGCAGAGATGAGCTGCAGCTTCCATGCTCCATTACCCTTTTCCACGAAATCACAAGTAGTAACGCCTCTACGATGCAATGCCCTCTCCTATTTCCTCTGCCTTCGAAGCGGTGCCAACTTCGGTAACGCCCTACCGAAAACGGTATGAACATGGCATCGACACCCATAATGCCTATCGACGGTGAAACTACCAAACCACGTATCTCGGTTTGCGACGTCGTAGACTTCCTGTCATACTTTATTTTTTAAATGAAAAACTACTTAACGTCCAGTCTTGAAAATTTTTGTGATTTTTCCTCATCGTGCGGAGAAAATTCTGTGAAAATTTCAAGGAATGATATTGATTCGGTCTACTTCAAAAAAATAAAATGCATGCGTAGATTTTTAAACACCGCAAACGAGATACGTGGTTTGGTAGTTTCACCGTCGCTATGCTTTAGACGCACTCCGTACATTTAACGTGTTACACAGTTTTCTCCAGCTCTATTATACATAAATATTTTAGGTTCTGAACATTTCAGTGCAGCGAATTAAGAGGGTGCCACTATTTTAACTCCTGGGAGCCCATTTTGCATACGTTCAAAAATGAAGGGAAACACACCTGTCGACAACGCTTTAGAGGGGAAAATCATTGTTCTCGAACTAATGAAAATATTGCAGCCCCATTACTTTAACCTCAATCTGACAGACACGAGTCTTTTAGATCGAAATCTTCGTTCGAACACCTTTCGTCTGCTGAGTTGGAAAAAAAGACGGAGAAGAAGGAGAGGAGAAGGAGACGAGTTTTTGCGTTTTTTCTCTTTTCTTTCTCTGTTTTTCGCCATCCTTTTTATTTTCTTCTTCCACTTCTCATATTTCCATCTCCCTCCTCTTCTCTTCGTTCATCTCATTTCCTCTCTTCGTTCTCTTTTTCTGCCATTTATCTTGCTTTTCCGTAGCCAAAACAGAAACCGTGTGTTACTCTGAGACATCTGGCGATGAAGGCAGTGTCCAGCGGGTTGATTGTTAAAATTGATAGACGAAGTGATAGACTAAGACGACACACAGAAAATTAAGCTATTCTGTCGGTGGAAGTGGGTGGTTACATCGGAAAAAGGAGGTAAATAATAGACCAAGTAACGGCGACCAAGTAACCTTATCGATCGCTTTGTCTATCGATTTCAACAATCAACCCGCTGCTGAACCAATGTACTCTTGTTTCTCTCCATTCATTGAGAGATTGCGACATGCGAGCGGTTTGCGCGTTGGATAATCAGCAATGCTATCCTGGTTCGATCCTGGTGGCCTGATTTTTAACACGGTCGCAAATTTTTAATCCAAAATTTGGTCGATGGAACCCCCGAAAAAATCCAACCAAAACATGTCAACCGTCACTTTGTGTTCTACTTCTCATATTAACTAAAAAGACGTCGGTCACTTTTATCATTGACAGATTTAGCAAATTGGCAACAATGTATTTTCTTCATTTAAACCTATGGAGATGTATCGATTCTTGGAGGGGTCAGATGCTCACTGGAAAAAAAGTCGCTTAGATCTAGAGTCCACACTCTTAAAAACATCGACAAGAAAAAATACTCTTGATTCAATCGGATTTTAGCTTAAATCGAGAACCGATCCTCTCAATTTAAGCGGATTTCCTTTCGATCCAAGTAAAAATCCAATTGAATCAAGAGTATTTTTTCTTGTCATTGTTTTCAAGAGTCTGGACTCTAGATCCAAGCGAATTTTTTTCCAGTGCTCCCTCCAGAATCGATTATTTAGCATGGGTTTAAATGGAGGAAATCCGGCGTTGCCAAATTGCTGGATCCGCCCCTGTTCCTTTTTCTTACTATGTGGCGGAAATGAGAACAAGCTTGGGATCTTGGGCCGCGTCGATCGATGATATCGAATTAAGGTCATCCTCGATCAAGTGTGACTTAGCGCCGTAAACACGGGTATTGGGTGACCGCGGCAACTTCAGCTTCACTCGGAAGCTGGCAAAATGCGGCGAGGTATTATTTCAAAGCTCACGAAGTTAACAAGATGACGCTTGTGCAAAGTCCGCGAACGTCGCGCCGCGTCGAGGGTGCGCTTGTTAACGTCACTCCGCTGCGTTAACGTAACGACGTAACTGAATTTTGGGACGAACCCTGTCGCCCATATAACTCTATGCTTTCTAGGGCTCACGAGATATTGAATTACCGCCTCTCGTCAACGGAGCGACGTTATGTGAGCTTGCCGCGGTTGACGGCGTCGAGGTGTCGAAGGAAAACAAAGCAATGTTGAATTTTCCCAAGAATCTCTATGTCCTCATTGGCAGATTCAGTCAGGGTGGCATGGCCCGTAAGATAGAAATGAAAAACTGGACATTTCAGTGGAATATTTTATGAAATTTCACGAGGCTGTGAAATGTTTCATATTTTTCAGGGGCTAGAGTATGCAACCCCGCACTCAAACACACAAAAATAGAAGAAAGTCACGATGTTTACATTTTGCAAAACATGAATATGGACCGGTATTTTTCAGTATCTTTTCATAAATTTCTGAAATTTTATGAAGTATTTCACGTGAAATTTCAAGATTTTATTTTTCATGAAAGTTTCCCAACCTGGATCCAGGAAGTTGGTAGCGTTGTTTTTCCCCCTAAAGTGTTACGTAATTTAGGGACGGCTGCTGAGGTAAAACATCGTATGAGCCTACAGGTGTTGCCAAATTTCGTTCGATGAAATACAAAACTCAAGGCGATTGCTGTGGAGGGGGGGGGGGTTCAATTTTTCCATAGAATTTCATTCGCTTTTTAATTTAAAGTAGATGAAAATTTCGAAGAAAAATAGTCATTACTCTATAATAAAAAATCAATATTTTATCAGGGGGAATTTGGTAAAGCCTGAGGGCTCATACGGCACTTTTCCTTAGCACGGAAGACTTGGTTTGTGCACTCATTTCTTGACTCTCGGTACAGCTTCATAAAATCGTGTCGTAGAATGGGCGTTGAAGCGTCTTGATGAATGGCTCCGCCAACAAATTTTGCTCTAAAATGTCGAATTCCCCGCACGCTCATCGTTAAATCGCTGCTCCTCAGATTTAAGGGCGTAACTTTATTCACGCATGGACCCGGGAGGGCATGGATTTATACGGAAAGCAAGGCTCACTTGGGAATCGAGATACGCCCTTACGTGTGTCATAAAGGAGCGACGGTGTATAATGAAAGCGGCACCAATACGGCTGGAGCACTGGAGCAAGGATGACGAATATCGAGCGTTTTTAGCTTGCCTCCCTTCTTCTATGTTGCATTTATTGCCCGCAGCTCATGACTTTGCAGAAAGCGATCCGGCGCTTCGTTAATTAATATAATAAATATAATAAATTAATAACCACTTGACATGTATCAATTTTACTTTTTTGTTAAATTTCAACAAAACCTGAACTCCATTCCAAGTTTGCGAAAGTGACTCAAGCAATCCAACTAACATGAATATGATGGTGCAATATCTGTCAAAAAGTTTGCCGATTTTATTATGTAATAAAAAAAAATATGTGTTTAATTTTCAGCAAGAAATGCACAATTGTCTCATCATATACACTCAATTTTCAAATGAAAATTTCACCACGTTAAAATGTAGTTACATTCTTTTTCCCAGGAAACGACGATTTTTGCTTTTTTCTGAAAAATAAAATGACACTGATGGGGCACGGAAAAGAAAGGGATAGGGGTTGTTGGATGATGTGGGCATTTTCATCTAATTGTGGTAGTGCCCCGAATTATTTGTGGTATAGTACCTTAATAAATTAGAAAACTAACCCAAGTGATACGATACCACCCCAACTCATCCAGGAAACGTTAATTAACATTTTGAGAAAACAATTCCTCTATGACGTCGCGATTAGGGGGCCGGCGTGACTTCTTCAAGTTGATTAAACATTTTTCATAAGGTTACGAACTGTGATTTTTGGTGCACATCGTGTTCCGCGCACTTCAAGAACAGCTGTGAGTGCCGGAAACACGATTCGCCTTCATTGTCGAATGTAGGCAAAATTGCATCCCTCGAGTTCGAATAGTTGTATCATGTCGTGAGATAATCTTCCTCTGTTCTATGCGTCTTAAGGAACAACACGTGTGGCATAAACACGGTTCGCCTTCATTGTTGGATGTAGGCAAAATTGCATCCCTCGTGTTCGAATAGTTGTATCATGTCGTGAGATAATCTTCCTCTGTTCTATGCGTCTTAAGGAACAACACGTGTGGCATAAACACGGTTCGCCTTCATTGTTGGATGTAGGCAAAATTGCATCCCTCGAGTTCGAATAGTGGTATCTAGTTGTGTGAAAATCATCCTCTTCTTTATGCGTAAACTCTTAAAAGAAGTAGATATTTGAGACGTTATTTAACAATCTCTGCACATTTTTAGTATCTCTTTCACTATTTGAATCCGTAGAATGTTGAATTTTGTCAAAAATTGAGCAAAATTCAGCGTATTCAAAGAAAGAAAATTAGCTCAAAGTTTGAGTAAGAGGTCACATGAGAAGTCATGGAATGTCGGGAAAAATGCAATAAAAGTTAGGAAAAGTCATGTAATTTTGGAGGAAAAATCAGTGTGCGCAAAGAAAAAAAATCGGGTGAAACTTGGATTTGCAGGTCCCAGGAAGTCAGAAAAATCAAAGAAATAGGTCATATCAGAAAAATTTAATAAAAATCAGAAAAAATTATGGAATTTGAAAAATTTTGGAGTCAGGAAGAGGCCAAAAATGTCAGGAAATTTAAAAATGTAGTACTTTTGGAAACCCTTAACCCTGAAACCTGGTTTACAGCTCGTCAACCGAATAACACTCCCTCGCGAAAGATTGCCATTGATGGACGGGAAATAATTTGTCGTTTGTTTTCGAGCCAAGGGGTCAATCCGTCGTAATGGGATTTGGTTCCTGTTATCCCGTCGCTAAACGAGTCACGAGAGAGGAGAGGCGTATGTTTGCACCGCGGTGTCGGTTCGCGGAGAAAAAGAATTTGCCCTTTCTCCCCGATGCTTACAGGGAGCAGGCGAGTTCTTATTTCAAGCGGCCGCGGCAACGGGGTGTGCAACTCGAAGGGGATGTTGATTAATAGACGCATCTCAATTCGCTCCATGTTCCCCTTCGCCCACAACCTTGCATTGCCACCGTTGTCAAGTTGTATGTGGAATTGCTAGTTCTTCATAAGGAAGAAAATATGGTACATGATGTGATTTGACAGCCTCGTTGAACATCATGCCCGAGTGCACGTCAAAGTCATTAAGCGAATAAAATGCAGCGATGTTGCACCAGAAAATGCAACTGATTGTAGGTCTGCAACGGGGAAACAAGATTACGGTTCGAGGAACCAGTTTTTCGTCCCGCGGATGGGACCAAGTGACGGCCACACACCTCGTGTTCCTGTAGGTGAAAAATTTGTCGGGATGAATGTTTCTGGCGATTTCTAAGCCCTATTAAACTCAATTTTTTTCACAAGTGAGACAGAAACGCGTTGAAATTTACTTAAGTTAACAGCGCATAGTCATGGATGTCATTGTTAATGAACCCTAGGGTAATAACCTAGAGTGAACGTGAGTACTCGCATCGCCAAAATGCAGTGGCATGCGGCGTGAATTGCGATATATCGATTGTTATGCCATTTGAACCTATGGAAAAGGATCGATAAATAGGGTGTTCGCAGCGAACACCTTAGCAGCTGCAGAAATGAACTATCCACTCGTCGAGATAGATCAAAATCAAGTGTCCTTAAATCTGCCTTGCTAAGGAAAAACGCCGTACGAACCTTCAGACGTTGCCGAATTTCCTCCATTAAAAACCGAATTTACTGAGAAAATTGTGAATATTTGTTTCCAAAATTTTCACAAAATGTTTTAGGCAATTTAATCTAAAATCTCTGAAAGTTTCAAGGAAAAATATGCATGAATTTCATCAAAAATATATGTTTTATCGAAGGTAATTTGGCAACTCTCGAATTTTCATACGGCGTTCTTCCTTAGCACGGCAGAAATGGGCAGATTATCTCGTTCGCAGTTTCACCTAAAGTTATATTGAAAATGCTGAGGAAAAATACTCATAGTTTTCTTAAAAATGAACATTTTATCGATGGAAATTTGGCAACTTTTGGATGTTCATACGGCGTATTTCCTTAGCACGACAGTATAGCCGTCTACAACACACAGAGAAAACTCAACAAAAAAGTTTAGTTTTTACGAGAAGTATAACACAAAAAAAAATAACCCTAGCGTGACTCTAGGATTTCCGAGGATCCATTGTTTTCTGCGCCAACACCGCAAACTGCACCAAATCAACACAAAATTTGGGTGGATTTGTGTTTCACTTCATATATTAACCAAAAGTAACACAAGAACACAAATATTTTTATCAATGAAGTCATCATCAGAGACTCTACAGGGTGAGCGAAAAGTCCCCGACCCCCCCTCTAACTTTTGAACGAATTGAGCTAAGGAAATGAAACTTTGGGAATGTTCCTATCTCAAAGGGGACCATCTTTTGAGGGGGTCAAAATTTTGGTCCCCCCCTCAGGGGGGGACAGGGGCCCCCCAACTTTTTTTTTTCAAATAGCAACCCCTATCTTGTGATACCTCATTCGAAAGAACATAAAAAACTAAGAATTTTGGCGCAAACCGCAGATCAATATCTCAATTTTTGACCGACTTATGATAGGTCAAAGGTCAAATTTGACCTATTTTCAAAAAATCATAACTCCGGTTCAAATTATCGTAAAGACAAAAATAAAACGGGAAAATTTGCCAAATTGTGTTCGCTTTTACGTAAAAATTGCAGAAATCACTTCGATTTAATTTTAAGGGGGGGCTCGGACCCCCAAATACGTCAATTCAAAGGTCATTCAATTTTCCTGCGAAATAAGCCAATTTCCTCTGGATTTGCCTCCACATTATCTCAGTAAGGTCAAAATCAGTTCAACATTACGTTGGCAAGTCCCCAAATTTCGGGAAAAGTTAAAAAAACGAAATTTAAGGTGATTAAATTTGACCGCTTAAATTTCGTTTTTTTAACTTTTCCCGAAATTTGGGGACTTGCCAACGTAATGTTGAACTGATTTTGACCTTACTGAGATAATGTGGAGGCAAATCCAGAGGAAATTGGCTTATTTCGCAGGAAAATTGAATGACCTTTGAATTGACGTATTTGGGGGTCCGAGCCCCCCCTTAAAATTAAATCGAAGTGATTTCTGCAATTTTTACGTAAAAGCGAACACAATTTGGCAAATTTTCCCGTTTTATTTTTGTCTTTACGATAATTTGAACCGGAGTTATGATTTTTTGAAAATAGGTCAAATTTGACCTTTGACCTATCATAAGTCGGTCAAAAATTGAGATATTGATCTGCGGTTTGCGCCAAAATTCTTAGTTTTTTATGTTCTTTCGAATGAGGTATCACAAGATAGGGGTTGCTATTTGAAAAAAAAAAGTTGGGGGGCCCCTGTCCCCCCCTGAGGGGGGGACCAAAATTTTGACCCCCTCAAAAGATGGTCCCCTTTGAGATAGGAACATTCCCAAAGTTTCATTTCCTTAGCTCAATTCGTTCAAAGTTAGAGGGGGGGTCGGGGACTTTTCGCTCACCCTGTATAAACTTCCTTCAACGTATGGTATCTTAGTTTAGGATCAGCCCTATTCTTAGCGGGAATTTCACTTCAAAGGCCAATTTTTTCCGCTCGTGTAACTACACGAGTAATAACTCAATGCTCTGTTTCTCCCAGGACTTATATTTAAATTTTCTCTCGAAAAGCGCTCTAAATAATAAGGTTGAAATCAGTGGTGCCTAATAATAAGAAATTCGCGGTTTTTTTCACTAATCCAACTATAGATCCCTTTTACAAAATCCTTCGACTATGATGAGGCATCCATGGAAAATATTCGCTCGTGCGAGCATTCGTTCGTTGGCGTGGAAAAATTCGCTTACAAGTTCTCAACCTCACCCTTTTGTCAGTTTAAAAAGGTTTCGCATGAGTTTCATGCGAAGAAATTACCATTATCGTTTCCCCCCGCTATTTTATAGAAGTGGCAACACTGCATCTTAACGAGCGTTGATTCAAAGAGGTGCGCTATTTGTTGTGCGAAAATTCTGCAGTTTTCATTAAGTTTTCTTCAAAGCTTTTTTTTTGTAAATTTTATTATTTTTAAGATCTCTGAAAAATAAAGTGTGTGTTGATTGAAGTGGAAAACTCGGCGTCCTGCAGTGGCGTTGCGCGTTATTTGCGATATGTCGATTGGTCTGTCCTTTAAACCTACGGAAAGAGATCGATAAACAGGGTGTTCGAAACTGACTCCCTAATTATCGATTCTTTACCATAGCTTCAAATGGGGAAATATCGATAATCGATCATTCACGCTTCGCCTCTGCCTGTTCTGCCTTGCCGAGGAATAACGCCGTATGAACCCTGAAAGTTTTCAAAATTACTGACACATTTTGCGACTTTCATTGAATTTTGTTTAATATGACTTTCCTTGATATTTTCTGAGTTTCCATGACCTCCAAACCCAAATTTCACCTAATATTTTTCTCTTTGCGTACGCTTATTTTTGCTCATGACAGGGCAAAATCCAAAATTCTGGTTATTTAAAGTCATGGGAGAGACCCTCAGAAAGTGCTAAGAATTTAGCAAGCTGCTTCCAATCTTCATTCCCCTGAAGAGATTACACATGGAGCATAAGACGATTTTCTCACAACATGACACCACAGTTCGAACACGTTGAATATTTTGCCTACATCCAACAATGAAGGCGAGTCATGTTTCCGCCACTCGTGGTTGATCTGTAGTAAGGCGCATGGAACAGACGGCGATTATCTCGCAACATGATACCACTATTCGAACACGAGGGAAGCAATTTTGCCTACATTCGACAATGAAGGCGGATCGAGTTTCCGCTACTTGCGGTTGCCCATTATGTATATTAAGGCACGCGGGGTGCCAAATATTGTGAAGGTTCTACTTTTCATGCTCCTAATCCTCGCATACTCAAGAAAGGTACTCCGACGTATTCAGGTCAAACAACTTGAATTTTCCTGCATATTCTTGAGTAACACAAAAATATAGACAAAAGTAGAGTGGACGACTTCATGGTCTCCTTCTAACCCGACGATGCAGCAAAGTCCCTCCACTCGACCAAGCAGTTTATTGTAAGCCGCACTGCCGCCCTAAGAAAATACGCCGTGTGAGCTTTCAGACATTGCCAAATTTCATTCACAAAACTGCACATTTTCCGGGAATTCAGCAAGCATTTTCCCCCAATTTTTAAGAGAATTGTATTCGCAAGAATGTAAAAATATTAAGGTAAAATATTCACAATTTTCCTCAAAGATAATAAGTTTATCGGGGGAAATTTGGCATCTCTCAAATGTTCATACGGCGTTTTTCCTTAGCACGGCAGCGATGACCTTTGTCCCGCGCCGGGGGCGTCACAAGGAGCGTCGCGACGCCCGACGTCGTCTCAGCGACTAATTGCATCGTTTTCGAGTGGAAAAAATCCATTGGTTTACATGTAAATTTCTCGTTTTCAATCGCCCGACGTGGATGGTGCGTTCGTGTACGAGCCTTGGTTCCTGTGTGTGCGTTTGTCTCGCGTTGAAATTAGCCTCGTTTCTGGTCGTTAAATGCGACGTTGTCAAGCTTGGCCGCGTTTCTCCATTAATTTCATCCAGAGAATGAATGAGCCTTTTTGCAAAGATTAATCAGAAGTGGCAAAGGTTTCAAATGAACGTGTTCCTGTCAAGTGGAATCATGTGCGTGATGACGTGAGCTTTGTTATGCATGATCCTTATGGGTCTCAGGACTCATGTCTTAATGCACATAGTTTCGTTTGGTAGAAATACGTGCAAATTTGAGTTCATTGGTTCGATAAACTGCCTCGCGACAATCGATTCCGTCGCACTGAGGAGCAAGGCCCGATTGAGAACGGGAGGCTGTAAACTGCCACCCATTTCCTGGAAACATGGACAACTGCCCCCCGTATAAATTTGAAAACTGCCACCCGACTTGACAACTGCCCCCCGTGTAAATTTGACAACTGCCACCGGTAGTGACAACTGCCACCCGTTGAAATTTGACCAAGGAGCGCGATTGAGCGGGGTCGCACAGTTTACCAAACTTTCCTTCACACTTGGACAGGCTGAGGACTGTCTACTGAAAATCAACACATGATAAGAAATTGAGCAGTGTCTGTGATGATTTTTAATAGGCGTGTTTAAAAGTTATTTTTTAATACAATTTTTTTAAAAAATTTTAATATGGTGAAAAGAGGTCAATGGGCTCTTAGTTGAAAGTAGTGAAAAATTGTAAAAAGTATTTTTACAGTAATTTACAGTATTTTTATAGTAAAAAATTTTGTTTGCCACTTTTTATTGCCGTTTTCAGTTCGCAGTTCAGTTTCGTTTCATGGCACTGTGGGCCAGATCGTGTCCGTAGCGGCGCGAAATGCAATTTTTCGACATTTTTTTTTTCCACATCAGAGCTATCTTAATCGATGCTCAGATACCTACTGATAACGAAATTACATGGGAATATCTAAAATATTCATTATATCTGCGGTTTCCACGTAGATAGATATGCAGCATGTGGAATGTGATGAACCCAGATTTCTGCAACCTGAGGCGCGCGTTGTATACTCGCTTATTTCACAGAGCACTCGTGAACCTCAAACCATTATATGCATCTGACTGGTAAACTCCATTGCATGACGAGTATTTTCGCTTTTGCAGATCCGAAAAATATAGATTTTTAGCTGCAGGGCATGAGATCAAAGTTGCCCGAAAAATAAGCCTTAAAAAATGAATTTTTCAGAATATTGTAGACTGGGAAAGTGTCATTGCGGTTCGTTGCGCGGTTCTCTCTGGTATTTTTAGAAAGCACATATCCTAGAGATACCATATACCAAAGCACAAACGGTACAAACCGGTACAACCATATTTGTCGGATGCATATTTGAGGCGACCTCCAATTTCCGCGAAAATCAGATGTAGAGGTTTTAAGGAACTACGTTACACAGTAAAGCGGCCAATGAAATATTTCAACACAAATTCATGTTTTAAGGGTTTTTAAGGTTTCTAATAGCATTTCTCGCTCTTTCGATACTTTAGGGTGGAAGGAGGGGGAGGGGGAGGCCGACCAAAATCAGACAGTCAAAAATTTTTATGGTTAACAATTTTCTTGAGCTCAGTAAATAATGATAATTTTTTTACATCCGTTCACGCATTCAGCCCAAATAGGACTGGTTTTAAACCAATTTGGCAATGAATAGGAAAATTCTACAGTCACATGGCACGTAAGTTTAGAGTGAGTTGACCGTCGCTCACACCAATATAACTGATGAAATTTCAATTTCATTGTTAGACTGAAAGTAATGTAATATCGTATGATTGAAGTCACTCAGATAACTAAATATTGACTTCTTTAAATACAACTATGCCTATTTTAGTGTTACACCCCTCCTAAAAGCTATTGTCATCGTGTAAATAATGTGTTATTTTAGGTAAGTAACGGTATCCTGAGCTGTGTACGAGTCGGTTCTTGTTATTGCGTTATTTTCATACCAATATTAATGTTTGATCGAATTAAGAGAATTCGATATAGAATCCTCCTCTCCCTTGAAGATATCATCCTCAAGCACGCAAGATTGCATAAAGTACAGTTCAACAGAGAAGTTGAAATTTCAGCAGTTATATTGGTGTCAGCGACGGTCAACTCACTCTAAACTTAGGTGCCATGTGACTGTAGAATTTTCCTATTCATTGCCAAATTGGTTTAAAACCAGTCCTATTTGGGCTGAATGCGTGAACGGATGTAAAAAAATTATCATTATTTACTAAGCTCAAGAAAATTGTTAACCATAAAAAATTTTTGACTGTCTGATTTTGGTCGGCCTCCCCCTCCCCCTCCATCCACCCTAAAGTATCGAAAGAGCGAGAAATGCTATTAGAAACCTTAAAAACCCTTAAAACATGAATTTGTGTTGAAATATTTCATTGGCCGCTTTACTGTGTAACGTAGTTCCTTAAAACCTCTACATCTGATTTTCGCGGAAATTGGAGGTCGCCTCAAATAAGCATCCGACAAATATGGTTGTACCGGTTTGTACCGTTTGTGCTTTGGTATATGGTATCTCTAGGATATGTGCTTTCTAAAAATACCAGAGAGAACCGCGCAACGAACCGCAATGACACTTTCCCAGTCTACAATATTCTGAAAAATTCATTTTTTAAGGCTTATTTTTCGGGCAACTTTGATCTCATGCCCTGCAGCTAAAAATCAATATTTTTCGGATCTGCAAAACCGAAAATATTCTCCTTCCAATAGAATTACAAGGTTAGATGATAAGATTGCATTTTCCGGTTCGATGATTGTGTTTTTCCCCCATTTTATAAGAGCACAAGATCCTCTTTTTTATCGAGCAATTTCTTCAGCTTTCGACGTCCAAAACCTACATTTAGACATTTTTGCCGGTTTTTTTGACACAAAATTTGGAAAGAGGGAATCAAATTACCCTAGGAATCATCATGTTTTGAACGATATGCTTGATCTAGCGGGAGTTATCAATTAAGCGCCGCTACGGACACGATCTGGCCCACCGTGATGGGGCGGATGGGGGTGCATGTCACTGTTCTCACAAACATTTCCTTCAAACACTTTCAAAAACGCTTTACACTTTTTTTTTCCCGTCCGGCACAAGTCCACTTGTCACACCTCCCGCTAATTTTTTTTGAAAAACAAACTTATAATCGCCCCGAAAAATCACGTCATTTCCCCTTTGGCTCCCGCCTTGAACCATAGAATCATCGCACATCTTGTTATGATGCTTGCACGAAACGCTGCACTGACTGTGAGTCCTAACCCACAAACTACTTGTAAACAAACATGATCTTCTTCACTCGGACGTTCCACTGATTGTGAGTCCGAACCCACAAACTGATTGTGCACAGACATTATCTTATTATTTCTACTTCTCCTGGCTTGAGATTCACAATCAGTCTTCCCATAATACCGCTTCGACCCTCTGTGCGCCGAAATTCATGTGGGTGGCAGTTGTCAAATTTACACGGGTGGCAGTTTTCACTACCGGTGGCAGTTTTCAAATTTATACGGGTGGCAGTTTTCATACAAATTTCTTGAAAACTGCCACCCGGGTGGCAGTTTGCCGTCGCCCTTGAGAACTATGGGCCTGTTGCAAACTTCAGCTACAACAAAAAGAAGAGTTTTCTCTAATAGAAAGTGGCTCAAACATCTAGATGAACACATCCGAAAAGTCGTCTGAAGACACTGAAAACATTTGAAAGCACTGTTTTCATCGGATTTCTGGAGGAATAATGTCACTTGCTGCTGTCTTGCCTGAAACTACGTAATTTTTTGCGCACTTACTGTTTTCTCATGCGCCTCGTTTTCATGGAAGTAAGATGAATTTTGCTGTTTTAGCTATTCCAGTGATTTCATCTAAAAGAGATCAGACGAATTTTGAAGGAAAATTCATTTCGAAAATTTGACCCTTGCTGCTCTCTTCGCCATCCCGGCAGCGTTGCTTATCGCATTAACAACGAATCGGTGTAACTATGAAAGTCGCCGGTGGTCGATGGTAAGTCCCCGCGTGGACGGAGATTATATTGACCCGATTCGCCTTGCACTTGGCAGAACGTGTAATCACGGCCCATTTATTCGCGGCCGAAGCAGGGCGATCAGATCGCGGCTTGACGATCGATGGATGAGCAGTCTGGGCGCCCAGTTCCGATCGGACGTAGCTCTTACCTTAAGGCACTCCGCGTCCCGTTTCTTAAGCAGTGCGTATAGCCCAAGCGAAGAAGAAAGTGAATGAGCAGAGTTCGTAACCCGATGAACAGCTCGGCGAAGTGGAGCACTTGCATGCTGCATAACGAAAAGAGCAGTAAGTGTCAAATTTTCGAAATCAAGTTTCCTTCAAAATTCGTCTAATCCCTTTAGATGAAATCACTTAAATAGGTAAAACAGACTAACTTCTACATCCCTGTCTCGGCACCCCTGTCCAAGGAGATCGATTTTAGTAAACCAATGATCGTTGCCACCTACCGGAAAACTAAAATTGTCGTTGCCAAACTCCAACTTTTGGTTTTCGGACGAAGGATCGTAACTCCATTCCAAAGTTGCAAAATTAACTCAAACAATACCATTTTTTACAAAAATGTACTTTTGCAATTTTTGTTGAAAATTTGTCTGATTTTCGAAAAAGATCAGATGAAAAATCAGTGAAATTTTCAGTCAAGGAATCCGAAGATTCTCTGGGTGAAAATGCAATTGAGATGTTGCATATGTGAGGAATTTGCAATTTGACCATCGATTCATAGGTAAAAAATGGCGAGAAACACGATGATGCCACTGGTTTTCTCTGAAATCAACTCCCAAGCTCAAAAAAACCTCTCAAGTTGAAGCCAAAATGGAGGGGATATCCCACGCTATCCTGAGAGTCCACCTCTACATCGAGACAAATTCTCCATGCAAAGATAGGGAGCAAATACATTGACAGGGCTGCCACTTTATTTGGGGACTCTAAAACTGAAAACACGGCAACCCTGCTTATGTATTTGCTCCTTATCTTTGCATGGAGAGTTTGTCTTGATGTAGAGGTGGACTCTCAGGGTAGGGTGGGATATCCTCTCCATTTCGGCCTCAACTTGAGAGCTTTGAGCTTGGGAGTTGAGTGCAGAGAAAACCAGTGGGACCATCGTGTTTCTCGCGAACTTTTACATAAGAATCAATAGTCAAATCGCAAATTCCTCACACATGCAGCATCTCCATTATCGAGGGAAAATTTGGCAATATTGAAATGTAGTTACGTTCTTTCGTGGGGGGAAACGACAAACTGAGCCGACCTTGACTTTCCGCCGTCAGTAATTGGACTTGCATCGCCACTCCAGAGCAGCCCCACTTGTTTTGCATTGTTTCAGCGAAGCTGCCACTTCGGGTGACGTCCCTCGTATAACGCGACTCCGTATGGGCCCCTTAACGGCCATTTATCTCATTGTTCGTTAATTTAGAAATGGGACGAACGAAATATAGTTCAACAAAGCGATAAAATTGTTGCACTTACGGCCATGGAGATGGTAAAAGTCGCAAACCGCGTATCTAAATCCACAATACGTTGCAGAGTACAGACATTCTCTTACCCTCAAATTTAATGGGAAAGTATACTGCCGTGCTAAGGAAGAACGCCGTATGAACATGCGAGAGGTGCCAAATTTCCTTCGATAGAATGTTTATTTTTGAGAAAAATTATGAATATTTTACCTTGAAATTTTCGGACACTTTAGATCAAATTATAAACGAAATTATCTGAGAAATCAGCGGAAAATTTTTCAAAAATATTCTTGAAAATTAATGATTTCCCGAAGGAAATTTGGCAACGCCTGAAGGCTCATACGGCGTTTTTCCGTAGCACGGCAGTATACTGGTAATAATCGGCGTGTGAAATTCGGTGTCGGAATCTATATGGCACCCAAGAATCCCGCGGGCTGATGGTTAAAATTGATACGCAAAGCTATAGACAAAGAATACATAGAGAGTATGGAAGTGATCCTATTGGTTGAAATGGGTGGTCCTTATAGACTAAGGGATAGGTCTCTCGTCGATTGCCTTTAATTAGGGTATTACCTTCCTCCCTTGTCCATTGCAACCACCCGTTTCCACCAATAAGATCCCTCCATATCCCTGTTGTTTTCCTTGTCTATAGCTTTGACTATCAATTTCATCAATCAGCCCGCTGAGTGATATGACTGCAAAGTGAATTTAGCACCATAAGACCGTATGACTCTCCGCAAAAAGAGTAGAATTTACTTCGTGAAAGTATATACAATCACTTCGTAAGGAAAAGAGATTCCTTTCCGCATTTCATATCCCTCAGGGTTTTTGGGCTCTATATAGACTCCGGCACAGAATTTTACTCCAGAATTTTTTTCATGCACTGGAAAAAAAACACATTGGATCTAGAGTCCAGACTCATAAAAAATCGACAAGAAAAAGTAAGTACTCTTGATTCAGTCAGAATCTAGCTTAAATCGAGAACCAAGCCTCTTAATTGAAGCGGATTTCGTTTTGATTCAAGCAAAAATCCGATTGAATCAAGAGTATTTTTTCTTGTCAATGTTTTCAAGAGTCTGGACTCTAGCTCCAATGTGTTTTTTTTTCCAGTATGCATGCAATCTCCACGAAATTTGATCGAACCGGCAACGTTTTCGGGATAATTAAAACGTGGGAGTCTGGGTCCAGATCAGAGAAGGAGAGATGGATGTTAACGAAGAGCTGTGGGTCGGCTCCGTCAACAATCCGAATTCGGAGGTCTTTGCTCTGCTCTTCGTGTTCCACATCTGGACCGTTCTCTCCGGACTTCACTCCTTTTTAATGGCAATCATTTCAGCACCTTCACCTGCATACAGCGCTGCCAAATTGATCAAAACAATTGATCACTTTTAAAAAATTTTGGTTTTGAAACGGAATAATTTTTTTCGAAAAAAACGAGGGTCCCAGGTTCCTTTCATCGGCACTCAGGGCTACGCAGTTTTGGATGTCCTTCCTCCCTTTCTTGGCGCACCCGAATTACAGGCTGAGATTCTTTTTCCAAGAAAGTCACGTGTTTTTGAACATCTGCTGACCAAAGTTTTTTTTACTATAATTGTAAATACCATTATGACATTCTCCGATTACGCGTATTAATCTCATGAGGAACGACAATCGAAAACACTTTTCCGCTTTTTCCTGTGTTTTCGATTGTCGTTTCCGTTTCGGGCTGCTTTTACATTCTCTTTCTTTTCCACTCTCATGGGGAACTATCTTTATTCTCCATCGTAAGGGCCGGATTAAGGGGGTGGCCGCATGGGCCGCGGGCCCATGCGGCAAAATTAGGGGGCGGCAAATTTTGCAATTTTTTTAAATGCAGGTACAAAAAAATCGGATTCAGAAAAAAATTACAAACAAGAAAAGGTGGCAAAATCTCTCATTTCCCGAGAGTTCATTAATTTCTAATTTTGTCGTATTTCGGTGATACAAAAGACTGCGCATCTTTAATTAGTTGAGTTAAGAGAGAAACCAAACACGTAATTTGGCCTGGAGCGGCGCGGCGCAAACAGAAATGATGACGAGGACTTGAGATGAAAAGGAAAAGCCCTTGACGCGGCGGTCGGCATGTAACACATATTAGCGCCTACGAGACTGCATGAATACTTCACGTATTGCGTCAAACGCAGTACGGTCAACAGCGGTCGGCGCGGCGTGAAACGCACGGTGCCTACAAGACTACATGAATACTTCACGCATTGCGCCAAACGCAGTATGGTCAGCGCGGCACTGCTGATTCTTATTGATTGATATTGACGGCTTTATATAGATGTTTCAAAATGAATGAGAAGAGGGTGGCAAAATACAGGCAGCCCATGTGCGGCAAGTAGGTAAATCCGGCCATGTCCATCGTGACGTGAACTCTGAGAGTTTATCTTCGAAATCGATGGATAAAGAAGATAAAGAGAAAATGAGGCGATCCTATTGGCGGAATCGGGCGGTTACGATGAAAAAGGATGTAGATCAAGTAACGGCAGCCTACGAGGGACTGTTTGGTTAGTCCATCATTTTCCCTCTTTGTCTGTACAGGGTGAGCGAAAAGTCCCCGACCCCCCCTCTAATTTTTGAACGAATTGAGCTAGGGAAATGAAACTTTGGGAATGTTCTTATCTCAAAGGGGACCATCTTTTGAGGGGGTCAAAATTTTGGTACCCCCCTCAGGGGGGGACAGGGGCCCCCCAACTTTTTTTTTTCAAATAGCAACCCCTATATTGTGATACCTCATTCGAAAGAGCATAAAAAACTAAGAATTTTGGCGCAAACCGCAGATCAATATCTCAATTTTTGACCGAGTGATGATAGGTCAAAGGTCAAATTTGACCTATTTTCAAAAAATCATAACTCCGGTTCAAATTATCGTAAAGAAAAAAATAAAACGGGAAAATTTACCAAATTGTGTTCGCTTTTACGTAAAAATTGCAGAAATCACTTCGATTTAATTTTAAGGGGGGGCTCGGACCCCCAAATACGTCAATTCAAAGGTCATTCAATTTTCCCGCGAAATAAGCCATTTTCTCTGGATTTGCCTCCACATTATCTCAGTAAGGTCAAAATCAGTTCAACATTACGTTGGCAAGTCCCCAAAGTTCGGGAAAAGTTAAAAAAACGACATTTAAACGGTCAAATTTAATCACCTTAAATTTCGTTTTTTTAACTTTTCCCGAACTTTGGGGACTTGCCAACGTAATGTTGAACTGATTTTGACTTTACTGAGATAATGTGGAGCAAATCCAGAGAAAATTGGCTTATTTCGCGGGAAAATTGAATGACCTTTGAATTGACGTATTTGGGGGTCCGAGCCCCCCCCTTAAAATTAAATCGAAGTGATTTCTGCAATTTTTACGTAAAAGCGAACACAATTTGGTAAATTTTCCCGTTTTATTTTTTTCTTTACGATAATTTGAACCGGAGTTATGATTTTTTGAAAATAGGTCAAATTTGACCTTTGACCTATCATCACTCGGTCAAAAATTGAGATATTGATCTGCGGTTTGCGCCAAAATTCTTTGTTTTTTATGCTCTTTCGAATGAGGTATCACAATATAGGGGTTGCTATTTGAAAAAAAAAAGTTGGGGGGCCCCTGTCCCCCCCTGAGGGGGGTACCAAAATTTGACCCCCTCAAAAGATGGTCCCCTTTGAGATAGGAACATTCCCAAAGTTTCATTTCCCTAGCTCAATTCGTTCAAAAGTTAGAGGGGGGGTCGGGGACTTTTCGCTCACCCTGTATGATCCTGCCATTTCCCCTGTGTATTCTTTGTCTATGGCTTTGTCCATCGATTTCGATAATCAGCCCGAAGTCTCCAATTCCTATCCTCTTGAGGAATAGTGCTCATTGAGCAGATTTCGAGTTTCTCGCGACATGATACCACTTTTCGAACCTTCGGGGTGCAATTTTGCCTATATCCTACATTGAAGGCGAATCAAGTTTCCGCCATTCAAAAATCATTCAAAAATCAGCCAGGACCAATGCTACATTTGAGCTAGAGTCCCTTTATACTGAGAGTCGAGACAACACCCCCTCATGGAGTCACAAACGGGAATAAAGATTACACAAATTGAGCGTTTTGCGTAATCTTTGATCGGCCCATTCTCGAATTCCTTTCTCCGTTCCTTCCCTCATTCCGTTTGTTCCTTGTCGAACCCGTAATTCCTCGGTTCATTCCAGATTATAATCTTTGCAATTGGGGAAAGTGTAATCTTTATTCCCGTTTGTGACACTGTGGAGGCCTAAAATACGGGAACCAATCAGAAATGGATCCACATTGTCTTGACTCTCAGTATAAAGGGACTCTAATTTGAGCTAGTTCCTTTTTATTTTGATACGTCCAATTAAGCTGTTTTCGGTTCCTGCCAAGAGCGTGTCACTGAGGGTGGAAGCAAACCCAAATAGCTCAATTAAAAAAAACCCAGGGACAACACCCTCCGATCTTTCCGAGGAAACCGCCCTTTTATTTTCGCCTCGGACGTTTGAAAAAACGCGCCGCAAGCGCTCAGCCACGCCGTCTGCCCGTTTTCCGGTGCGGTCCCGGAAACGCCACGGCGGAAATACCTTTCCTTCGAAAAGAAGGTTGCCAGATGCTATTATAAAATTTGGATATTTTGGGGGAAATTTGATGATTTTTAGCGCTATCTGGCAACGACGTGACCCCCACGAGGAGGATGGAATTGAGTCCCGCTTCGATTGCACTCCTCTGTCGCTTGAATGACGTGCTAAGGAAAAACGTCGTATGATCCCTCAGACGTTGCCACATTGGCATCCATTGTAGGTTGCCGTTAGTCAATCTACCTCGTACCTCCTTACCTCCTTTCTTGCAACTGTCCGCATCTATCAGTATAATCACTCTAATTCTTCCTTATCTTTGTCTATAGTTTTCTCCATCATTTCCAATAATCAGTCTGCTGGGAAGGATAGCAATCCCAGGGAAAGTCAGAGAAGTATAACTTCAACCAGAGTTGCAATTCTTCATGAAAAGTTGAATCTTGAAATTTTATAGAGAATAATTCATAGAATTTCAAAAAAATATGAAAAAGATTGAAAAATGTTTTTTTGAAATTAAATTCAAAATTATACCTAAATGAAAGGCGGCGGCCTTTTGCTTTGTGGTGTTTTTTATTGCTTGTTGCATACCCAGGCCCTGAAAATATGTTTCATATTGTCCACAACTTTGTGAAATTCCATAGAATATTTCACGGAAATTTTCAATATTTCATATTTTTCATTTCACCCGTGCAACCTTGGAGGTGACATCTCTAGAGAGCGCGAACAACATCTGAACACCTCATAGGAACCTCTGGAAGTGTATATCTTGTCCAATGTTTACAGCATAGGTCAATGTAATTCGCAGCAACAAAATTTGGAGCGAAAATTGTGTTCATACGCCGGAAAAAATTAGGAAAAGTAGAACTCTCAAATTAGCGTCACGAAGGGTCAAGCTACCCCACATGACGCCATTTTGACAGCTCTACTTGGATCGTATGATACGGGCTTTAGATCAAATTCTGAATAACATTCTGTAACAAAAAATCGAAGAAACCGAGAAATTATTAACTCCGAGAAAATTCGATTTTTATCAGAAGAGATTCGGCAACCTGTGAATGTTCTACAGCGACGTGGCGTGCTTTGCGATATATCGATTGTTATGCCATTTAAACCTATGGAAAAGGATCGATAAACAGGGTGTTCGCAGCGAACACCTTAATAATCGATTCTTTACCATGGGTATAAATGGCATAACAATCGATACATCGCAATTCACGCCACGCCACTGAATGTTCATAGGAGAGTTTTTCCTAATCACAGCGCTCCTTCGCGGCGGATTGAACCCCATCCCCAATCAAGACTTACTCCTACTTAGAGGAGGAGGGAAGAATCGACTGACAGTTATTTTTGAAAAGCGACTTCGGAGACGTCGAAATTGATGAATTTTCGTCCGACACGCCGCGACACCCCCCCCCCCCCCCCGGAAACTGATACCGCCACCGGAAGTAGGAAGCACCCTGGCTTTTTCCCGATATCGATCGCGGTGAGAGGTGAGCTTCTCGCACCGGGGTTCAGTGCCCCCCAGCGACGCCGGGATTGAAAGACAACCTTTTTAACGGTGGTACTTCGAAGTGTGGTCCGGGGCGAGGTTGCCAGTCTGTGCGATCGGAAGTTGATATTTTGCGTAGGGCAAAAATAGAAAAATTGTCGGTTGTACGGCACTATGTGACAACGAAGGTTGCCAGGTTGCGTGTTTCAATGTGGATATTTTACATGGGTTTAACTGTGGGGCTAATTTCTCAGCAAACACAGGTTGCTGGGCTGTACCTACGATTAAAAGTGGATATTTTACACGAGTTTTAATGGAGGAAAATCGCTGATTTTTCAGCACTTCTAGCAACAATGGTCCAAGGAGTCGTGAAAGAACTTCCTTATAAATTTTAAAAATTAAAATTACTCCATTAAATACGGTCTATAAAGAAATAACCACGTTGTCAAGTCGCAAGAATCGCCAATGCTGCCGTGTTAAGGAGGAACTCCGTATGAACATTCGAGAGTTGCCTAATTTCTTTTGATAAAGTATTCATTTCCGAGGAAACTTATGAATATTTTCCTTTGAAATTTTCAGGATTTTTCGGTGAAATCGCGAGAAAAATTATCTGAAAAATTAGAAGAAAAATATTGATAAGTTGACCAGGAAATTATTGTTGTTGTTGATACGATAAGTTGACCAAGAAATTTGTATTTTATCAAGGGAAATAATACAACGCCTGAAGGTTCATACGGCGTTCTTCCTTGACACGGCAAAATGGATCCTTGACTTCCATCCCATAACATTTTTTGGATCCACTTTCAGCAGGTTTAAAATTATCCGAAGCTGACTATAATTAATACGAAAAATTATAATATACCTTAGTATGCTATTCAGCAGTGGAGTAAACTCGCAGAGTGGTGCCCAACGACGGGCGATGATTAGAACATGATCGCTTGCACAATATCCCGGTGACCTGAGCGAAAATAATCCCGGGTGAAAGTTCCGTTTCATTTGGATTCTCCTCGAATAAGTTAAACCCGCACGTAGAGTATTGAGCCCGTACCTATTTCGTTTGTAAACAAGGCGCCGTGTTTGTTTTATCGGCTCGAATTTTGTGTTCTAATTCCCCTCGGTCGAACCGCGACCACGGGAGCCAACGCGCGCCGTTTGTACGAGCTCGCTGTTTTTGATTCGAACATCATTCATCGCGCCAAGCCGGGTTGCCTACTCTCGCGCCCCTTTTACACGGATTGTAGGCGAATTATCCTCATTCACTGGAAAAAAAACACATTGCATCTAGAGTCCAGACTCTTGAAAACCTTGACAAGAAAAAGGACTCTTGATTCAATCAGATTTAAGCTTAAATCAAAAGGAAATCCGCTCAAATTAAGAGGCTTGGTTCTTGATTTAAGCTTAAATCTGATTGAATTAAGAGTATTTTTCTTGTCGATGTTTTAAGAGTCTGGACTCTAGATTCAATGTGTTTTTTTTCCAGTATTGAATATGAGAAGAAAATGATGAAAATGAAATCAACGTACCTCCGTTTGCGACGTTGCAGGCTTCCTGTCAAACTTTGTTTTTTTCTGCACAAAAAAAAAAACTTCGTGCGTGGAACCCGAAGTTGAGATCCTGCTGCCGAAATCGGGCCAGACACCGGAAGTACTTCGGCACCAAAGTACTTCAGATGTCTGACCGGATGCGTGATCCAAAACTTCAGATGCGTGATTCAAAACTTCAGATGCGTGATTCAAAACTTCAGATGCGTGATCCAAAACTTCAGATGCGTGATCCAAAACTTTAGAGATCCCTAGAACCTCAACTTTGGGTCCCCCACTCACGAAGCTTTTTTCTCCGTGTGTGGGAGGCCAGTAAACATACACAGGAAAAAAGTGTTTGCTGACTCTAGATCAATCGGTCCCGGGTTCGAATCCCGGTGGTGGCGTCTACTTTTCACGGAATTGACGAGTAGATCTGCTGAAACAGATTCTCCTCGGCCCTAATCTCTGAAAATTGGAAAAGCCTGGAGTATGGAGATCCCACGATGTCTACAAACTCTAAACATTGTCTAAAGTTGGCTGAAGGTGCTAGACACGAAGCCATTAAACCAGCAGAAAAAAAGAAAAAAAAGTGTTTATTCCCTTCAAATTGTGGTACTACCCTTTGTTGGATTATGTGTGCATTTTCAGTTAATTGCGGTAGCAACCCAATTAATTATGGTAGCACCCCAATTTATCGTAAAAACTTCATTTTTACACGTATTGCTCTCTCCTGCAACACGACTTACGCGGTCTATTCACAACTGAATTGTCGCAATACGATCGATGGTTCAAGTGCTAAACCACGTATCTGCATTTCAAATTTTTCAAAATTTCCGCTCCTATTTTATCTTTTCGAAGAGGAAAAAGCCAACTTTACAGCTGGAAATTCATACGGAAATCCTGCTCGCAGAGAAGGAAAATCAAGGAAGTTGTAAAAAATTCAAATGACCAGTTTTCCAAAGGAAAAATAAAGTATGACAGCAAGGTGCACATTGCAAAAGAATTTCGTGGTTTTGCATGGCCGCATTTAGGGGGTGGCCACATGGGCCGCGGCCCATGGCTGCAAATTTAGGGGGCGGCAAATTTTGCAATTTTTTTAAATGTAGCTATAAAGAAAATTCTGAATCAGAGAAAAAAATCACAAACGAGAAAAGGTGGCAAAATCTCTCATTTCCTGAGAGTGTATTCCTAATTTTTTCATCTCTCTGTGATACAACAGACAGCACCATTAATTAGTCGAGTTAAGACTAAGAGAGAAACCGAACACGGAATTTGGTCTCGATCGGCGCGGCGCAGAGAGCAATGATGACGAGGACTTGAGATGCAACGGAGAAACCCTAGGCGCGGCGCGGCGCGGCGGTCGGCATGTAACACATATTAGCGCCTACAAGACTGCATGAATACTTCACGCATTGCGTCAAAGACAGTGTGGTCGCTGCGGTCAGCAGCGGGCGGCGTGAAACGAAATATATATATATACATTATATATTATTATAGATGCTGAACGTCGTTAAATAAAATTAACTAACTAACTTTATATATAATATATTCTCTCATTCTCATTTAATTTCAAAATCTCCAGTTCCTTTATGCTCTCTTTGTCAACACTCCCCCCTTACAATCGACCATATTTTACTTTCTTGCCCTAAAACCTATGCCACACGTATCAAAATTCGAAGTTCCCTCCCTCTTAATATGCACCCTTTGTGTTCAGATAGTCCAATGGTAGTAACAGAAATTTTAAAACTCTTCAAGAAACTAAATTTAAAAATTTAAAATTGCCTAGTCCCCGACGTAAATAGCCTAGATGCTGATCGTCGTTAAATAAAATTAACTAACTAACTATATATACACATGAATTTGAATGGCATATATTTTCGTGATCTACGACCCGTGATCGGTGCTCTTCACAAGGCCTCGGGTCTGGGTCCGACATCATGGGAGAATGCAATAGTGTATTTTCTTCGGAAAATACACTAAAAACACAATAAGCATCACTTTATCGGCCGACTTTTCGATTTACGGCGATGAAGAATCTTCCTTAAAAACCGTAGGCGTAAACTTTCCTCGCTGATTTCAAATTGCCATTACTTGGTCAATTTTTATCCGATTGAGCTGATCTTGGTTTTAATCGATAGGTATTGAGTTGATCTTTAAAATGACATCAAGATCATGTCTGTATCTATCTTACTTTCGAAGTTACAGAACAAGTCCCGGTGCTTTTGGGACACCTTATGTATACTTTACGCCGAATAAGCGAACCTGAAACTTAAATGCGTTAACTTCCGAAAACCATATATAATCCAACGAAAATAAATAATTGGTACATAACAGCTTTCTTGTATGCAAAGAAAATAATTAAAAATGTTAAAAAAGAGATGTCAACACAAAATTACATAGCCCCTTCAATTCAGAAGATACTACAAACGAACTGTACCTTAACATTTTCATATCCCAGAAGCTAACGTTCCCATGACGAATATTGCTATCGCTAGCGATTGCAAAATCCAACTTGTCTTATTTTAAATCTATTTTTCTCCAATTTCCAATGTCAGAAAAAAATTATGAAAATTACTGGGAATTCGGCTCATTAGGAACTCTTAAGCTACGGAACCTTAGGCGCGTCTGGACGCGGCGTCCTGGACGCCGGCGGAAATTCTGCTACCGAGTCGAGGCGAGAAGACGCTCACATTTTAGAGCACGGCACCTTAGGAGCGGAATCCGTGGATTTTTTCCGCTCTGTCCGCCGTCAATTTCTCGAATTTTTGTTGATCGGACAGTATGCTCTGGGCCGCGAAAATGGCTGTACGCGCTTTTTTTTAGGAGGATGTGGATTCGATCGACAAAAATCGACCGAAAAATAAAAACGTGAATCGATCGACACCAATCGATGGACAAATTACTTAAAAAACGGGTGTCGATTCGATCGACAAAAAATGTGGATCGATAGACGAGAAATGATTGACAATTAAAAGGAAAACCGGTATCTAGTCAATCGACATGAATCGATCGAAAAAACCAAAACGTGAACCAATCGACGTAATTCGATCGATTCACAACTTGGTCGATCGATTCACGGGTTTGTCGATCAACTCACAGGTTTGTCGATCGACTCATAGGTTTTTCGATCGATTCGCAGGTTTGTCGATCGACTCATAGTCATAGGTTTGTCGATCGATTCACAGGTTTGTCGATAGACTCACAGGTTTGTCGATCTATCCACGGGTTTTGTCGATTGATTCACGGGTGGGTTGGTCGATCCACGGCTCTTGTCGATCGATTCACGGAATTTTCGATCGATTTGCGGCCTTTGTCGATCAATTCACGGCCTTTGTGATCGATTCGTGGGTTTGTCGAACTAAACACATTCAAAAATTGGTAGGAAAGGCAGCGGACTGAGCGGAATTTCTCGGCGTCTTCGCTCCGATCTGTTCGCGACAGATCGGAGCGTCCTCGATCGGCGTTTTCCGCAGCGTCTCTTCGCCGCTAAGGTGCCGTCCCCGCGCAAAAATCATTAGACAGATTTATCGGCGTCTGGACGCCGCGACCAGGACGCCGCGTCCAGACGCGCCTAAGGTTCCGTACCTTTAGATGAAACAATACAATTTTTGTGTTTAAGGTGATTCGATGGACGCCATATTTTGTGTCAGAACGGCATGCGATATATCGCATCAATTGGTTCCATTTTTTCAGCTACTCGTCATTTTTCTCCAATTTTTAGATCACACTTCTGTTGTCAGGAGACTAAAGCACTCACTTACCAATTTTAACAAAGAAATTCAACGTAATAAAAGCGTGGATTTTTTAGAGAGAAAGTATCGCATTCGAGTGCAGTTTCGATATCAGTATCGAATGCGATGTTTTCTCTCTAAAAAAACCGCGCCTTTATTACGTTGAATTTCTTTGTTAAAATTGGTAAGTGATTGCTTTAGTCTGCTGACAACGGAAGTGCAATCTCAAAATTGGAGAAAAATGACGAGTAGCTGGAAAAATGGAACCAATTGATGCGATATATCGCATGCCGTTCTGACACAAAATATGGCGTCCATCGAATCACCTTAAATTCTCCATTCCTGTCAACTGCCTGGTGTTGTGTGAAAATCAACTTGTTTGTAAAACATTATTGTATGACGTCAAACGACTCATTTTGAGTACCAAAAAGAGCACCCCAACGAGTACCCAAATTCGGAAAGTTTCATCGTTACCCAGTTATTTTTAGAGTCTCCTGTAGGTGTTCTGTTCAAAATAACTACTGAGGTCAGTTAAAATAGCTGTTTTTGGAACTTTTATGGTCTACTTCAAGCCACGCGTTAGCGTACCCATTTCCAAGCTCATTGCTCGCCAATTAGGAACGCATGAATGATTCGCGCTGTAAATCAATTTTGAGGTCAAGAACGTCATCATAAATTGGCCGTAAAACGAGCGAAAACGCATTAAACCCTTAAATTTACCACGCTCGATGCAATGGCTCAGCGACGATCACTTTTCTTGGACTAGATCGAAGAAATGTGGGCAGAAACCGAACGGTAACCTGAATCCGGACTGGAAAAAATATCCAAGTTCGGATCAACGCATCAGTTTGAATCAATAGACAAACATTTCTCGATCAAAATTCTGCCGAGAGAGCTTCTGAACTTCTGAAGAGAGCAGTAAGTGCGAAATTGAAGTTTTGAGAAAACGGGCTCAGAAGCATCTGACCGGAAAATTTTATCGAAAGAAGCCTCCGTTCTTTCTCAAATTATCACTAATCGTCCGGAAGACTCCTAGAAATCGTTTGGATGATTAAAAAGCGACCGATTTTATTTCAATTACATAAAAAGGGTATTATTCATTTTCTTTCTAGGCTAGTGCACGGAGAAAAAAAAACTTCGTGCATGAGACCCGAAGTTAAGGTCAAATGGATCTCTGAAGTTTTCTGATCTCGCATTCGAAAACTTGAGGTCCAGCTGCCGAAGTTCGGATCAGATATCGAGGCACTTCGATATGTACCGGAGTACTTCAGATGTGTGACCCGAACCCTTCGGTATATTTTGAAGTACTTCAGATGTCTGGCCCAAACTTCGGCAGCTCGACCTCAAGTTTTTAGATACGTGATTCGAAAACTTCAGAGATTCATATGACCTTAACCTCGGGTCCCACGCACGAAGATTTTTTCTCCATGTGTTAGGCAAGACAGCCGAAAGTGCTATCTTCTGCATACTTTTGTGGTTGCGTTTTGGACACACATGAAACAGCCAAAATTGGCAGATGAGGGCGGCACTTTCCTTGAAAGCAGTGTTTTCATTGACTCTCTGGAGGAAGACTTGTGCTGACACTTGCTGCTGCTTTGCCTGAAACTACGTCATTTTTTGCGTGCTTGCGGCTCTCCCATACGTCTTGCTTTTAAAGAAGATGAATTTCGTTGTTTTAGTGATTTCATCTGAAAGAGATAAGACGAATTTTGAAGGAAACTTGATTTCGAAAATTTGACACTTACTGCTCTTTTCGCTATCACTGAAGAATAAGTATCCACTATCCAAACTATCATATCGTCTCCGTGAGGATCCATTTGCCGATCCGAAAAATGATTACGTCAAATCGGTCGCAAATTTGCCGGCCACATAGTATGTCGACAGCAAGCAACAACTAATTTGCACAGCATTAATGCTCCTCATCAAAAAGGCGTTACGCTCCGCGCAACAATAGCCTCTATCTCGGTTGCATCAGCGGCTATTTCCCTATCGTCGCGCATCCAATCAGCCGGTAAAAGCCGCGAGCGCCCGAACACCGGGAGTTAATTTCGGAGGGAAACGGCTGTTCACTTGACAATGCTGTCCCCGTGAAATCGTCGGGAACCTCCGAGCGCGGTCATTAATGTCGATAATTAACAGGGTTTGGTGGCACAACGGAAATAATTGAAGTCGGCCTCTGTAATAAATCCACTACGCTCCGGTTTGTACAGTCCGTTCACTCTTGGAGATTCTTTCGAACTTTTCTCCGGTAAATAGAGATTTCCTCTGTTTAATGATGCTGTTCCATGCTTTTTAGACTGGTTAATATTTAAAGGTTTTGCGCTTGATCCTAATCTGTGAGGACAGTTCTGCCGCATGCTAAGGAATAACGCCGTATGAGCCTTCCGATGTCGCCATATTTCCTCCAATAAAAGTCAAATTTACCGGAAAAATGGACAATATTTTTATACAAATTTTTCAGAAAATATAGTTGAAAGTATTGTTTGAAAATTTCAAGGAAAACTATGGAACACTTTCCTCACAAATACGTGTTTTATTCGAGGAAATTTGGCAACTCTTAAATGTTCATACGGAATTTTTCCTGAGCGCGGCAGAAGATTATTAGTAGCTGTCTGCCGTGCTAAGGAAAAACACCGTATGAGCCTTCAGGCTTTGCCAAATTTTGTTCTGCAAATCACTTATTTTCAAGAAAATTTTTGAATATTTTTCTGCTAATTTCTTTGATCATATTTTTATAATTTAATGTAAAGTGTCCGAAAATTTCAAGGAAAACTATTCATAATTTTCCTCAAAAATGAACATTTTATCGAAGGAAATTTTGCACCTCTCGAATGTTCATACGGCGTTCTTCCTTAGCACGGCAGAGCTATCGCGGACCTAATATTGCGAATGTTTAACTGATGGTTTCTTTTTATTATGTTTCAGGTACGTAATTTAAAGTGAAGTTCAGTCAGTGTTGAAACCTGCAAAAAAGGCTCCCAAGCAGGATTTAAGTATGTATCTTAACATGTTTTTTATTAATTATGCTGTGGCCTGTCACAAATGGACTACATTTTGCAATTTGGATCTATAAATTCTGGCCCGGTTTAAGAACAACGGATGTGCCATTAGTTTCCCGACGCATATACGTGTTTTTTCAGATGAGCTTTTATAGTTCAAAATTGCAAAATGCAGTCCAAATGTCTTAAATCCGAATGCATACAAAATCTACGTTGCATCCAGGTTGAAAGCAAATCCCACGACTTCCGTCCCGTCTGCATTGTGAAGTATGTTCGTCCTAGCTCTGATTTACTTGTGGGAATCTCTCCGACGCGATTTCCCTTCTGCATATTAAATCCCTGAATTTCGCTCGTAAATTTAATTTTGGCTCGAGTGCGGTTTCACTCGAGCGTCCCTTTAGCCCTCCGAGCACGTCCGACTCAACGGGCAACAACGTAAACTAATCTCGGTTTTAACTTTTCCTGCAGATCGTTCCCCGTATAGGGGCCGAGATTAATGTTCAAGTTATGAAAGGGAACGATGTTAACTTCGTGTTAGGAAAAAACTCTCGTCGAAAAATACCCCGTTCCCAATAACAGTCTATGCAGCGCCGCCAGAACCCGGGTGCTAAGAACGCAAAGAACTGCTTTCCAGGAAAATGTGTGGCACTCCGCGAAAAGAGTAGGTTTCGTTCCTTTAAGAGTGAATGTCACTCCTTAAAAAGGGTAGGCTCTGCTCCACATTCAAACCATCTGGGATCTTTGGGCGATTTTTAATAGCACTACGGGCTGATTATTGAAAGTTTTGGACGAATTTATCGGCCAAGAAGTCAAAGAGAAAATCGAGGGGTCCTATTGGTGGAAGCGGGTGGTTTAGGAGGTACCTAAGAGTAATAGACTAACCAATGGCAACCCAGAGAGACCCTCTATCCTAGTTAGTCCATCCTTTCTCAGCTTGATTTATGCCAACCACCCGTTTCAACCAATAGGATCACCACATTCTCATTTTATGTTTCGTCGCGTTGTCAATCAATTTCAATTATGCCCGCAGCGCAGAATGGGCCTGTTGCAAATTTCAACGGCAATTCTTTAAAACTGCCGTGATTTTTCTCCTCTTTGCGAAGAAAATTGTGCAAAAATCTCCAGGAATAATGTCAATTTGTTCTCTTTTAAAAAAAATAACACAGAAGCGGAGATTTTCAGACACCGCATACGAGATGTATGATTGTGGGCTTGCGCCGTCGATATGTGCCATAGTATCGTGTTTGAAACGAGAAGCTTAAAAAACGCATATTTCTTACGCAGATTGTGAAGTTAGGAGTGATTTCCGATATATTCATCGTGATTTTTGAGCCATTTACTATGAGGGCTACTCTTCTTTTTGCTCAAGCTGAAGTTTGAACATGCCCTTCCCTAGCTTCCCGCACATCCTTCGGCAAAGTCTCGAAGATCGTAAACGGTTTTTCCTCTACAACGACAGCATGGCAACCGGGCGAAAAGTGGCGACCCCGGGAAGAAACGCGAGTCTGGGGACTTGGGCCAACAAATCAAAAGAAAGTGGCCGCGGAAGGAAGTCCGGGACCCCCGGTCGCGAGAACCGTGAGGCCCGCGCAGAGCCGAGTGGCCGAGATGGAAAAGATATCGCATGCACTCGTGCACCTAATGAAAATCAACCCGCGAGTACATTCCCAGTGAGTTATGCATCTCTTGTTAGTTTTCTGCCCTTTTTATTGGCCTGTCTTTGTTTCCGTCCGCAGCGCGCGGCCCGCTAACTAAAACCGCGTAACTGGTGATTGAACGCTCGTGCGGATGCGTGTTTTTCGCCGGTCGGGGTGGAAGTTTACGGGTGCAGTCGCGGATAAAGTTGACTCCCCGCCGCGCCACGCCGCGGTCGCATTAGAGCCGTACTCAATTTCAACTAAGAGCCGATTAGCTCCGAACTTTCTCGACTTACATAGCGCGATCCTGTTAACCGGGTGAGGGGGAGGGGTGGGTATGAGGCTTGTCTGCAGCTTTAATTATTTCAGCGGGAAGTTTTATTTTCACGGTGAAAAATCGCTGTTTCAACCGGCAGAAACGCACAGGCTGTGCCCCAGAGTTTTTTGATTAGTCGATTAATCGATTATTGATCAAATTTGTGAGTGATTGGAAATGGGTGGAGGGAGGGTGAGGGGGTGTAAGTATGAGGCTTGTCTGCAGCTTTAATTATTTCAGCGGGAAGTTTTATTTTCACGGTGAAAAATTACCGTTGTAACCAGCAGAAACACCAGAGTTTTTCGATGTGTTGATTAATCGATTACCGATCGAATTTTTGAATGATTGAAAATTCAGTAATCGCTTGATAATCTAGTCATATCAAAATAAATCTATTAATCGATTATTTATTCACGATTAATATGCATCTTTGAAAATGGTAAATTTTCAAAATATCAACCTGTGCCCTGGGATGCCCGTCAGGATCCCCACATTGGCGGATCCACAAAATTGGCAACATTGTATTTTATCAATTTAAACCTATGGAAATGTGTCAATTCTCGGAGGGCCAGGTGCTCCGACAAGAATCGATTGTGTCTCATAGGTTTAAATGGAGGAAATCCGAAGTTGCCAATTCGCTGGATCCACCTCTGGATTCCCAGGTGTAAATACAACATTGTGCTGGAGACTCAGATGTGTGTTGAATATTTTCCAGCACACTTTAGCAAATATTGGAAAGATTATTGCCAAAATTTCTCATGAAATCCTGTTTTTCCACTAAATATCAACTTTTCTAAGCTTATGCATAAAAATTTTACGAAGTAGCCCGAGACTATGGTAACAGGTGAAAAACAAGGGGGAACAACGGGAAACAAGGCTTCACTGAAAAAAATTCTCGGTGTATTTACTAAGAAAAGGGTAAAATTACCAAGAATTCAGGGTTCTATTTGATCCCAGTTTTTTCTTGGTAAAATTACTATTCATGGAATTGGTAATTTTACCGAGAGATCTCGGTAAAATTATTGAACTTTCTCGGTAATTTTACTGGACCTTGGTAAAAACACCAATATTTTTTATCGACTGTGGTAGAATTACCGAGATAAAATGGCAAAGTTACCAGGAATTGATTACCGTTAAAAGTGGTATTCTTACCTGAAAAAAAACAGTAAAAACACCGGTTTTTAGGTAAGCTTACCAGTCTGTCTTGGTAAAATTACCAATAATTGGTAAAAAAATGAGATGGTAAAGGTACCAACGGACCTTGGTAAAAACGCCGAGAGTTTTTTTATTGTTGTTTTGTTAGACTCGATCCATAGTGCGTCGCACAGTAGATCGAGTCAATTAGAGAAGTGGGATATAATACTTTTGATTCAAACTGTAAATTTTGATGTTAATTAATATCGTCACATTTTAATTTAGAGGAAATTTTCCCCGGGAAATCGATTGGACCACTTTCAAAATGTAAAGCTTTGTATAAACGGAATTATAAGCTTTTAAAGTTTCCAAATTTTGTCCGAGCTCTCCCGTTGACTCGATCCATAGTGCGTCTTTAAGGTTCCCATTGCCAGTGGTGTTCCGTCGTTAGACTAGGATAGAGTCCCTTTATACTGAGAGTCAAGACAATGCGAATCCATTTCTGATTGGTTAACCGGATTTTAGGCCTTCACAGTGTTACAAACGGGAATAAAGATTACATTTTCACCAATTGCAAAGATTATAATCTGGAATGGACAGAGGAATTTCGGGTTCGACAAGGAACAAACGGAATATGAGAAGGAACGGAGAAAAAATTTAAGAATGAGCCGATCAAAGATTACGAAAAACGTTCAATTTGTGTAATCTTTATTCCCGTTTGTGACTCCATGAGGGGTGTTGTCTTGACTCTCAGTATAAAGGGACTCTAGACTAGGAGTCAAGCAGCGCGGCGAAGCAACGGTTAAAACAATCGAAAAGCGCAAAAATCCGCTAGATCACGCTCCCAAGACCAAGACCAAGAGCAGGGAAGCAGCAATAAATCTCGGATCGCGCCCGGATTGAAGGTCAAAACATTAAAGCCGCGGAATGCTCGAGTGGCGTGCCCAACCGTTCACGACCTTTCACCTTTACTTTCTTCTCTGTTATTATTTACTCTCTTCCATTTCCCCGTTTTTCTCACCGGGTGACTCTCCTCCCTCGCAACCACGCTCATTGGCGGATCTAGCAATTTGGAAACACCGGATTTCCTCCATTTAAACCTATGGAAATGTATCGATTCTTAGAGGGGCCAGGTGCTCTGATAAGAATCGATCATTTGGCATAGGTTTAAATGGAGGAAATTCGGTGTTGCCAAACTGCTGGATCCGCCTCTGACCACGCTGCCGTCATGGAAATGGGTACACTGAGAAAAAATTATGGCTATAATCACCATATTAGTGGTGTTCAATATGAACTCTTAATTAATAGTTGTCATAACCAATTATAGAGATATGTTTACCATTAAATGGTAATTTTACTACCGCACACTTGTAAAATTACGATTGCTCCAGTAAAAATATCACTATTATTAGCTATAGCCACTACTAATTAAGAGTGCACATTAAACACCACTAATATGGTAATTATAACCAAAGTTTTTTCTTAGTGTAGCGCACCTATCTGCCGTGTTGAGAAAAAACGTCGCATGAGCCTTGTAGTCGCCAATTTAGAAATGTTTTCCCAAATTTGGCTCTCTTGGAAACATTTCTCCCGGAACGTAAGGTCCCTTTTCACAGATTCAATCGTGTTGAAGAAAAAATTAATCTCTTATTTCGAAAAACGCCCGTTGGAAAAAAAACACATTGGATCTAGAGTCCATACTCTTGAAAACATTGACAAGAAAAAATACTTTTGATTCAATGATTTTTGCTCGAATCAAAACGAAATCCTCTTAAATTGAGGGGCTTGGTTCTTCATTTACGCTAGATTCTGATTGAATCAAGAGTACTTATTCTTGTCGATGTTTTTAAGAGTCTGGACTCTAGATCCAATGTGTTTTTTTTCCAGTGCCGGAAAAGAACTTTAAATCGAAACAAGTTCTTCAGAAAATTAATTTTTAATCATTTGAAATTTGGCAACGCCCTTATAGTACCGAGTTTTTCCGAGCACGGGTAAAGTGAGGGCGGGTGTGTCGACAGTTTCAGCCGGCTGCACCGTAACGGTGATTAGCCGTAATTATAGGGATATTTCCCTAACAATACACGTTCCAAAAATATAGTGGCATGACTGACCCACATTAACGTCAACTTGTTTTGCTATTTTCGATTGTGTATTTTTGATAATCCGGCCTTGGGTAGTATTGAGCAACAAGCGATACGACCGCACGACCACCCCTCAGATAAAAGGTTAGGCAACCCCCTTGTTAATCCAATTCTAACAATGTACATGTTTTGCCTCGTCGGAAAAATTGTCCAGGTCGCGTACGGATCATATTTTTGGCCTCGTCCGTGTCCGTGGACTGGGCAGCCAGCTACACGGAGAAAAAAAATTCGTGCGTGGGACCCGAAGTTTAGGTTAGGAAGTTAGGACCTCTAAAGTTTTCAGATTGAGCATCTGAACACTTAAAGTCCAGCTGCTGAGGTTTGGACCACACATCTAAAACTTCAGTTCTTACATCTGAAGTACTTAAGTTTTCATATCCGAAAAACTTCGGTTCTCACATCCGAAAAACTTCGGTTCTTACATCTGAAGTACTTCAGGTGTAAGAACTGAAGTTTCAGATGTGTGATCCGAACCTGGACAACTAGACCTAAAGTGTTCAGATGCTCAATCTGAAAACTTCTACCTAAACTTCGGGTCCCACGCAAGAGGTTTTTTTCTCCGTGTATCAGACTAGTCGGTCTGAAGTCTGGAAATAACGCCCAAGTCGTTAGATCTAGTTAGTTTTGGTTGCAATGCATGGGCTAAATGACGAATGTACGCCGCTGACTGATTTCTGACGGATTATTCGCGATATTCTGAACGATTCTTAAAAGTAATAAAACAATCCACGGGTTTTGTAAATGAACTATTTTTTTTATTCTTCTCCAAAGTTTTTGAACGAATTTATGAGTTTTTAAAGTTTGCTCACATTTTCAGTATGTCGAATGTGCGTGTTGGATAATAAAAAATTGAAAACGCATCTGCTTTACCAAGACTAGACTGCTTTGACTATAGCACCTGCATGAATGCAACCATTTGTGTTTCACGGTTTTTTGTGTTGCATTTTCAAAAATTTCAAAATTTCAAAAATCAAAGGCACTTCCGCTTTTCTCACCTCCTCAGAAATGCATGGGAGTTGTGAGTTGTAACTTTCCAATAACAGAGTACCGGTGTAGAGATATTACTGCCATCTCAATCCTTTCACTATAATTTAAAAAATGCCGCACTCTAATTTGTCAACAATAATGTCTAATACGTCGGGCTGTGGTGGATTTTATGATTTCCAGCTTAAAAAAGAATCTTTCAAAATTTGTTTTGAAATATCTTTTACATGTTGTTTTGATTCGTTTTACATTTTGAAAATCAACAGTGAACTACATTTTTTTAACACTTGAAGGAGGTTTTTCGGAACAAAGAATGCCCAAGTTGTTCTCTCAAATTGCTTGAAAACAATTTTTAAAGATCATAGTAAGAAATCGTTCAAATACACTTGTTTTTCGGTGGTGTGATGGGGTTTAGGCACATTTTCCACGTCAAATTTGTTCAGGTGCCTGGGGTTGTATCTTGAAATCCTCATCATGATTCGCCGAAAGCCGGGATCAATTAGGGACGCAATTTCAAATGCGAACGAATTTGGTTGTTGAATGTCGAGTGCAGAGTTGGTGGCCAAGGTCGCAGTTAATAAGCCGCGACAAGACGGAATCGACGCTAGACATCTCGCTGAGGCATCGCAATTTGTCGTGAGAATCCGCTTTTGCGGGGGCGACAGATTTTACTGCCTGAATATCTCGTGAAAATGAAAAAGAAAGAGGAAAGCTGAATGAAGAAATTGGCAAATATGACTGGTCTTCTGTTTGTACATATGCGTTGTTAGCCTCTTGTGCCTCTTGTTTTAAACCAAATGGATTGCATTTTGCAATTTGGAATCACAATATCGTGCTGGTAGGTAGACACTTAACCCAATTTTTTCACCCGATACCTAGTTTAGCCAACTAATTTAATCCAAGTCATACTTTGGCTGTGTTGGCTCCCCTATAAATAAGACAAACAGACCGACTTAACATAGAAATAGAGTAAGGGAAAGGACTCGCTTTGATGACGGCGCAGAGATACAACTACTCGTGCTTGATGGATGTCCGTGTTGTATCTGCAAAATTGAAGGCGCGATGCGTGAACTTGCAGTGATCCGCTCTATGCTGCACGGAAAAAACGAGCTTAGGGTTGGGACCTACATGTTAGTGCTGGGCACTAACGAGGGTTAGATCAAATGGAGCCAGCAAGTCAGAGGAGTGCTGGGCACTAAACAGCTCGAGGCTGGGTCACTAAGGAAGAAGTAGTGTCAAGCTCTAAAGTGACTTTGGAGCGAGCGTAAAATATGAAACGCCTCCGCCGGGGATCGAACTCGGGTTGCGCCGGTGGAAGACCAGCGCGTTACCACCAGGCTATCGTGACTCCGACGTTCCATGTGTGAATTTACACCTGTTAAGCGCAACTACGTCTCGCGGCATCTGATTAGCACTACTCATGTTCAGTGCTCACCTGTACTGCCTTCCGGTGTTGAGCTGTACAGCGCTTAGACGCCAGCCCTCAACTACTCCCCACTAAACGGCCAGTAGTGCTCAACACTAGTCTTGTTTTTTCCGTGTGTCAATGGTTTGTCGCTTCGCTTTGGGAGATAAAGTAAAAATCACACGGAAAAGAATTAAATCTTGTTTTAGGACTTATAATGTTAAAAAAAATGTGCGAGAAGATTCAAATGCTGTTTTTACATTTACAAAATGCTAGCTTAACTACGGCCACGGTTAAATTGACATATTCAAAAGTAAAGTTAGCATTTTTTAATGTAAAATCAGCATTTGAAACATCTCGCACATTTTTCCAGGATTATTAATGCTAAATCAACATTTTATTTTATTCCCTGCAAGGCCCCATCACATCTCTCCGAGATTCGGCTGTTATGCTAATGTAGCCTTTAAAGCGCGAAAGCAAATAAGATAAACAGAACCAACACGATATGAAAATGGAGCAAGGGAAAGGACACGCGCTGATGACGGCGCAGAGATGCAACTATTCGTGCTTGATGGATGTCCGTGTTGTATCTTCAAAATTGAAGGCGCGATGCGTGATCTCGCAATACTCCGCTTTATGCCGTTACTGAGGTACCGCTTGGATTCGAGAGAAAAGGTAAAAAAAAGGTCCGATTACATCTCTCCTATCCTCGGCTGTTTTGCTAACGCAGCCTTGAAGCACCACTAAAAACAAGACAGACGGAACCAACACAACATGGGAACAGAGCAAGGGAAAGGTCACGCATTGATGACGGCGCAAGGATACGACTATTTGTGCTTGATGGATGTCCGTGTTGCGTCCGCAAGATTGAAGGCGCTACGCCGCGAGAAGTGAGCTCGCGATGCTCCGCTAGCACACTCCTTTTCACAGAACGTCAACTTAACCCAATTCCAACACAAATTAGCTCTTCGAGGATTATTTTATCCTTATTGCGGTATTGTGATTTTTCTTGACGTTTGATCAGAAAATTGTCCAAATAACAGGGGAAACCCCCTCTCACATTTAAGAACATTTTACACTTTAATCATTTTCACAGAACGTCAACTTAACCCAATTCCAACACAAATTAGCTCTTTGAGGATTATTTTATCCTCATTGCAATATTGTGACTTTTCTTGGCGTTTGATCAGAAAATTGTCCAAATAAGAGGGGAAACCCCCTCTCACATTCAAGAACATTTTACATTAATCCTTTTCACAGAACGTCAACTTAACCCAATTCCGACACAAATTGGCTCTTTGAGGATTATTTTATCTTTATTGCAATATTGTGATTTTTCTTGAAGTTTGATCAGAAAATTGTGCAAATAAGAGGGGAAAACCCCTCTCACATTTAAGAAAGTTTTACACTTTGATCCTTTTCACAGAACGTTAACTTAACCCAATTCCAACGCAAATTAGCTCCCTCCTTTTGATCGCCAGGGGATCGATTCCCCCCGCAAAAAGTTGCGGAGTTCCCTGTCACCATTCCGATTCCCTCTGTGCAAAGTTCGCAGCGCGACGTCCAGTGGCGTGGCGTGCTTTGCGATATATCGATTGATACGCCACTCAAACCTATGAAAAAAGATCGATTATCAGGGTGTTCGCGGCGAACACCTCGGTAATCGATTCTTTACCATAACTTCAAATGGCGAGATATCGATAATCGACCATTCACGCCACGCCACTGGCGACGTCCGTTCCGGGCCCAGCGGGAGCACGCGAACCTCAGTTTACTTGCATTCCGAATCTCGATCGTGCCGAGAACGTTGCCGAACCACCCCTTAAATTCAATCTTTTCGACGTGATATCACTCATAAGAATGGCGAACCGGCATCGTTGCGAATAAAACACAGTTTTCAGCTGATTTGACCCTATTTTCCGCCCCCTTTCTCCGCCTTCCCCGCTTCGTCGTCGTCTGGTGCGATTCCCCTACCCCCTTTTGCCACCTGCTCTATCCAGTACAGCCGTGCATCCCAGTTGCGAAAAAGCTCCCGCGGTTGACAGATTGTGCAGTTAAATGTACTTTTACCGAAACCTGTTTTTAAAAATGGCCGATTTCAAATTAGATGTATTTCTGCCAAACGGAACTATGTGCATTATGACGTGAGCCCTGTATTGCATACATCCTCATGGGTCTCATGACTCTTGTCTCAATACACATAGTTCCGTTTCGCAGAAGCAAGTGAATTCACAGGCGTGTAGGAATGAGTCAGTTGCACTGGTCACAGATTCGTGTTTTGATGCCTGATTCATGTAAATTAGCTAAAAATAATAGAGTCCGTCCAAACAGCAGCTTCCTATGTTCAATATTAACCGAGATATTGCGTTATTGCGATATTTGGTTCATGACGTCATCCATCGCGGTAGGGACATCCTTGATTTCTTCCACCTTGCTTTCATCCGAGTTTCACGTTGAGTAACCAGTGCAAATGTGCGCAACACCGACTGAGCTCTAAGTCTTGTAGGCGCTAGTATGCGTTTTACGTCAACTGACCGGCTGCACCGCTTTAGACGCAATGCGAGAAGTATTCATGCGGTCTTGTAGGCGCTAATATGCGGTTCCTTCCGACCGCACTGTTTGGCGCAATGCGTGTAGTATTTCCACAGTCTGGCAGGCGCTAATATTATTCATCCGAGTTTCACGTTGAGTAACGCACATTTGCAATGGTTGTTTAACATGAAACTCGGATGAAAGCAAGGTGGAGGAAACCAAGGGTGTCACTACCGCGATGGATGAAGTCATAAACTGTATTTTTCAAAGCGCAATATCTCGGTTAATATTGAACGTAGAGAGTTGCGGTTTGAACAGATCATAATATTTGTAGCTAATCTAAAGAATCAATCATCAAAATACAATTCTGTGACCAGCGCAACTGACCCATTAATTCCGGAATTCGAGTCCGGAACGAGGCAACGGTGGACGAGCGTTTAAGCGATGGATGACGTCAAAAACTCGACTTTACGAAAAGCATATCTCGGTTAATATTGAACGTAGAAAGGTGTTTTTTGGTTGGATCTTATTACTTTTAACTGATCTACAAGAATCAAACATTACAATCCGATTCCGTGACCAGCGCAACTGACCTATTAATTCCGGAATAAAGATGTTGCATGTGTGAGGAATTTGCGATTTGACCATTGATTCTTATGTAAAAGTTCGCAAGAAACACGATGGTGCCACTGGTTTTCTCTAAAACCATCCCCTAAGATCAAAAAAAGCTCTCAAGTTGAGGTCAAAATGGAGGGGATATCCCACGCTATCCTGAGAGTCCACCTCTACATCAAAACAAACTCTCCTTGCAAAGATGGGGAGCAAATACATTGACAGGGCTGCCACTTTATTTGGGGACTTCACAACTGAAATCACGGCATCACTGCTAATGTTTTTGCTCCCTATCTTTGAATGGAGAGTTCGTCTTGATGTAGATGTGGACTCTCAGGATAGCGTGGGATATCCCCTCCATTTTGGCCTCAACTTGAGAGCCTTTTTGGGAGTTGATTTCAGAGAAAACCAGTGGCACCATGGTGTTTCTCGCGAACTTTTACATAAGAATCAACGGTCAAATCGCAAATCCCTCACACATGCAACATCTCCAATCTAAGACCGGCGCAACTGACCCATTAATTCCGGAATTCGAGTCCGGAACGAGGCAACGGTGGACGGGCATTTAAGCGGGATCCGCACTCTGCAGGATATTATCGCGCATCTCCGGGAAGCTGCGCGGAGGATGGGAGCGATCTCCAGCCTTCTCCAGCCGCTACTTGACGTATAGCTTAACAGGGTCGAGATTGTCTTTTGCCCGCCTGGAGGCTGAGCCTTTGCGAAAATAGGTTGCTCTTCCTTCTCTCCGGTGTCGATTACACCCCGGCGTCTGCTTCTTCCTTTCCTTGCCCGGCTCTTCATTTTTTAAATGGCTCTCTCGAGTTATAGACATCGCTTTAACGCAATAGCAAACTCATGACACTGTTGCCAGTTATTCTGCTGTGCTAAGGGAGAACGCCGTATGAACCTTCAGGCGTTGCCAAATTTGCTTTGATAAAACGTGAATTTCCTGGTGGATTTATGAATATTTTCCTCCCAATTTTTCAGATAATTTAGTTCGCAATTTTACCTATATATGCTGTATATTTAAAGGAAAAATATCGATAACTTCCCAAAAAAATAAACATTTTAACGAAGGGAATTTGGCAACTCTCGAATGTTCATACGGCGTTCTTCCTTAGCACGGCAGTATAATGATGTCTCTGTCGACGTGGCTTGTGATAGCATGAGCTCGAAAAATCCTCCAAGACCTCGACTCACAAGTTGGCGCCCTCCTGACATAAAGGCGTAACTACACTCTATACAATGAACCCTGTCCTCAATACAATTCAATGCTTTTCCGGGCTCATCTCAATGTGTAATTACGCCCTTATGTCAGCCAAGCGACGAAGTTATGGGCCCAACGGCCATGCTGATGTGAACAACCGGGCGGAATTGCCACACGCGCTGCGCGTAGGAGGCTGGACCCGGAAACAGGAAGGAACAATGTCGCCTCGCATACACAAACAGCCGCCACCGCGACCACAAGCTCAACATCCACCAACCTCATCCTCTCCCGTCTCCATTCATCGACGGTGGACGCCGAACTGGCCATTCACCGCTCACGCCACCACGACGCGACGGTTAGCGGTGCACACTAAGGCCTCATTGATTGGGCTGCGGGCTGATTATTAAACGTCCATAGACAAAGCGATAGAGGAAGTATACACAGGGAAACTGAAGCAATCCTACATCAGAAGCGTAGGGTGTATATGGCCTCATTGATTAGGCTGCGGGTTGATCATTGAACGTCCATAGACAAAGGGATAGAGGAAGTATACACAGGGAAACTGAAGCAATCCTATATCAGAAGCGCAGGGTGTATATGGCCTCATTGATTAGGCTGCGGGCTGATCATTGAACGTCCATAGACAAAGCGATAGAGGAAGTATACACAGGGAGACTGAAGCAATCCAGCTGAAGCGCTGGGTGTATAAGGCCTCATTGATTGGGCTGCGGGCTGATTATTGAACGTCCATAGACAAAGCGATAGAGGAAGTATACACAGGGAAACTGAAGCAATCCTACATCAGAAGCGTAGGGTGTATATGGCCTCATTGATTAGGCTGCGGGTTGATCATTGAACGTCCATAGACAAAGGGATAGAGGAAGTATACACAGGGAAACTGAAGCAATCCTATATCAGAAGCGCAGGGTGTATATGGCCTCATTGATTAGGCTGCGGGCTGATCATTGAACGTCCATAGACAAAGCGATAGAGGAAGTATACACAGGGAGACTGAAGCAATCCCAGCTGAAGCGCTGGGTGTATAAGGCCTCATTGATTGGGCTGCGGGCTGATTATTGAACGTCCATAGACAAAGCGATAGAGGAAGTATACACAGGGAAACTGAAGCAATCCTACATCAGAAGCGTAGGGTGTATATGGCCTCATTGATTAGGCTGCGGGTTGATCATTGAACGTCCATAGACAAAGGGATAGAGGAAGTATACACAGGGAAACTGAAGCAATCCTATATCAGAAGCGCAGGGTGTATATGGCCTCATTGATTAGGCTGCGGGCTGATCATTGAACGTCCATAGACAAAGCGATAGAGGAAGTATACACAGGAGACTGAAGCAATCCCAGCTGAAGCGCTGGGTGTATAAGGCCTCATTGATTGGGCTGCGGGCTGATTATTGAACGTCCATAGACAAAGCGATAGAGGAAGTATACACAGGGAAACTGAAGCAATCCTATATCAGAAGCGCAGGGTGTATATGGCCTCATTGATTAGGCTGCAGGCTGATCATTGAACGTCCATAGACAAAGCGATAGAGGAAGTATACACAGGGAAACTGAAGCAATCCTATATCAGAAGCGCAGGGTGTATATGGCCTCATTGATTAGGCTGCGGGCTGATCATTGAACGTCCATAGACAAAGCGATAGAGGAAGTATACACAGGGAGACCGAAGCAATCCCAGCTGAAGCGCTGGGTGTATAAGGCCTCATTGATTGGGCTGCGGGCTGATTATTGAACGTCCATAGACAAAGCGATAGAGGAAGTATACACAGGGAAACTGAAGCAATCCTATATCAGAAGCGCAGGGTGTATATGGCCTCATTGATTAGGCTGCGGGCTGATCATTGAACGTCCATAGACAAAGCGATAGAGGAAGTATACACAGGGAGACCGAAGCAATCCCAGCTGAAGCGCTGGGTGTATAAGGCCTCATTGATTGGGCTGCGGGCTGATTATTGAACGTCCATAGACAAAGCGATAGAGGAAGTATACACAGGGGAACTGAAGCAATCCTATATCAGAAGCGCAGGGTGTATATGGCCTCATTGATTAGGCTGCGGGCTGATCATTGAACGTCCATAGACAAAGCGATAGAGGAAGTATACACAGGGAGACCGAAGCAATCCCAGCTGAAGCGCTGGGTGTATAAGGCCTCATTGATTGGGCTGCGGGCTGATTATTGAACGTCCATAGACAAAGCTATAGAGGAAGTATACACAGAGAAACTGAAGCAATCCTATATCAGAAGCGCAGGGTGTATATGGCCTCATTGATTAGGCTGCGGGCTGATCATTGAACGTCCATAGACGAAGCGATAGGGGAAGTATACACACGGAAACTGAAGCAATCCTATCTGAAGCGCAGGGTGTAAAAAGGGTATTTCTTGGTTGCGGTGTCTGGGGATCTTTGTTGACGAGGGTTGCCACAGTCAAGGAATACTGGAAAAGTCGGAAAAAGTCAAGGAATTTTAAAAATTCAGAAAAAACCTGTAAATGTCAGGGAAAATGATGAATATGCCGAGAAAAAATTGTGAAGTCATCTGTGGTTGCTTCCTAGAACGAATTTGGCGCGTGTAACGACACATTATGCTGAAAACTATCCCTAAATATGTATTTTTGACCATCTGCCGTATCTTCTATTCTATTTTCAGGGGATTTCACCACAACGTATTAGAGAGATAGCAGGAAAACGTCGGGGAATTTCATTTTCTAAATTTGATGGCAACCTTCTTGACGTTTCATCCACTATAATCAAAGGAAATGCAAACAGAATTCGTAAAAACTAAACTGAATTTTCTTTGTGATTTCACGATGCTGAAAACTAAACATATCAGAAAATTCGCCCAATAGTTCTCTCCCTAAAGTATAAATTAGCAGTAGAAATTCTGGAACACCGTAACCATGAAATACCATTTTAGCACCCTCAGCGGGCTGATAATTGTTCACTTGAATAAGGACAGCGAATGGCGGTAACGCGATTCGCCTTCATTATCGGATGTAGGTAAGATTATGCATCCCTCATGTTCGAATAGTGGTATCGCGTCGCCTGAAAATCCACCTCTGCAGTCTGCTCATCTTCAAGGAAAGGGAAATTGGAGACTGCGTCCTGATTAATTGAAAATCGACAAAGCTATAGACAATGAATGCGCAAGGAAAATGGAGCAATCCTATCGGTTCAGAAAGATAGTTCTCACAGACGAAAGAGGAAAATTGCAAGAGGCTCAATATTTAGATTTGGAATTTGAACAAATGGTTCATTGTTACTAATCTAAGTTATCACAAAAGCAAAAGTTAAAATCATTCTATGGTCATATTAATGATGCTTTAGAGCGTTGTTGTCAAACTTCCGTTCAAAATTTGTATATTTTTTTTTCGAAAACTGATTGACACTTTTTACCGAGAATTTCACAGATTTTTCTAGGGACAGGGACACGGTGAAAATTAGCGAAATTTGGATAGCCGTTATTCTGTAATTCTTGAGAGAAAGAATGGGAATTTTGCATGTGTAGGGAATCTGCGATTTGACTGTTGATTCTTACGTAAAAGTTCGCAAGAAACACGATGGTGCCACTGGTCTTCTCTAAAATCAACTCCCAAGCTCTAAAAAAGCTCTCAAGTTGAGGCCAAAATGGAGGAGATATCCCACGCTATCCTGAGAGTCCACCTCTACATCAAGACGAACTCTCCATGCAAAGATAGGGAGCAAATACATCAGCAGGGTTGCCGTGTTTTCAGTTTTGGAGTCCCCAAATAAAGTGGCAGCCCTGTCAATGTACTTGCTCCCTATCTTTGAATGGGGAGTTTGTCTTGATGTAGAGGTAGACTCTCAGGATAGCGTGGGATATCCCCTCCATTTTGGCCTCAACTTGAGAGCATTTTTTGAGCTTGGGAGCTTATTTCAAAGAAAACCAGTGGCACCATCGTGTTTCTCGCAAACTTTTACAAAGGTAGCAATGGTCAAATCGCAAATTCCTCACACATGCAACATCTCCATTGTGTAAATAGATTTCACAACCTCAGAATGGAGATAAGTACTTTCGTCTGAGAAACGATAATAATGTAGGATCGCGATTTTTTGTGCCTAAATGAATGTAAATCGTGGCCGATGCTGTGTGTAGTGGATTCTCTGCTGTGCTGGGCAAGTTCCCGCAATCAAGCCATTGAGTGTCGGCACAAATGGGATTTAGAAGATAGCTCGATAAGCTCCGGCTGTTTTCGTAAACAAACTTAATTAAGTCGTATGCTTCGAGCCGATAATCCAATCCTACGGCTATCGTCGATAATGGGCCTAGATGAGTCCTCGCCCAGCTTACTGCTTTTAATATAGTATCCTCTCTTGGACGTAAACGCTAGAGATCTAGAGCGAGCTTGACTTTCATTGCTATGAAAAATGTTGGCGAGTGAGGAAAAACGCCGTATGAACATTCGAGAGTTGCCAAATAAATTTCCCCGGACAAAAAATATATTTTTGAGGAAAATTAGCATACTTTTCTTTGAAATGTTCAGATATTTTAGATCAAAATTGCGTACAAAATTTTTGAAAATGTTGGAAAAAAATATTCGTAAGTTTTCCAATAATTTCGGTTTTTATCGAATGAAACTTGGCAACGTCTGAAGGCTCATACTGCGTTTTTCCTTAGCACGGCAGAATATGAGCCAGCAGAAAAACTGGGGTTTACCCGGATTCACCAGGAAATGAAAAATAACCGTGGGAATTGGAAATATGTGCCAGAAACTTGAGATTTCTTCTCTCTTTGGTTCGAGATTGTTAACATTGGTGGCCCTTCTTGACTCGACTTGAAAGAATCAGACTGTAGGGAAAAAGTTTTGACTTTTCTGTGGAACTTTTTTTCGTAAGCTGAAAGGGCACAAGAAAAAAAAAAGTACAAAAACCAAAAAAATAAAAAACCATCGAACACATTGTGCTAAAATATTAGTTTGCTTTGGCAAAAATGGGAAATACATAGCGTGTTCCATCACCTGTTATCACTTTTGCGTGTGGATCAATATTGACGGAGCGCCAATAAAATAAAAATACCCGAGCTGATGAGTTGCAATGACACTTGCGCACGTGTCGGCTTGTATAAGCACTTTTGCCAAGTATCGCCAAGTAAGCGTGTGAATTGAAATAATACAGTAGTGCATGTGTATAGAGAGAACACGGGCATGCCGGTAATTTCGGGGTAGATCATGGAGCTTTTAGGGTCCAATAGGGCCGCCGACCCACGAATCCAAATTATCAAGACTTATTTATTTTCACAATTTGTACGTCGTGTCGTTTGTGAAGGACGTATTTGACTTATAATTATGTGTTTCATAAATTCACTCATTTTTGAAGAAGAACACTCACTTATGAATATTCTTAGCCATCTTGGTTTGATATTGAAATCTGAAGATTGGCAGTGTCATTTTTTGTGTTGGAAGGTTGGTTGCCCTTTTGGGCCCTATAAGAGCGCCATATTTCGATGTGTCCGCACTCTCCCTATGTACTGCCGTGCTAAGGAAAAACGACGTATGAACCTTCGTGCGTTGCCAAATTTCCTTTGATAAATCACGAATTTTCGGGAAAATTTGTAAATGGGTCATTCCACGCCTAGGTAGTCCGGGGGGTATTTTTTTTTCCTTCTCCAAATGACCCAACAATATTTATTTTTGGACTCCTTAATACTCCTAGTTTTTGGAAATATATGGGGTTTACATCCGTTTCGTTTTTTTTCTCGCAATTTTCACGTGTTTTGTAACCCCATTGCTTAGCTTCATCCTACTGTAAAAAGAGTGACAGTTTGGTAGCAATGTTTTCTGGTGTTCCCGCCAGAACCAAGTTTCAGTTTATGTTTGCAGTTGTCAAGAAACTGATTCAATGTGCTCCTGCAAAGTTTCAATTTTTAAAAGTAATTACTGTATATTATATGTAACTTTTAAAACTTAGTGTACTGACTGTCACACCCGTTACGCAAAACATGGGTTTTTTAATGTAACTATTTTAATTCATGTCATTTTGAGATGCTAATTTTTTCCGTACGTCTTCAAGTCAAGTACAGCTTTGGAGTATTTTTTCCGAAATTTTATTTCAACAATTGATAGGCAAAACTGCGTAACGGGTGTGACACGTTACGGGTGTGACCAATGAGAAGAGGCTTCAATTATGCAGATGTTGACTCACTTCTCACCATTTTTTCTATGGTTATCACAAGAAATACACTCATATGCACAATTAGAGGTTATGTATACATCTAATAAGAGAGAAATAGCCAACTTTTTTGCCATATTTCAGTATTTAAAGTGAATACACCTATCTCAAGGACTTCAAATAGAACTCGTTGAACTCTCTCCGATTTGATTGAAATATTTTCACTTTACTATAGGCCCAGACCTACCGTACTAGGGTTTTTCTTTGGTTAATTTGGGTCATGCGAGGTCCAGGACCGCGGGGACGAAAGGGAATCCTGGGTTACCCGAAGAAAAGCCCTGGGTAGGTCTGGGCCACCCTGTAGAAAAATGTAGTTTTGGCATGTTCTACATTAAAATGCGTCAAATTGCTGATTGATTTACTGCTTAGGATTGCCTACAATAAGAGTATGAGAAGAAAAGTAAGTTTTTTAACTTTTAAACTCTCTCAGAAATGATGGACCTCAGAGAGACAATCTGTCACACCCGTTACGTCACACCCGTAACGCAAACGATAGGTCTGGGCCACCTTGTAGAAAATGTAGTTTTGGCATGTTCTACATTAAAATGCGTCAAATTGCTGATTGATTTACTGCTTAGGATTGCCTGCAATAAGAGTATGAGAAGAAAAGTAAGTTTTTTAACTTTTAAACTCTCTCAGAAATGATGGATCTCAGAGAGACAATCTGTCACACCCGTTACGTCACACCCGTTACGCAAACTTTCCCATTTTTCAAGGAAAGAAAAAAAGATAATCGAAAACGGATCATCGGCAGTTGAAGCAAAAACCCTTGGCTTCATCATTTAATTTAATCAGATTTTTACATTCATAAAATTCGCTGAGTTTCCACTTTACACTCACTGAGGAAAAACTCACTTCCAAAATCGGTCACACCCGTTACGCAGCCTTTTCATTTTTTTCTGAGGAATGGAACAAAGTAAAAACAATTTCTGATAAACTAAAATGATCTATAAAAAAAGTTCTTTCTGCTACTGCAGATAATTTTTTAATTAAAGCCCAAGAAAGAGTTCAAATTCTTGTTCAAAGTTAAATTGTTGTCACACCCGTTACAATGGAATGACCCAAATGTTTTTCTTCCAATTTTTCAGATAGTTAGGTTCGCAGTTTCACCTTAAGTTTCTGGAAATTTCAAGGAAAAATATTCATAGCTTTCCCCGAAAATGAACGTTTTATCGGAAGAAATTGGGCACCTCTCGAATGTTCAGACGGCGTTTTTCCTTAGCACGGCAGTAAAGGTACTTTAGACTAAAGCCACCATGCGACGTTTGTAGCCCTTGATTCCATGCATGCATAACCAACCACTCCGAAAAAAACTTCGTGCGTGGGACCCGAAGTTTAGGTCATATGGATCCCTGAAGTTTTCGGATTGAGCATTCGAACACTTAAGGTCCAGCTGCTGAGGTTTGGATCACACATCTGAAACTTCAGTTCTTACGTCTAAATTACTTCGGTTTTCACATCCGAACAACTTCGGTTCTCACATCCAAAAAACTTCGGTTTTCACATCTGAAGTACTTCAGATGTAAGAACTGAAGTTTCAGATGTGTGACGTTCGAACCTCGACAGCTAGACCTAAAGTGTTCAGGTGCTCAATCCGAAAACTTCAGAGATCCATATGACCTAAACTGCGGGTCCCACGCACGAGGTTTTTTTTTCTCTGTGTAAAACCCGCCAGAAGTAGTGGTTCCTTGGGATGTGAGTCAGTGGGTCTTGGAGCAGACACAGCGACTGCGACCAAGAATCGCCGATGGCGATGGCGGCTACCTCGTCGTCTTCACCTGGCGATGCACGCAAATGAGGCTCATTAAACTCTCGGCGAATCGGTGCGGTGACTCGCCGCTTGCCAATTACTCTCTCTGCCGGCTCTGTAACGAGCACCCGGTCAAGTTGAGTGACCACGCGATCGTCGATCGGACCCTGGCCGGAGGCAAGGCCATCCCTTCGTCCCCGATCGTCCGTTGCCCGGCTCCCTGGCACCCAAGATCGGAATCTAGTCCAAATTCGGGGATCGATCATTGATCGGGATCAGCCGTGTGTTGACGGATACGGCTATCAGAAATTGAACCGCTCGATCGTTGATACAACGCTATGTGCTTGTTCCCTATCAAGGTTTTGGTCGCAGAATCTAGATGAGGCAAGAGCTACACTGGAAAAAAACACATTGGATCTAGAGTCTAGACTCTTGAAAACATTGACAAGAGAAAGGACTCTTGATTCAATCAGATTTAAGCTTAAATCAAAAGGAAATCCGTTCAAATTAAGAGGCTGGGTTCTTGATTTAAGCTTAAATCAGATTGATTCAAGAGTATTTTTTCTTGTCGGCGTTTTTAAGAGTCTGGACTCTAGATCCAATGTATTTTTTTTCCAGTGTGCCCAGGAAAAACGCAGTATGAACCTTCAGGCGTTGCCACATTTCCTCTGATAAATTTCTTTGCGGGAAAATTTGTAAATTTGGTCTCTAATTTTTCAGATAAGTATGCATGGAACGAATGGCACATGTGTCGTTTCTAAAACGAGTCAGAAACGGAAGTTCCTTACTGCAAAATACAATATATATATATATGACCGTGGCCAAGGAGAGGATTAAGGGTACCGATGCCCCACCTCTATTAACATTTTTGAACGAAAAGAGGATGTAACTATACACAATTAACAGCATTAAAAGCACGGTAAAGAACTTCGAAATATTTGTTTTATCAGAACACAACAAAGCTATTCTGTCATGTAAAGAAAAACGCCGTATGATTCTCCAGGTGTTGCCAAAGTTCCTCTGGTAAATCACGAATATTCGGGAAAATTCGCACTTATTTTTCTTCCAGTTTTTCAGATAATTTTATTCACAATTTCACGTAAAGATCCTGAAAATTTCGAGGAATATTGTTCATAACTTTCCTAAAGAATAAATACATTTTATCGGAGAAAATTTGGCACCTCTCGAATGTTCATACGGCGTTTTTCCTCAGCACGGTAATATTCTGCCGCGCTAAGGAAGAACGCCGTATGAACATTCGAGAGGTGCCAAATTTCCCTCGATAAAACATGCATTTTTGACGACATGCATGCACATTTTTCTTTGAAATTTTCAGATCCTTTTGATTAAATTACGTATACGAAATTGCCCGACGATTTTGGGGGAGAGTATTCACAATTTTCCCTGTAAATTCGGTTTTTATCGAAGGAAATTTGGAAACGTCTGACAGTTCATACGCCGTTTTTCCCTAGCACGGCAGAATTATGTTAGTTAATTGCTCTCTTTCGCTCTTTTATTAAAGAGGAAATAAAAACAACCCTTTTCCCAACCATGAACCATTGCACGAGTATTCATTTCACTGGCTTCATCCAGTTACTAATTTCCCCTCTCCTCTCTGTTTCAGCTTTCAGCGGCAACGCGACGACGGGCGTGCAGCCAGGCTCGCAAAAAACTGCTTAACTTTCGTCCCTGCGTGACCGGCCAAAGGCACGCAAAATCGATCCCTGGAAAACGCGCGTGCAGTTCAGTCCCGCAGTTCGTCCCACCGATTTTACCCGGCTTCTGTGATATCCTTCCTGGTCCTCCAAGTGCAGTTAGATTTAATTTCAATTTAGTAGCTTCCCCCTTGTTCGTTTTTATTTTGTGATCGAATTCGTGCGTGTTTTAATTTCTACGAGTTGTCATTTTTAATTTATTCGACCCGAGGATGACGAAAATGAAAAGGACAAACACGATTCTGATCGGGGTTCTGAGGAAGAAAGCGAAGAGGGTTTGCGTTTAGGTACGCAAAGGCACTTAAAGGTCGCGAGAAGCCGACATAGCTTTAAGTGCGCGTGGTGATGATGATCTTCCTAACTGATTTTCTCCCCGAGCTCGCGTTAGTGTCTCTCGCTTCACCCGATTTTCCGGTGATTTCCTGGTGATTTTTCTGAGTTTTCCGGGAGAGCTTTTCGGCGGGCATGTTATCGTACATGGTGCCCTCGATTGAGGACAAACCGCCCCCGATCCCGGCCAAACACCACCTGCAGCTCGACCTTTCGCCCACCTCGCTGCCCAACGGTCACGGAAATGGTCACCATAAAGAGAACCACGATCTACCGGCTACTCATAGCCCACTCGACAAGGCCAAGTCCAGAAAAGTTACCAATGGTGCTACCAAGCAGACTACGCTTAAAAGGTAAGAAGACATATTGATGTACACTAGCACGATGTCACTTTCTGACACTTATGTTAATTCTACACCACTTCTGGATAGTAATGACACAAGCTTGAAGTATCAGGATCTTTAATAACCAAGCGTTGTATCGAGAAACTCTTTATATTTGCTTATTGGGCAGACCGATATACCAACCGATGGCGTGCTTTGCGATGTATCGATTGATCTGTCATTTAAACCTATGAATAGGATCGATAAACAGAGTGTTTTCAACTACAGGGAGAAAAAAACCTCGTGCGTGGGGCCCGAAGTTTAGGTCATATGGATCTCAGAAGTTTTCGGATTGAGCATCCGAACACTTTAGATCTAGCTGTCGAGGTTTGGATCACACATCTGAAACTTCAGTTCTTACATCTGAAGTACTTCAGATGTGAGAACCGAAGTTTTTCGGATGTGAAAACCGAAGTACTTCAGATGTAAGAACTGAAGTTTCAGATGTGTGATCCAAACCTCAGCAGCTGGACCTAAAGTGTTCAGATGCTGAATCTGAAAACTTCAGAGATCCATATGACCTAAACTTCGGGTCCCACGCACGAAGTTTTTTTCTTCGTGTAACACCTTAATAATCATCTTTCACCTTTTCCCACATCTTTCTAGCCTCAAATGGAGAAATATCGATAATCGATCATTCACGTTTCGCCTGTGCTGTTTGAACCACTACAGATTTGCATTAAGGAAACGATAGAAATCCGAGGGAGAAAATACCGGCAACGCCGCTCTAATCCATCATGGATGTGCTAAATACCAGTGAGTGCTCAATAATGGCACCTTACCTGCAATTACTTACGGCTACGCTGCGTCCATGCTAGGCCGACCGATGCGCTACTCAGTTCGCCGTTAAAATGTGCATCAAGTTCAAATCGATCCTTCGTAAGCCCTACGTCAAGCACAACCAATTCGCCTTGCCACTGAATCATCTTGAACGCTGCGTCATGATTGGAGGTTGGTCTGGCCGTTTTAATTGGCATTTCGTGCTTTGCGATGAATCGATGGTTCAACCACTTATAAGTATGGAAAAGGATCGATCATTAGGGTGTCCTTAATAATCGAGTTTTTACCATAGCTTCAAATGGGAAAATATCGATACCCGATGATTCACGCTTTGCCTGTGGTTTTGGAATGATTCTATGGCTCCGGCTACCTGGAGCTAGTGACGATTTATGAAAGTTGGCAACGCTGTTTTTCTTCCATTTAAAAGTAGGTAAAACAATCGATTCTTGGTGAGGCAGCTTGCGGCTTGCCTCACTTAAAATTTATATTTTTAATGTATTTGGATAAAGAGAAAACAATGTGCCAATTAGCAAAATCACCACACTAGCTCTTAAATCGATTGCATATGAGAACAAGCAGTGAGCTCCAACACAATGTGTTGATAAGGCGCGTCATTAACTCGCACATATCAACCCCTTTAGGTTTCATTTACAGAGATTTCAAAAAAGGCAAGCAGCACAACAAGAGAATTCACGATCCAACACTGCAAGGTCAACGACGCACCTTGACGAGACCGTGTATTGTGAATCTAGAAAGCTATTCGAACAAATTTAAGTTTTTTGATCTGCCTCAAGCAAAATCTTATCAGATTCTTGAAGAAAAGTGCTACGGAAAAATTTAAGCGAAGAAAGGAAAAATTCTGTCGAACTCCTAAAAGATAAAGTCGATTTAAAGGTATTTTGGGGCTAAAATACCCAAATCACCGGTATTATAAATCCCGTTATATTATTGAAAAGAAATTGACTCGATATAAATGCAATTGTATTAAATATGTCTTGATTTTGTTATTTTAAACGTCTTTTCATGCAAAGAAGCTCAACCATGTCCATGCTTTATTCATTCATGAATTGAAAGTAAGCAATCCACATCCCGAAAATCTACCGATTTGCCGTAAAAAATCGCAGAAACTTGATATACCAGGTCGATGTACCCACTCTTTGAATTTACCAATCAATTTAGTGAGTGCACGTATGTGAAAGTCAAAATGCTATAGTCATTTTGGGTGCATTCATTTTTCATGAAACAATTGTAAGTAATTTCAATCACGAAAAACCATAAATTTTCCGTATAAAATCGAAAAAATCAAAATATGTCGACTCCCTGACGTGAAAATTAAATTCTACGTATGAAAATACTTATGTATCGATATGCTGAACAGAATGCCCGCCTCTCCTCGTAATTTACAAACCTACTACTATTTACTTACCTACTTACTACGTAATTATATATTTTTCTTATTAAAAACTAAGAAAAATATATAATTACGTAGTAATTATAAATAAATACCAAAACAATTATCAATAGATGTCAAAGACTGACTGAAAACTTTTATTAACCTCTTATGTGAAAATATACATTTTATCAGCTGACACTGACAATGTTGTCAGATGAACAGCACTATCAGAGCACGGGTACCAACTTTTGCAAAGTATAACCGAGGTTACAGATCTGTCAAAGCAACGTTTTGAACAAAACGGAGGAGTTAAATTCTCATTCCGAGAGTGCCGACCTGCTCAACCATCCTCGAATCAGTTCGCTTGATTCTGCTTATATATGCATATTTTAAATCAGCGCGTCGCATTCTTAGGCTTTTTTTAAAAAAAACCAAGTAACGTAGACTCTTGGTATTCACTGCACATAAACTAGAGACCCCCAGAATGAGAAACAACTTTAAATCATAATTATTGACGGATAAATAAACTTTTTACACGCTTTGGAAAATCTGAGAAGTTCGCGGTAGTCACTTTTCGGTAAGGAACTAAGGGACTCGGTTATTGTATCGAGCAGGGTTCGAAACGATCGCAAAGGCGGTATATACGTATACGCGCCCTGGCCGTTTTAATTGGCATTTCGTGCTTTGCGATGAATCGATGGTTCAACCACTTATAAGTATGGAAAAGGATCGATCATTAGGGTGTCCTTAATAATCGAGTTTTTACCATAGCTTCAAATGGGAAAATATCGATACCCGATGATTCACGCTTTGCCTGTGGTTTTGGAATGATTCTATGGCTCCGGCTACCTGGAGCTAGTGACGATTTATGAAAGTTGGCAACGCTGTTTTTCTTCCATTTAAAAGTAGGTAAAACAATCGATTCTTGGTGAGGCAGCTTGCGGCTTGCCTCACTTAAAATTTATATTTTTAATGTATTTGGATAAAGAGAAAACAATGTGCCAATTAGCAAAATCACCACACTAGCTCTTAAATCGATTGCATATGAGAATAATAAGTAGTATCCACTGGAAAAAAACACATTGGATCCAGAGTCCAGACTCTTGAAAACATCGACAAGAAAAAATACTCTTGATTCAATCGGATTTTTGCTTGAATCTAAACGAAATCCGCTTAAATTAAGAGGCTTGGTTCTTGATTTAAGCTAGATTCTGATTGAATCAAGAGTACTTTTTCTTGTCGATGTTTTTAAGAGTCTGCATGGACTCTAGATCCAATGTGTTTTTTTCCAGTGTCCAATGAGTGAACTACAGGCTTATATCACCCCTTAACATCCTGAATTTTCGATCTTTTGAAATTTTGAAAACCGTCCAGTTTTTTTTGGAGTCATGTGAAACATCCTGAGGGTTGAATAATGAATATGAATCAGGTTAGCCTTCAGGTCATGCTGGATTCCGCCTTGCCAAATCTGTCACGCTAGGATGTTGAGGGGTCTATTAACATAAGATCTCTTGAAATTTACCGGAGGTTAGAAAGCGTGCCATGATACGTCAAGATGCTAAGGGTTCTACTAACCAATCACCTCTGCCCATTAAATCTAAAATTAGATATGAGAATCCCAGGACGTGACTTTTTGAAACCGAAGAAACCTATAACGAGATTTGATGATTTGAGTCACGTGACTGGTCTGCAGTGCCAAGGAAGAACGGCGTATGGGCCAGCAGACGTTGCGAAAACCTATCGCAATTTTTTGGAAAAATCTTTGAATATTTCTACCAATTTTTCAGAAAATGTTGCTCTTGGTCTGCTTTATAGTGTCTAAAAATTGCAAGGTAAAATGCACATAACTTTCTTTGAAAATATATATTTTCTGAGAGGAAATTTGGCAACATTTGAATGCTCATCCTACGTTTTTTTAAAGCTCGGCAGTACTGCCGTACTGATAGGAAGAATGCCGTATGAACAATCGTAGATAGCCAGATTTCTCGGAATAAATTATTTATTTTTGAGGGAATTTACGAGCATCTCTCCTTGAAATCCTCAAATACATTAGATTAATTACCGACTAAAATCCTTTGAAAAATTGGAAGAAAAATATTTACAAGTTTCTCCGAAAATTCGTATTTAATCGGGGGGAAATTTGGTAACGCCTGGATGTACATACGGCGTTCTTTCTTAGCACGGCAGAGTAGTAGGATGTGATGTGAACAATTACGTTGGCGGGTGGCCTCGTATGCAAGTCGGTGAGCCTCTAAAAGTTCTGTCGGTATTAGGATGTCATGCGAGACTAGCAGGTCGCCGGAGTTTGCCGTGGTTCGCGCGAATAAGAGATCAATACAGATCAGGCGACCAGGTGACTTTATTCGTCGCAAAAATACAACTGTATACATCGTGTTTTTATTCAGACCGCTTTTGATTGCCTCCTCCAACTTGAGCTTCATGGAGCTTCTGGGACTCAAAAATGGCGGACGCTATGAGCAGATTTTGTTTCAAAATGACTTTAAATGTGGTTTTATTTGCCAATCGCGCCGAGAACTTTTCTCTACTTCACTTGTACGACGTTTCCACATATTTTTACGGCTAATGGTGTCAATAATTTCGAGAACATTCATCTAGGGCAAAAATGAATTGGCGCCTTTGCCGTATTCTACAATATAAATACGCCAGCTGATGATTTTAGTTTTTTCGAATTCTGTAGGGAAACGCTGCAACACTGGTAAAAAAAACCTCTTGGTTCAAGAGTACAGTTTCTTGTCGCCGGATTTAAGAGTCTGGACTCTTGTTTCAAGCGGATTTTGAATTGAATCAATGCAAAATCCGCTTGAAACAAGAGTTCAAGACTCTTAAATCCGGCGACAAGAAACTACACTCTTAAGTCAATGCACCGCGGCATTGGTCCAAGAGGTTTTTTCTACCAGTGAATGACGCTGTGATGAATGAAAAAATTGCAAATCTAACCTCAAAACTACTGAAAGGCGGAAAATTTAGAACCCTCAGATTCAGGCAAAATCACAAAGAGGCAGGGCAAGTAGGGAAATTGGAATATGAAACAAATTTACTGGAAAAGGAAGTGAACGAATTTAAGGAAAATTCGCCTCCAACACAAAATTTCTCTCGACTAGAGAAGGGGAATACTTCTAGTCAGAGGAAAATCACTTAAATCAAGTAGAAATCTGCTTAATTCAATCGATTTTGATATCGGTTAAAGATGAAGACATCTTGACGATGAATTAAATTCAAATTGTTTCCAGCCCTGGCCCAGAATGCATCATATTGAACCCACTCCGGAGATAATCTTTATGCGCTGCTATCCCACACCACACGTTTCTCAGATCGTTCTCTTAAGCAGCGCGGAAGCCGTAAGAAACGCCTGGAAAGACGAGAGTAGGCAACGAGTCAACCACGCGTTGCTTCGCAGGAATCAATTAGCGCGTTGAAGGCGAAGATGTCTCGCGAGATTGGCAGTCATTTGTTTCGTTGAACGTCGGCGCTAGAGTGCATTGGCCCAATATCTCCGTCCAGCCATGATTGTTACTCCCGTGAATGTTTCCGCCGGAAACGTATAAGAGCTTCAGCCAGCGTTGCCAAACCTAAGACAAAATCTAAGACACGGGCATCGGACGTAATTATTACAACTTGAGGTGATTCATCACGGTTTCTGTATCGATCATGTAGACAATCTCGGCAGATTTTAAATTTTTAGACAAAAAGAGGACGATAGCCCCTGCGCGTGAGCCTAAAGGTTTTTTTAAAACCAAAAACTTGGCAAAATTCAGAGAAATGAAAGTAAAATCCTTGGGAAAAAACCTCGCATTTGACACAGTTATCGATTTCTGTATCCAATGTGAGGTTTTTTCCAAACAGAATTCCGCTTTCATTTCTCTGAATTTTGCTAATCTTTGGGTTTTGAATGATTCATTACGCTCATACGAAGGTGCTTTTTCCCCTTTTTTGGCTAAATTTGTATGATCTGCCGAGATTTTTGGCATAATTGATGCGATACATCTTGTGCCAGTTCAACCAAGTCAGAAACCTGACGAAGCGCCTGAAGTGAGAGAATATTCACGATGAAACTGCAAAAATGCGTATCTTGGTTGCGCGTTTGCTTCAAAATCTTCACTTCTAACTTACTTTTTAATAGGAGGCCAAACCGAAATCATAGTTTGAAATTTTCCTTACATACATTTACCTTACAGAGAGGAAAAATCGTCGAAGATTTCAAAAGATAACGTTTCAGCACATACGGAAAATGAAGCGAACATTTTTTGGAGAATATTCTTCGGAATTTGATCTAAAATCTCTGAAACTTTCAAGAAAAATTATTCATGACTTTTCTCCTAAGGTGTATATTTTTGAGAGAAAATATGGCAACATGCAAATGCTCATACGACGTTTTTCGTAGCACACACTGGAAAAAAAAAAAACACATTGGATCTAGCGTCCAGACTCTTAAAAACATCAACAAGAAAAAATACTCTTGATTCAATCAGAATCTAGCTTAAATCAAGAACCAAGCCTCTTAAATTGAGCGGATTTCCTTTTGATTTAAGCTTAAATCTGATTGAATCAAGAGTCCTTTTTCTCGTCAATGTTTTCAAGACTCTGGGCTCTAGATCCAATGTGTTTTTTTTTTCAGTGCGATAGATTTACCCTCACAGACAAGTCTGTCACCAGGGGTTTTTGTAGACTTTTATCTTTGCTAAACTCGGCAACTACGAGCTTTAGGACTTTCTTTTTGGCTCGAGCGCTTGCTGCACGCAGTTGCGAGCATAATTTTGCAGCGCTTTCTGAGAGAATAATTTTGTCTCCGTCTCCGCGCCGCTCTATTATTGGTCGAGGCCCTTGACCTCCTGAATTATCGATGGAGAAAACCCCGATGGCGCTATTTCGAGGCGCCACTGTACGTTTCATTTCATGGGATTCACTGGTCTGGAAAATCTTTTAAGCCCAGGAAAAGTATTGATATTTTCTGGGTCGATCCGGAAGTACTTCAAAAATACGGAAATTCCACTAGAAGATCCGGAATTTTTCGCGTATGCGCTACTGAGAAAAGAAACACATCGGATCTAGAGCCCTGACTCTTGAAAACATCGACAAGAAAAAATACTCTTGATTCAATCGGATTTTTGCTTAAATCAAGAACCAAGCCTCTTAATTTGAGCGGATTTCCTTTTGATTTAAGCTTAAATCTGATCGAATCAAGAGTATTTTTTCTTGTCAATGTTTTCAAGAGTCTGGACTCTAGATACAATGTGTTTTTTTCCCAGTGCAAGTGCGTTTTTTAGATAGTCTAAAAAGTATGCAATCCCTTGCGCATTGATTTTAGTGCAGTATTTGCCTACAAAATCGCGATTGTGTAGGCATAGTAGATCTTCCGGTACCAATGAGCTAATTTCAGCGGACGGTTGCGTTTATTTTCTGTGGAAATTCGTGAGTGAGTTTTCAAATTTTCACTAATTTTTGCGTATTTTGGTATTTGCGCGTTGCTTCAAAATCTTCATTTCTAATTTACTTTTTAGTAGTGAGGGCCAAAACCGAAATTCATAGTTGGAAATTTGCCTGTTAGACATAAATACCTTACAGAGCGTGAAGAAATCGGCCGAATGGGTTTCAAAAGTTAACGTTTCAGCACTTATGGAAAATGAATGCGAAAACATTTTTTGGAGGATATTCTTCGGAACTTTGATCGAAAAATCTTCTGTAAAACTTTCCAAGAATAAAATGTATTCATGACTTTCTGTATGGTTTGTATTTTTTTAGAGAAAATATGGCAACATGCAATATGCTCATACGTCGTTTTTCGTTGCACACACTGGGAAAAAAAAAAAACACATTGGGGATCTAGAGCCCTGACTCTTGAAAACATCGACAAGAAAAAATACTCTTGATTCAATCGGATTTTTGCTTAAATCAAGAACCAAGCCTCTTAATTTGAGCGGATTTCCTTTTGATTTAAGCTTAAATCTGATCGAATCAAGAGTATTTTTTCTTGTCAATGTTTTCAAGAGTCTGGACTCTAGATACAATGTGTTTTTTTCCCAGTGCAACTGCGTTTTTTAGATGGTCTAAAAAGTATACAATCCCTTGCGCATTGATTTTAGTGCAGTATTTGCCTACAAAATCGCGATTGTGTAGGCATAGTAGATCTTCCGGTACCAATGAGCTAATTTCGCGGATACGTTATTTTTGTTGAAATTCGTGAGTGAGTTTCAAATTTTCACAATTTTTCGAACTTTGTCACGTAGAGGTACTACAAAAGAACTGACTTTTTTTTGGAAAGCACTGGAAAAGTACTGTAACAGTTTTGATATTTTGGCAATCAGTTTTAGTAAAACACCCAGCATTTTAATACATCGTGCAGTAGAGCCAATGGATGCATCTCGCTAAAAAATGTTAGGGAATAATTTGGGAATAATTAAGGAAAGTACCAGATAGTAAAAATTATAATTTTGAATTGAGGGAGCGACGTTTTCGTACAAGCACAATCAATTAAAAGTCTAAAAAGTAATTTGAACTCACTTGCGAAAATGAAATAATTCGTCATAAGTGAGTTTTAGACTAAATTTTAAAATTTTAATTGATAAATCCCAGTCTGATCGATTCAGGACTTTTAGACCCGAAACTTCCAGTAATTCTTATTTCAAAAGGCGTCCGGGGTATAAACACGATTAGGAGAATTTTGTGATTTCGAGAAAAACGGGGCTGATGTTGAAAATCACATGGGACTCCATGCACCGAGAAAAATTCATACTTGTTGTATTTTCGCTTACTCTCAGCAATCTCTCTTCGTCACGCTCAACATGTGCTTGTATCTTACTCAAACAGACGCACAACAAAGATTCATCGCAAACTCGATTTGCAGCTTTCGGAAAGTTGACATTAATGCAAACTTGCCAAGTCCGCATGCGCCAGTTGTTTGAAATTTTAAAACTCAATAGCAATACTGCCGTGCTAAGGAAAAACTCCGTATGAGCCTTCAGACGTTGCCAAATTTCACTTGGTAAACCATGAATATTCGGGAAAACTTGCAAGGCAATTTATTCCAATTTTTCAGATGATTTTTTTTTTTTTGCAATTTCTTATGATCGTCCCGAAAATTTCAAGGAAAAATATTCGTGGCTTTCCTGAAAAATAAACACATAATTGAAGGAAATTTGGCAACTCTCGAATGTCCATACGACGTTTTTTCTTAGCACGACAAAATACACATAAACCACGAACAATTTCGTGCAGTGGCGTGGCGTGTGGCGTGCTTTGCGATGTATCGATTGATCTGTCCTTTAAACCTTTGAAAAAGGATCGATGAACAGTGTGTTCGCAACGAATATCTTAATAATCGATTCTTAACCACGACTTCAACTGGGGAAATATCGATAATTGATCATTCGCGCCTCACCATTACTATTTTCCTATGATGAAAAGCCGTAAAAGTTTCCGGACGACCCCAAATTTTGATAATAATGTACAAAACTTTCTGGGAAATGTTTGAATATTTTGCTATCCATTCTTCATAGAATTTTAATCGGTACTTAATCCATGACATCCATAAATTTTGAGAGAATATATTCATAACTGTTTTCAAAAATACATCGTTTATTGGATGAAGTTTGGCAATGTTTGAATGTCCATGTGGTGTTCTTCCCCCACACTGCAGAAATGCATAGTCTTCGTTCCTCTGACGTAAGGGCATATCTCAGTTTCCACGTGAACCCTGTTCTCCATGTAACTCCATGCTTTTCAGAGCTCACACAGGAAAAGTCCCTCACGCAGCCGTGATAAGTAAAAATGCCGTATAAGCATTCGAATGTCGTCAAATTTTTTCTTTGAAAATATTTATTCTTGAAGAAAGCCATATATATTTTTTCATAAAATTTTCAGACTTAATAGATCAAATTTCGAACGAAATCCTCCGAAAAATCGGAGGAGAAGTATTCACAAATTTCCCTGAAAATTTGCGATTTGTCGAAAGGAATTTGGCAACGCCTGGTGGCTCATACGGCGTTCTTACTTAGCACGGCAGTACGTACGTCAGAAGAGCGACGAGTAGACTGCCGTGCTAAAGAAAAACGCCGTATGAACCTTTAAGCGTTGCCAAGTTTCTTCTAGTAAATAACGGATTTTTGGGGAAATTTGTAAAACATTTTTCCTCCAATTTTTCAGATAATTTTGTTCGCAATTTTACCTAAATTCCTGAAAATTTCAAGGAAAAACTGTTCATAAATTTCCTAAAAAATGAAAATTTTATCGAAGGACATTTGGCAATGCCTGAAGGTTCATACGGCGTTCTTCCTAAGCACGGCGGTAGACCTCTGCGAAATCATTTCGCGGTTTTCCGCAACAAATCATTTCTCCGCTGAAACGTAAAGTTTGAACAGCTGTAAAAACCGACGCAAATTTATCGCTTCTCCATCCGCGTCCAGCCCTAAATTCGAACAGCGACTTTGTAATATCCTGCAGCCGACCGACCGTGCGCTATTTTCTCGGAATGCAATCCCAATCGGACGACCGGGAATGTCAAAGTGTCAGTGGGAAAATTATAGGTTTCCCAGCTGTATTTTAATCTCGAGTGTATGGAGCTGAGCGCTTAATCAGGGTGTGGCGCCTGGCGCCTTGCATTGCCAACTTGAGAGCCGAAAATTCACTAAACCCAGTATAATATTAAGCTTTTTCCTGGTTGGCAGCCTCGGTGACCGGATGAAACGCACTAAACTTTCCTTATTATGGTACCCAGAGACAACATATTTTAGAGGCCCTGCACGCATTGCCGTCCTCCCTAAAGTAGGAAAATTCCTGAAGTCACTTTAGGGAGTCAACGCTCAGAGCTGTTCAACCGATGACCTGAAAATTGAGCCTTTGGTTTAGGATATCCCGACCTAATTTACGTCTAAAAAAGTGCCCATCTAGCTATTTATGGCCCACTATTTGGTAAATTTTATTTGTGACTATTGCTCAACAAGTTTCTCATCGATCGTTTTTAGACGAAAGGTAGGGCCAAGCTCTAAAATTAACTGTAAGGGAAGGAAGAAAGAGAATAGGAAATGGGAGAAAAGGGAAACAAGAAAACAAGAAACAATACGAAGGTGAAAAAAGAGAAAGAACAGAACAGCTTATAGAGAAAACAGAGGGAAGAGAGGGGCAAGAAAGATGAGATCCAAGATAAGAAGGCATTAAAATGGAGGTAGCAGGCGCCTCTTTGGTTAGAAAATCCTTCTTTTGAGCTCAACGACGCATAAGAAACGCCTTCATTGTGGAAAGATACTTCTTGGCGTGGCCTCAAAGGATGAATAGTCGTATCATTTAAAAACTCGATCAAGAGTGCAGAAGCGTAGATTAGCGAGTTATGTGGTTACTAATTCTTTGATAAGGAGTGATTACGCACAATAAACGCCTTCATTGCGAGAAGAATCCTCTTAGTGTGACCTAAGGTCACACTAAGAGAATTTTAAGAAACGAATTTTCGGAACCTGAGGGGACTGAACGAGACAGGAAATTCATTCTCTCTCCATGAAGGTGCTCTAATCAGGGTGTGGCGCTCTGCACTTTGCATTGCCAATTTGCAAAACCGAAAATACACCGACCTCTCATAAAATACTGGAGATTTTTCCGGGTTGGCAGCCCTGGCTCCAGGAAGACGAACCCTGTTTTTCTGTAAATGGACACTGCGCTTCAGAGCGAGACAAGTCAATTATGCCCTGCAAGTCGGGTAACCAGAGCCGCGGTTTCGTAGACTCGTTCCATCATCCGTCTTCGAGTGAGGAAAATTTTGCGAATATTCTGGAAGGATGACTAGCGGCGGTCGTTCAATATGGATGGGATTAAAAGTAAAGTAGTGGCCGATCGATCAAGCTCTCCTGATAAACTCGGCGCGGTTCTGCGCGTGATTCGATGCCACTGTTGATAGATTGTGCTGGAGACCGAGATGTGTCATAGATCAAGCTGGAGTGCCTTCGTAGAGAAAGTATGGATACTGTAATGCCGTGCTATGTAAAAATGCCACATGCGCATTCTAATGTTGCCAAATTTTGTCTTTAAAAATATTTATTTCTGAAGAAAGCTATGAATGTTTTATCCTTGAAATTTTCAGGAATTTTGGATCAAATTACGAACACTGGAAAAAAACCCACATTGGATCTAGAGTCCAGACTCTTAAAACATTGACAAGAAAACTGACTCTTGATTCAATCAGATTTAAGCTTAAATCAAAAGGAAATCCGCTCAAATTAAGAGGCTTGGTTCTGGATTTAAGCTTAAATCTGATTAAATCAAGAGTATTTTTTCTTGTCGATGTTTTTAAGAGTCTGGACTCAAGATCCAATGTGTTTTTTTTCCAGTGGACGATATCGTTTGAAAAATCAGAGGCATAATGTTCAAAGATTTTCTTAAAAAATCGCGATTTGTCGAAGGAAATTCAGGAACGTTTGATGGTTGGCTGGAGCATTACTCATTGGATCTAATCCAACCTAACTCGAGGACGTTAGGTGTTAGGAAAATGTTTTAAATTCAGCCTTAAAAAGTGAAGATCTTAAGCAGTTTTAAGGTGTCTATCAGTGGCGTGGCGTGCTTTGCGATGTATCGATTCTTTACCACAGCTCAAATGGGGACATATCGATGGTCGATCATTTAAGCCTCGCCACTGGTGTCTATATAATTGCCATCATTTCAACGCCAGATCAATGTGAGTTTTGGAAAATTAAGAGTGACAAAAAACTCCAAAAATACATTTTCTAAGCACAATAAAACTATTTGCGTTTTATAATGGTTTTTTTTTTTAGTATTTAAAAATTGTCTACCCCTCGGAATGTTTTGCCCCACGCCATAGCCAACATTAAACACTTTTTTTAACCACACGTTGCAATTAGGAACTTCAATTTCTGGCTCATTTTGGAAACAACATATGTGCCATCAGTATCCCTGTGCAGCTGAGGTGTTTTTATGTGTGAGCCAGAAATTGTAGTTCCTTATTGCAAGATACGAGCACAGTCCATATAGCCCAATGGCAAATCCGACCGCGAGAATCATCAATCACCCAAACGGAGCAGCATCCCAATGCACTTGTATCATTCTTGCTCTGAATGGGAGCACCATCCTCCATAACCTTCGATCGGCGCACACGGATCGAGTTAATAGTAGAGGTCGGACAAAATTTTGAAACTTCAAACGCTTAAAAGTCCGTTTATACAAAACTTTGAGGTTATAAAAATTGTTCCATAGGTTGTCTCGTAAAATTTCTCTCTTGAAGTACCCCTTTAAATGTAAAATGTGACGAAATAACACTGAAACAAAATTCTGGGCGTTTTTATCAAGGTCCGTTGGTACCTTTACCATCTCACTTTTTTTACCAATTATTGGTAATTTTACCAAGACAGACTGGTAAGCTTACCTAAAAACCGATATTTTTACTGTTTTTTTTTTTCAGGTAAGAATACCACTTTTATTGGTAATCAATTCCCGGTAACTTTGCCATTTTATCTCGGTAATTCTACCACAGTCGATAAAAAATATTGGCGTTTTTACTAAGGTCCAGTAAAATTACCGAGAAAGTTCAATGATTTTACCTGGTGAAATTACCAATTCCATAAATGGTAATTTTACCAAGAAAAAACTGGGATCAAATAGTACCCTGAATTCTCGGTAATTTTACCCTTTTCCTAGTAGATACACAGAGTTTTTTTTTCAGTGAAGCCCTAAAATTTGCAGTTTTAGTCAAAAAAATTTTGTCCGGCCTCTTTAATTGACTCGATCCACTGTGCGGCGTCGGCATGCCCTCATCCGATAATGGACGAGGCGTGTATTGGGTGTCATCTGACGTAAGGGCGCATCTCGATTTCCACGTGAGCTCTGCTTTCCATATAAACCCATGCTCTCTGGGGCTCTTGCGGAAATCGAGATACGCCGTTTACGCCGTACGTTGGATAGTGAACTAACCAAGTTTCTCGTGATTTCAGGGTCTCGTTCGGGAGCTCGAAGGGCTCCATGGTGGAGACGCTCATCTACGAGAGCCCTGTCCAGGAGGAGAACGAGCAGACCTCGCCCAACTCCCTCCTCTCAGACGCGGATCAGCTCCAAGGGTAAGTCACCCCTCATCTCTCCACCGCCATCTCATCATCCCTCAATCAATCCCTAATCTCCTTTCCCCGATCTGCCGTTTCTCTGCTAGTCCGACCGCGCCTTCAACTGGCCGATGGATTGTATTCGATAGTGGTTCGGTGTATAGTAAGGTTCCGCTAGACGTAAAGTTGATAATACAACACAACGTGATACAATTATTTAAACTCCTGGGTAGGCGAGATTGCATAACCAATGAATTGAAGGAAAACTGAGTTTTTCCGCTTGTTTGTTGTTGTTTCTTGATTTTCTTTCTCTTTCAACAGAATATTCTTCGAAACAGTAGAACATATCCTCAAACAAAAATTGGGTCGCATTCAGCAAAAAGGAACCAGCGCGATTACGTTTTCCTATGAAAAAATAAAATTGGAGCGGAGATTTTAAAAACCGCAATCGGTATTTGTAACGCTAAACGAAAGTTGATAATACAACACAACGTGATACAATTATTTAAACTTCTGGGTAGGTCAGATTGCATAACCAATGAATTGAAGGAAAACTGAGTTTTTTCGCTTGTTTGTCGTTGTTTCTTGATTTTCTTTCTCTTTTAGCAGAATATTCTGTATACAATTTAAGCTAAGAATTTGCCTTGTTTCTCTTTGAAAAAATAAAATAGGAGTGGGAATTTTAAAACACCGCAAATGATTGCTTTTAACATATAATACGTTCACATCAGAGGGGGTATTTCTTGTTTGAAGCGTCGGGATGGAACTAAAAAGATGGGTTTTTTTGTGCCACAGTGAGTGGTAACAAAAGTATCAGTCGTTAGAAATGTTAGAATAATAGGCACAGGTTCCTGTTCTCTTCTTGTGCAGTTAGCGGTATTATATTTGAACAACATTTTGCAATTTTGAACTAAAATTTCCAGCCCTTCTTCAAAAACACTTGGCTGCATCTGGAAACTATTGGCAGATACGTTCTCTCTAAATTGAGCCAGAAATTGTAGTTCCTAATTGCAAAATGGACTGCATTTTGCAATTTAGAATTATAAATTCTGACTCTTTTGGAAAAACACTTATGTGCATAGGGAAACTAACGGCACATACGTTGTTTTTAAACCGGGCTAGAATTTATAGTTCCAAATTGCAAAATGTAGTCCAAATGAAGTTCTCTTTTCAGATTGATTGATTTCCGGCAATTTTTAGATTTTTCAGCCTCGAAAGCCCACAATTTATTTTATTTCTGGTACCCACCAAGTCCACGGATACAGAATTAACCGCGTCACCGTCATGCATTTTCCCCTTCATTTTCGATCAATATTTGTATTCCGCGTTTTGTTCCCTACGTCCTGAACACAGCTTCTCACTCCCTACCAGAACCTTTCAAGTCCATTCTTATTCGGGGTGTATCAGCTTGCTTCAAGGGTAAGTCCCCCACCCCACCCCAGAGCTTCATCATCCCCAATCAATTCCTAATTTAGTTCCCCCAACCCATACCACTGCGTCACCCGAACGCACATTAAATTAGGTCGCTCATCCGAACCAAGGTCGCCACCTACTCAAGGCGCTTTCGTCGGAGACATTTTACTCTGGAAAGCGCCTCAATTTTCGGGTAACTGGACACTGACGTCCGAGATAAATGGACCATGGATTGTATTTAAAGTCGTTCCTTAGCAGCTCTTCTCCTCAGGAGGCCCCATTTGATCTACATTGTGATTAAGAGAGGAAGGAAGCCCCATTTGGTTTACATTGTGATTAAGAGAGGTTCAAGGAAGCCCTCAAGATATCATCATAAGAAGGACGATTATTTTGCTAACCTCGAGAAAGTCGGAAATGGATCATTGCAATGATTACAATGATTTGCTTCTACAAAAAATACAAAATACGTGAGAAAAAGTTCTCTGATGACAAACTGCAAGGTAGGTGCGAACTTTCCCTTATAATTGACGAAACTTACAATATATTTTCTTCCGTATTTTGGAGTTTTTGTAGTAGTAAATCAATGTGATCCCTTTCAGAGACCCATTTCCAAAGCTATGCTGCTGATTTTTACTCGTCTGGACTGGAAATGGATCCTGACGATGGATTTCAGCATTTGCCTTTGGGGTATACTAAGGCAATGCAAGGATCTACTGAAGGAACGACTATGAAAACGACCCCAAGAATAAGGGCACAAGAGTAAAATGCAACTATATCGACGCTCAAGGAGGTTGGATTGCATAACGGCTGGAATGAAGGAGCACTTAGTTGGCTAAGTTTGGCTGAATGAGTCAGTTGCGCAGGCACAGAATGGTGTTTTGATGCCGATTCTTCTAGATTACCTAGCTAAAATCAATAAGATCTGTCCAAATCACATATTTTATAAGTTTAATATTAACACTCTCGCAGTTCTGCATTCTGCATAAGCAGTTGGTCTAGTATGGGCATGTGCGAAGGATGGCAGACGATCGGTTGCCCAAGCAGGTTTTCGATTGGGTTCCTCCCGGAAAGCGACGGCGTGGACGTCCTGTGAAAGGTTGGCGACTAGGGGTGGAGGAGGAGATCAGAAGGTGCCAACTACCTGATGGTCTCTGGGAAGATAGGGGGCAATGGCGATTGGGCGTCGCAGAGCGCGAGGCTGCGCTATAAAAGCGGCTTAATGCGTGTGTAATATTAACAGAGATATCGCGCTTTGAAAAATTCGGTGTATGGTGTCATCCACCGCGGTAGTGCCGCCCACGGTTTCTTCCACCGTGCTTTCATCCGAGTTTCACGTCGAGTGACCAGTACAAATGTCTGTCTCCCTGACCGATGAACGCAAGGTAGAGAGAACCAGGGGTGTCACTGCCGCGGTGGATGACGTCAAAAACATAATTTTCCAAAGCGTGATATCTCGGTCAATATTGAACAAAGAAAGTTATGGTTTGGACAGAACTTATTATATTTAGCTGATCTACATGAATCAAGCATCAAAACGCGATTATGTGGCCAGTACCGCTGACCCATTGCGAGGCACGCTCAGAAGCACAATGCCTCAATTTTGGACATGCTCTTATCTATGACACGGCAGTTTAAGTTGACCACGGAATGGAGATGTTGCACGTGTGAGGGATTTGCGATTTGACCATTGATTCTTATGTAAAAGTTCGCGAGAAACACGATGGTGCCACTGATTTTCTCTGAAATCAACTCCCAAGCTCAAAAAAAGCTCTCTAGTTGAGGCCAAAATGAAGGGGATATCCCACCCTACCCTGAGAGTCCACGTCTACATCAAGACGAACTCTCCATGCAAAGATAGAGAGCAAATACATTGACAGGGCTGCCTCTTTATCTGGGGACTCCAAACTGAAAACACGGCAACCCTGCGAATGTATTTGCTCCCTATCTTTGCATGGAGAGTTTGTTTTGATGTAGAGGGTGGACTCTCAGGATAGCGTGGGATATCCCCTCCATTTTGGCCTCAACTTGAGAGCTTTTTTTGAGCTTGAGAGTTGATTTCAGAGAAAACCAGTGGCACCATTGTGTTTCTCGCGAACTTTTACTTAAGAATCAACAGTCAAATCGCAAATTCCTCACACATGCAACATATCCATTTTGGACATGCTCTTTTCTATGACACGGCAGCTTAAGTTGACCACGGAATTGCCTGCTTCCGTTCTCCGTAGGTTCGGCAACGGGGAGATGATCCGACGGCCGATCCGAAGGTGGCAGGTCGACGGACGGGGAGGTCTACGTCTGTGATTGCGTAATGAGTTACCTCTACGGTTACACATACGCGGCCGGCGATGAATGAATTATGAGTTATGGCTCAGCCGCGAGGCAGCTCATCAGGAGCGACCGGCTATACGGCTCCGCAAGGAGGATCAACGGCCGACGGGTTCCCGCTACGGCTCTGGGACCGGGTCCCTTTTACGGAAACGCTCGCTGCCACCGGTTATGACTAGGAGTTGTCACTGCAACGTGCACCGCCATCCGTGGCGTATGCCGTATGACGCGCGGCCTTCAGACGCCGGGACCTTGACTCCAGGGTTGCAACGCGGTACCGTTTTAGGATTTAAGATCGCGGTGCCGAGGTTTATTTATTGACGAGCGAGCATAAACGAAATAACATACATTCTCCAGAGGCGCATAGGTCATCAATACCTCAAAATTATTTTACCAGGGACAGGTTCTGCTTACCTGTATAGGGAGAGTATGGACAGATCTTAAACTCCGAAAGTTCATCAGGCCTTCACCGATGCCTCCGCGAATAAAGTTAGGGCCCAAAAGGGCAGCCACCCTATGAATTTCGAAAGTCCAGAGCGATTTACAAATACAATTGTTATGAACCGTCGTTTAGAAAGCATGTATTTGGCTTACTTTTTGCATAAATTTACTTATTTTTGCGAAAGAACGCTCATTTATGTACATTCTTAGCCATATTGGTTAGAATTGAAATCTGTAGGCTGGCAGTGCAATTTTGTGTGTTAGAAGTTGCTCAGAAGGGTGGCTGCACTTTTGGGCCCTAAGCCCTCCATGAACCGATCTGTCCATACTCTCCCTATACAGGTACTCTAGTTCTGTAATGCCTTGATGTCGTGAACAGCCAATCGCAGCGCAACCTTTCGTCGGATCCTCGTAAACTCAGAAGATCTTTCCCTCAAAACCCCAAACCTCGCGACGTGTATATCGCCCGCTCCAAAAGTTAAGGTTAGAAGATTGTGAAATAACCCGTTATGCGGCTACATTTACGAAAAATGAGTACATTTTTAATGTTGACCGAACCATTTCGAACACGTTGGTTCAGTTGCCTAGTAAGATTGTGTGAAAACCCCAATATACAAGTACATAAATGTGATCCTATGAATCTTTTGTGAAGTCCAACATTTGATAAAAGCAGTTAGTTGCGAGAATCCTACGCGAGGCTGCGGCAATTGTAACTGCTCTCGGAGTTTTACACCGGCTCTTATGGGAGTTCAGGGTCGTTTCGAAATCGTTTTTCTGTTTTTTCATACAACTTTGTTTCCTTCTGCTCGAACACTTCACGTTTGAAAAAGGTGTCGCATCCCTTTTGCAGCCTGACGATGAATTCCCACCAACGAAAAGTATAATCACGAACGATCATGTCTTCCGCGCTTAGAAAGAACGCCGTATGAACATTCGAATGTTGCCATAAATTTCCCCTGATAAAACATTTATTCGGGAAGAAAGTTATGCATATTTTTCGTGAAATTTTCAGACATTTTAGATTGAATTTCGAACCATATATGGCAGAGAAATTGGAAGAAAAATATGTATAAATTTCGCAATAAATTTGCATATTACCGAAGGCAATTTGGCAACGCCCGAAAGCTCATACGCCGTTCTTCCTTAGCAGCACAGCAGATGAGAACCCCCGCGTGCGAGAGCCGAAAGCGCTCGCGCGAATAATGCAACAAGGAAGTGATAAAGTGCGTGCAAGCAACGTGAATTGCAGAAAACTCTTTCGGATTCGACTTGGTTCATCAAAAACCTATCAATCATCCACGCCGGAAACGCGCGGTGGCGTGGCGTGCTTTGCGATACATCGATTGATCTGCCATTTAAACCTAGGGGAAAGGATCGATAGACAGGGTGTTCGCAGCGAACACCTTGATAATCGACTCTTTACCATAGCTTCAAATGGAGAAATATCGATAATCGATCATTCACGCCACGCCACTGGCCGGAAAATTCCGCGCAGCGGCCTCGAAAGTCGAAAGACGTTCGTTAGCCGGCTCCCGTGCGATCGGCTCCTAATTGCGCTATTTTCGGACGCGCGTCTCCTCGACTTTTGCCGTTTTGCATCTCATTTGGACATATTTATGCTAAAAGGAACTAAGTCACACGCCAACCCCAGGCACATAGTTCCTTTTAGCATAAACACGTCCAGTTTAACACCGTTCATCGCGCCGATTAATCAATCTTCCGAAAGTGCCGAATCCTCGAGGTCGCCTCAAAGTCTATTGGGCGGTCATCAATCAAGATAGGATCGTCTGAGCCCCTGAGTCGCACTAAAATATCCCTTCAGAGTGCTTCGAGCACGTATATCTCGGCACCTGACTTCTAGCCTTGTTGTCCCTTTCGCGCCACTGCACTGGAAAAAAATCTCGGTGTATTTACTGAGAAAAGGGTTAAATTACCAAAAATTCAGGGTTCTATTTGACCCCATTTTTTCTTGTTAAAATTACCATTTATTGGTAATTTTACCAAAAAATCTCGGTAAAATTATTGAACTTTCTCGGTAATTTTACTGGACCTTGGTAAAAAACGCCAATATTTTTTATCGACTGTTGTAGAATTACCGAGATAAAATGGCAAAGTTACCGGGAATTGATTACCAATAAAAGTGGTATTCTTACCTGAAAAAACAGTAAAAATACCGGTTTTAAGGTAAGTTTACCAGTCTGTCTCGGTAAAATTACCAATAATTGGTAAAAAGTGAGATGGTACAGGTACCAACGGACCTTGGTAAAAACGCCGAGAATTTTTTTTCAGTGCGAATCCTCGAGGTCGCCTCAAAGTCTATTTGGCGGACATCAATCAAGATAGGATCGTCTGAGCCCCCGAGTCGCACTAAAATATCCCTTTCAGAGTGTTTCGAGCACGTATACCTCGGCACCTGACCTCTAGCCTTGTTGTCCCTTTCTCGCCACTGGTAGAACCCCCTAAACACATTCTGGATGTAAAAAAGTGTGCAATAACTCTCAAAACGCTAACTTAACCGCCACAGCAGTTAGCTTTACATCTTGACATCGCCATAGTAACTGCTACACGGAGAGAAAAACCTCGTGCGTGGGACCCGAAGTTAAGGTCATATGGATCTCTGATGTTTTCAGACTGAGCATCTGAGCACCTAAGGTCTAGCTGTCGAGGTTCGGATCACACATCTGAAACTTCAGATGTAAGAACTGAAGTTTCAGATGTCAGACCTGAACTTCGGCAGCTAGACCTTAAGTGTTCAGATGTTCAATCCGAAAACTTCAGAGATCCACATGACCTAAACTTCAGGTCCCACGCACGAAGTTTCTTCCTCCGTGTATGGCGGTTAACCCAGCGTTTCGTGAGTTGTCGCACACTTCTTTACATCCAGAATGTTAAATCAGCGTCTCTTTTTTTCGGTGGAGGAAATGAGTTCTCTCCTCGTCTACTCTTGTAGCGTTACAAGTCAAAAAGCGCAGGAAAACATGCCTTTGATATCAAATTATTAAACCGGCTTTTCTTTCGCATAATGGCTGCAACCTTCAACCTGAACCCACAATCAGTTATATAGAATGAATCGCAGTAGATTATAAGTCTCCTGTTTTTGCGCTCACCTGCACGCGCGCTCAGTTTTGATAACACTATCACACTCGGGATATTTGATGTAAATTTGTTCCCAATCATGGATAATATTTCGAATTTGAACTTGATTTTATTATTACTCATATCGCAGAGCGCGTTGATACCTAGATTCCTCGCGTATTCCCCCTTTCTTTTACGTAGAATAATTGTACTGCTGTTCCGGGCATAAGTTTGGCCACCATTAGGTCTTTCAGTTCTTCACTAGGACACTTCAGCTTCCTCGTATGCAGGTTGAAATTGACAATGGTATTTCTGAAAGAGAAAAAATATTTGATATTTGACGTATATTATTGGGGAGAAAATGACAAAGAGCCAAACCTCGCGATAAGCTGAAGTCACTTTGTGTAGAGATATATACTTTCAATACGAGCAAATCAGTAAGTTTGGCAAAGGGAGGAAAAAAGGATTTAGTTTTTATCGCTGTGTAAAAAAGGAAGGAGTCAGAGACAGTGTAGCACGAATGCGGCTGAATTTCCGCATAAAGTCGTACCCGTGAATAATCGGAAAAATATTTAATAATCAAGAATCATATTAACTTGTCCCTATACTTGTATTTTGAATTTGTTCAAAATTTGATTCCTAGCATTCTTTCAAAAGCAAAAAAGGAAACAAACAGAATTCCTTGAGACAAACAACATAATTTTTTTTCTTTTTTTTCTGCATTTCAAACACTTAAAATACAATTTGGCAGAAGTCTGGGATTCTTCGAATAAAAATCAGCGTCCTCTCAGTTTCACCACTAAAAAAAAACGAAAAACTTATTGAGCAGATCAATATTTGAAACAGTATCGAACAAATATTTCGTCCTAATTTCATATAAGATATCGACAACAATTATTCCAGCCCTCCAAAAACGCTATAAATTAAACGCGAGGGGTCTCTCCTCAAACCCTCCATACGCATAAATGGAGTGTTAATGTACCGTTGAATAAATACAAATTCGAGAGTTTATTACAACAAGGCTTCAATTTATTAACCACCATTTTACCCTCTTCGTCCCCTTCACCAGCCATGCGGTTGTGGTGTGCACACATTACATTCAGTAACTTCGCAGCCGCCATGTATTAAGGGGAGATGATCTGCATTGCGCGTTGCGTATCGCCCGATATGAAGGCGCCAATAACTCACGTCATTCATTGACAAGGCTCCCTGGGCGCCGCGAGAGTGCCGCACAGTGCTCTGATGTGCCGATCGAGCTGGCTGGATTCAAGGTGGATGCTCTGTCAGTCTTGCTCATTACCAGATCACGTTTACTTCTCGTTCGTTTATCCAGTACTGTTAAAAAATATTAATCTTAACAAGTTGTATATCTCTTTAACTAAAAAAAAAAAAAAAAAAAAAAAAAAAAAAAAAAAAAAAAAAAAAAAAATATTGTAAAATAAAAAAATAAAAATAAAAAAAAACACAAATAAGTTTACAACCTTTGAAAATACCGTAAGAATGATTGTTTGAGGAACCCCTTTTTAAGTATTTTTTTATGTAAGCGTTCTAAATATGAGAGGTAAAATTTTAGTAAAAAAGAAGTACTTTGACAGTATTAACCGCTATGATGCAACGCTATAAGTGTTCGAAAGAAATGTCAAAACTCTTTAAAAAGTATAGTCTTTTTTGAAGACTTATTTTGAATTTTCTCAAGTAGTTACATTTTACCTTAAAAAATTTCCAAAAAAGCAACATAAAATTTTTTTTGCGTTTTTGAAAATTGCCTTTTAAAGGCAATTTCCTCCACCACCCCCACCAAAATCCTTCGATCGTTTTGTCAACGCACGACTTGAACAAATTATCTTTCATAAAAATCCTACGTACAGTTTTTTTTTTTTTTTTTTTTTTTTTTTTTTTTTTTTTAAGTACCTCTGTTCTGTCCCATTTAAAATCACCAGCAAAACAAGCAAAAACTGAAAAAGACAGTGTATAGCTTTCGGAAAGTACACTAAAAAAAAGAAAAATGCATAATCGGTATGGTTCCACCAAAAGCGGCCTTGGGAACCACCGTGCGGCGACTGGATTCGGCTCAGTTCGGCCATTTCGTAAACAAACTCCCAGCTGTTGCTTTCGGCTCTAACCTCAACACAGTTCCGCTCGTTCACTCCGCCGTGCTTTTAACGCTGTGTTTCCCGTTTTTATCATTATCATTGAAATAGCTCCCGAAAGTGTTTCTCCGACCGGTTTCGCCAGTTCGACTCGCTGCAAGTCCCCGTCAAGTGTTAATTGCCGCGATAAGTGTGCATAAGTGTGACCAATCTGAATGAAAGTGAAACGAAAGTAGTTCGTGTGTGTGACCTCAAGTTATTTTGGTTGTCCCCGTTGTCTCCGCACATCTGAGCTGTGAGTCTTTTTCACTTTCAATTCCACCCGCCTAGTCTTGTATTTTTCTTTTTTCTGGAGGGGCCTTCATCTCTTTGCTGTTGAGACAGACTTTGCGTAGCGAACTAGGATGTCAGTTCGCTTTGCTCGGTTAACGGCTAATTATAATTTGTCACGGTGGAGCATTAGTTTTGCTTTGTGGAGTACTAACTAGGGCATTTCAAAATTCTGTAGAGCACAGTTTCAGACCATGTTGGCATGCATCTTGCATGTCATTGGCAACACCTCCGTTTGGTGTTACTCAGCTTTTTTAATTTGAATTGGTCTACGCGGAGCGAACATGCACTGACGGCATAATTTCAAGTTAGTTTTTTTAGCGAGATGACTGATACTGATTATATTAATCAGAGTTACTCACACAACACCCAGAGGCAAATAAAGATACGTTGCTCTCATGTGTTCGTTTATAATTTCCCGTCAGTATTTGTTTACCCCCAGTTTCTAAGTATCCTTAACGCTGATTGTTGTGCTAGAGTGGATGCATCGTATGTTGAGACAAATGTCAATTTCTGATTAACTCAGAATCAGCACCTCTCAACAGGTTAATACATGCAGATAGATGGCACAACTGATGAGTGGTGACCCAAACAATACTTGACTTTTGTCTTAACATAAGATGCTTCCGCTCTTGTACATCCTATATTTTTATAAGCGGGCAGAAAATTAAATGGAGGATTGGCTGCAAAGATTTGTTTATTATGGCCAAATGCTCGTCGCTGTAATAACTAACAGACCAAAAATAAACGGAATGAAAAATGAACTAGTCTTGAATCAACGGCAGACTCTGCTTTATTAAGCGATGCAACACCTTATCGCTTGTTTAAAATGAAAAACTTTCCTAACACTTTACCAAAATACCAATAAGAACTTTTTGGCCTTGTTACTTGAAGCACAGCAAAGGGCTCAGTTTATATTTAAAAAATTGTTGCTGTGATTGCGATGTCCTCTACTTTGCTTGCCTCAAAGTGAAAAATTACTGGCATGCTTTTATTTTAAAACGGTGCCTGAATGATTTGAGCGTGACATTCATCTTTGTGTATTGGCTTCTTTCTTCTTTTGGCGTACTTAATTCTTTAATCTTAGAATTTTGCACTTAAATCTTCAAAAAAAAAATCAACAATAAACAAGATTTATCATAAGAAGAGTTCCTTGTCATGGAGGAAAGTCTAATTAGATTTATCATGAGAGTACTGGTATACTCTCAATAATTACTGATTTACTGAGATAAAATGAAAGGGTCTCCATAGCCTAAGGCCGTTACGTACCATGCAGTCCTTGCATTGCTCAGCTGCAAGTAAAATTCCTTCTTGTCTTGCCTGTAGGGACCCATATCGCAATTTCAATAATTTTAAAATGACTTGGTCAGTTTGGGATGCTTTCTCAAAGACTCCTAATAATAAAAATATTTCCTCATCCCTAATTCCTGAAGCGCTTCCTCTCTAATGAATTTCATGCACCCCGCTTTATTGTTCCTTTCATTTCCATCACCCTCTCTAACTCCACTTACTTTATGTAAAGGCAGGCATGTATTGATATTAGCTAAAATTAATTAAGTAGCAGCTTTCCTTAGTAAGACTCCCAAACAGCGTTGCAACATGGGTTCATTATTGTACTTTCTCAATCTCAGCTTTGTAAGACTAACTAATTTAAAGGCAAAAGATCAAGTTTTTGCAGCTAATTTTTAAATCCTTGCAATGTATATCTCATATCAACTGGACTAAATATTGCAAGTAGGAACAAAAATTTCCGGCCCATTCGTAAAAATACCTATGTCTATGGGGAAACTAATATTGCATACATTGTTTTTAATTCGAGCCGAAAATTGTAGTTCCTATTCCTAATTGCAAAATGCAGTCCAACTTTTCGGGTCCGTTTACTTTAAGGGCTATATAATTTCGGATCGGTTTTTGTTCGTTCGAAGATCCGTTTTGATACTTCTTTCTTCCCTTTTTCACGAAAGCATACAAACAGACTCAGCCGGAACATTAAAATAATATTTCCGATTTTTGCTAGAAAATCACGGTAGATTTTAAAGTTCATATTAATTTAACCATACCAATTATGCAGTGAAAAACTTGCAACATCGCGAATTGAGTTTGAATGTTTTTTACCTGACCGTCGGTGACTAGAAAATGTGTTACTGCGAACGCGCTAGTGTGATAACAGCGGCAATCGTGATATTCCGCTATCAATTCGAAGCTATACTTTTGAAGGCGCGCTGAGCAACTATTCCACCTCGGAAGTATTGCACAGTATCAGACGAAATTGAAGGCGCACTGGGGTATGTTAATTGACCACTGGTATCGTTTACCCCTGTGTAAAGTCCTACTGATCGCGCGATATACGGCACCTGTTCGATTGATTTTTTGTAAAACTTGGTTTATGGTGTTATTTTTTTAATTTCGACTTGAATTTCGACTCAAACTTACTTGCTGCGCACGCGCTTGAGTGTGATAACAGCGGCAATCGTGATATCCCGCCATCAAGTCGAAGCAATACTTTTGAAGGCGCGCTGAGCAACTATTCCACCTCGGAAGTATTGCACAGTATCAGACGAAATTGAAGGCGCACTGGGATATGCTAATTGACCACTGGTATCGTTTACCCCTGTGTAAAGTTCTACATGATCACGCGATTTGCTGCACCTGTTCGATTGATTATTGCGAAACCAGGTATATGATGTTATTTTTGAACGGGTAACTTGAATTTCGACTCAAATTTACTAAATTCGAAAATCCAAGATGGTCAACTCTGCCGAAATTTTATCTCAACTCCGTCCTCTAATCCTCTTCTTTTCCTTCTCCTTCTCTAGCGCGTCCTCATCTCACGTATAGACCGAGATTTTAACAGAATCGCACCAAGTGGCAAAGGAGAAAAGTCTTGTATGTCAACATCGAGTCGTATGGAGGAATTTTAAGTGTCCACTCCTCTTTGTCTCGTGTCAAACTTAAAATAACTTTGAAAATACGTCCCGAGGAATATTACAAATGTAATTCGCGACATTCACTCGAAATGCTCTCCAAAACTTTCTTCAAAATCAGGATGTAAAAAACTTTTTCCTACCGATTTTTCAATGGGTCGATAATTACTCGTCTACAACGGCCGTTGCGACCTAACTGCTCTTTGTCAGGTGTTTAAGATTAAAAAAAACTTAAATTACTATGTTTTTGCAATCGTGGGTCAGGTATGTACCGATCAATTTTCGCGTTCGCGATGTGATCGATAACCCTCGTATTCGTTGCTGTGTCTCTCCTCCTCACTAGTAAATAAATAATCATCATCATAGGTATTGAAAAGTCGGTGAGAAAAAGTTGTTTACATCCTGATAAATTCAAAGAAGTGATTCCCTCAAAATGTTGCTTCCTCTTCTTTTGCGTGCGAATGCCTCACTCACCATAGCGTGATACAATGCTAATAAATCCCTTAAAAATGTCCTAAAATCTAGAAATAATCGAAGGATCGGTTGACTTTCAAATTGTTCCCTAATGTGCCCCGAAGAACCACCTTAATGAAGTAAGGTAATAATCTGGCAATCGAGGGCAAGTGTTCCATTGCGAAGACGAACCGCTGATTCAGATTCACAGATAAAAAGCTTTTCCTTTCCTCCTCCTGGAGAACATAAACGGGCCCTTGAAAGCACTGCTTGAACAAGTTTTCATGTAGCTCACTCGCCGAGAACCCAGTCAAAGAGCGCTGTTGTGCTCCCTATTTTTACCCAGACCCCCCCCCCCTACCCACCCGCCCATCTTTTAAGATCAACATCTACCCCTTTCCGCTCTATCTTCGTTTAGCAGTTGTTTACCGATAAATAAGGGGCTTCTTCAACGCGAGCATGTTTAACTCAATGGGACCACGTGTTTGAAACAACATTCTTGAGTTCTCTTTCGGTGGCGTAGCGTACTTCGCGATGTATCGATTGATCAGCCGTTGGAACCTATGGAAAAAGATCGATGAACGGGGTGTTCGCAACGAACACCTTAATAATCGATTCTTTACCGTGGCTTCAAATAGGGATTTTTCAACAATCGATCAATCAGGCCTCGCCACTGGTTGCCTCCGGAGGGTGCTTTGAAAATTGTAATGGTGCCGGGCAAAATGTTCATTAAGATAGGAAAAATTCTTCAGTACAGAGGAAGAACTAGCTAGAGGTAAAATTTGTTGGATCCAGAGTCCAAACTCTTTGAAAAATTTGAAAAGAAAAAGTACTCTTGACTCAATCGAATTCTTATTGAATCAAGCGCCAAGCCTCTTAATTTAAGCGGATTTCCCCTAAATTCTAGCAGAATTCCGACTTTTTCTCGTCAAATTGTTTAAAAATCTGGACGATCAATCCGAGAAACTTGTTTTTCCAGTGCAACATGTCTATTCGAAATACTCTCCGTGAAAAATTTTCCACCCAGAGAAGGGAGCCAAGCAACTGTCACACTGAAAAGAAGGTGCTTGGCTCAAACATGACGGTAATTGAATTTGCCGCCAATAATATTTGTATCTTGATTTCAGCTGAGTTTTTCTTGATACTAGAAAAACAATGCTTGGGTAAAGCAAAAAAGTAGTTTAGGTATATTAAGCAGCAAAATTCTTGATTTAAGAAAAAAACACTTCTTGGCGGCTAATTTAAGATTCTTTTTTGTCAGTGCACTGCAAAAAAAAACACATTGGATCTAGAGTTCAGACTGTTGAAAACGTTGACAAGAAAAATACTCTTGATTGAATCGGATTTTTGCTTGAATCAAAACGAAATCCGCTTAAATTAAGAGGCTTGGTTCTTGATTTGAGCTAGATTCTGATTGAATCAAGAGTACTTTTTCTTGTCGATGTTTGTAAGAGTCTGGACTCTAGTTCAAATGTGTTTTTTTTTTCCAGTGTGAGTACCAAAAATAGTACTAAAACCCTCCCACTAGTAATAGTCAAATTGTTGTAGGGGGCCAACTGCAATGCTGAGCGTAAGCGCGTCTCTTTGTTTTCGCTACTTAGCAAGCTCTGCTCAAGGTTATCAAGTCGTTTAAGTTATTTTTTTATCGCACGTACCTCTACTGCCCTATTTTTACGGCCGACGTTTATGAAAGCGGAACTTGACCTCAAGTGATAAAGTGATCCGACCGTTTCATTAACCGCGAACGCGTTTACGCTGAAAGGAACTATGTATTTAGGGTTAGCGTGATTCGTAGTTCCTTTTGATTTAATTTATTTGGACGTAGTTCCTGTCAGAACAAACACGTCCGATTTTGGCGGGCCGATTCATTCTATCGTGGTGAAATGGGTCAGGAAAAAAGCCAGCATAATCTCAATAATTATGCCATTCTACTTAAGTCTAACAAACACCGGAGTTGAGGTTTCGCGTGTCGTAAATTGTTAACAAAGAATTTATTTCTCCGTGTCCATACATTGAAGTGGATTACTCTATTTTGATTTCGCTTGTGTATAATGTATGAAGAGAGAAATTTCAGTTAATGTCGCGTACTTGTACCAAATTTTTGTCTCTCCCTTGGGAAATGCGACTCTAGTTTCCTGACGTAAATTGAATCTCTCAGTTCGAAAACGACCCAACTCGCTTTTTTTTACGGTGTTCATCTTGAGGGGGGGGGGGGGGGGGGAACACTCCTTGGGAAAAGGCGCATCTTCCTGCTAAAGGACGTGCTCACTGCTCCCCTACCCAAGGAAGAAATTTTTGAAGTAGAGGTGGATCATTGGTGCCACAAAGAAAAAGTCTCAATTAATGAACCAAAAGTGGCAGCTATTAAAAAATTAGGTTTTAAAGGGTTTTAGGTTTAAAATTCTTAGTGTTTTTTTTTTCTCATTAGAAAATTAGAAATGTATACTCCCCAAGAGGTTCGATCTTTTTGACGGATCCACTTATGAGTGACCAACCACGACTGAAGTTCTTATCGAAGGAGCATAGGTTTCGTGAAGTTATCAAAGTTAGAGTTACAGATAAATGCCTAATTTGATTTTTATGGATGCTACACAGTTTTGATCATCTTGGGAAAAATTTCATTTCTCCCAGATGGGTCGTTTTCGAACTGAGATATTTAATTTTCCTACCGTAAGTTAAGGAGCTTCTTAGGAAGCCCCTCTTTTTCGCGGCAAATAGCTGGATCGTATTTTGCCAGAAGGAAGCAGCGCGATTCCAGTGTTGTAAACATGTTGCTTCTTTATGACTATCTGAAAAATCTCTCATAATAGCAAACAGTTTTCGCTCACTGGAAAAAAAACACATTGGATCTAGAGTCTAGACTCTTAACATTGAGACGAAAAAATACTCTTGATTCAATCGAATTTTCGCTTAAATCAAGAACCAAGCCTCTTAATTTGAGCGGATTTCCTTTTGATTTAAGCAAAAATCTGATTGAATCAAGAGTATTTTTTCTTGTCAATGTTTTAAGAGTCTGGACTCTAAATACATTGTGTTTTTTTCCAGTGCTTCCCACTAAAAATTTGTTAATTTTAAAGGAAAATAACCGTTTAAATTTTAATACTGTTCTAATATGGAGTATTTTTAAAAGGAATGTAGAAGTTGAACGATTTTGAAAACACCGTAATCGCACGCTGGTTCCTTTCTGTTAAATGCGATCCAACTGCAAGTCTGTAATCGCGATGCTTGTATTCACGTCTCTGCTCCGCGAGATTCCAGTAATTCAGTTCGCGCGCCCATTACTTTTTACCTGCCATCAAAAGTTGGGATGAAAGGAGTGGGTGTTCAATTAAAATTTGTGCGGAACATCAACATCCCGGCCATTCGGGCGCGGATCGACATGACTAAACCGCACTAATCCTTCACGCCCATTACTGTGCGACATTGTTCGCGAATGAAACACCGAGCATGGAGCTACGTTGCCGCTTGCCATTCGCTATTCGTTGCTCGTCACTCACATCCCTGAAAGAAAATTTTCAGCTCTCAATGGAGATGTTGCATGTGTGAGGAATTTGCGATTTGACTATTGATTCTTTTGTAAAAGATCGCGAGAAACACGATGGTGCCACTGGTTTTCTTTTAAATCAACTTCCAAGCTCAAAATAAGCTCTCAATTTGAGGCCAAAATGGAGGGGATATCCCACGCTACCCTGAGAGTCCACCTCTATATCAAGACAAACTCTCCATGCAAAGATAGGGAGCAAATACATTGAAAAAGCTGTCACTTAATTTGGGGACTCTTAAACTGAAAACTCGGCAACACTACTAATGTATTTGCTCCCTATCTTTGCATTGGAGAGTTTGTCTTGATGTAGAGGTAGACTCTCAGGATAGCGTGGGATATCCCATCCATTTTGGCCTCAACTTGAGAGCTTTTTTTGAGCTTGAGAGATGATTTCAGAGAAAAGCAGTGGCACCATCGTGTTTCTCGCGAACTTTTACATAAGAATCAGTAGTCAAATCGCAAATTCCTCACACTTGCAACATCTCCATTGAAGAGTTGAAATTCAAATTCTGGCAAGCACCGTTAAGTGTTGCTAAATTTTGCAATGAGCGACTAGATAAGGTCTGAACCAGAAGAAAGCGTCACATGTTTTCTCCTCAAAATCTTACGTAGAAAACTATTCACACAACGGGAAGTTCAGTATTCCTTTCATAATTTTCAGTAGGCTTTCCTCGAGTTGAAAACTTCGTCATCTCTCGGACAAAAGAACGTTACTCTATTCCAAGGTTGCAAAATTGACTAAAAAAAAGTCAATTTCTCACAAGAATATACCTGCGCAATTTCGCACGAGATCCGAGTAAAAATCAGTGAAATTTTTGATTGGAAATGCCTGAGATTCTCCCGGTTAATATTGAATTCGCAAGGGTAAATCGAAATAATGTGGGAACAACGAAATGTAGTTCTCTCGTGCGGGAAATGACGATTTATACTCATCAAAGAATCCCAGGAATTCGACAATTTATTTATGTGTTTCTTTATTTTTTTTTTATTTATTTATTTTTTTTTAAATTTATTCGCGGAACTGCAGGGAAGCTTCACCCACACATCGTTGAACGTGGCAGCCGTGTGCCGGGCAGGGGCTTCGGCGCGTTCGCGGTCGCGTTTATTCGTCGCTATGCTGACAAAGGGACGTAACTACACACTGAGATGAGCCTGGGGAAGCATTGAGTTAAATGTACTACACTACTACAGGGCTCATTGCAAAATGCAGTTACGTGTTTATGTCAGGAGGGCGACGTATTGCCGCGCGATCCACCATCCGCGAACTTGGGAGTTTATGGGGCGAATCGCCGCCCTCAACATCGCTGCCAGATCGTGCTGCAAACAAGGGATTAGGAATTACATTGTGTTATGAAAATTTTACACTGGAAAAAAACCCACATTGGATCTAGAGTCCAGACTCTTGAAAACATTGACAAGAAAAAAAAACTCATGATTCAATCAGATTTAAGCTTAAATCAAAAGGAAATCCGCTCAAATTAAGAGGCTTGGTTCGCTTGATTTAAGCTTAAATCTGATTGAATCAAGAGTTTTTTTTCTTGTCAATGTTTTTAAGAGTCAAGACTCTAGATCCAATATGTTTTTTTTCCAGTGTATGTATAACGCCAAATACATTGGCGGATCCTGCAAATTGGCATTATTATTTTTCGATTTTCAGAAAGGCCAGTAGCCTGATTGTTGACATTTTGTATTTTTCGACCGGTTCAGAGAATGTTAAGGAGAATGGAGTAATGCAATTGGTCGCTACTCCGAGTCGTGCGCCTATGTGTGTGTGTGTGCCGACAAAGAATGGCTTCGAATAGGATGGGGCTTGAAAAGATGGATCAAGTATCAGCAACTCATAAAGGCAGTAGCGATTTTGAAAATTGACAACACGGTTTTTCCTCCGTTCAAACAACGAAAAATATAGATTAAGACCAGCTGCCCCACCAAGAATCGATTATTTTACATACCTTTAAATGGAGGAAAAACAGTGTTGCCAGATTTTAAGAATCGCCACTGTCATGAGATGCCTTTTGCCTCTCGTTGATTTCTCCCTTTTTGGACTTTTTTAAATGATACCTAGCAAAATTTTGTAGGTTACAAATCGCTGATACACCACTTTCACTTCACATAATCGTAAAGTTCATTAATAAACGGTTACAAACAGTCGTGATTGTAGCAATGTGTAAGCATACTTATCATGTTCTATCCAAACTGGTTTAAATGCAATGAAGGCTGGGGCGATTTTCACTTATAAGGGATCCAATAGTGGCTAAAATATCCCAAGAGAGATATTGAAATCCAAATGCACCTCGATTGACGCAAAAATGATTTTGACGACCAACTGCTTAATGTAAAGTCGGTTCAAGAAAATTATGGTTCTGCTACGTCGGAGATGTACCTCATAATTTTTTTTTTTTATTTTTTTATTTTTTTTGCCACAATACGATGCGTATAAAGCTGGCAATGCTCCTCTGTACGGATCGCCGAATTTTTACGATCAAACCCCCGTTTCTCTTTGAGATCACACTATAGCTTTAACCACCAGTCCACATTCTGCAACTAAAAAATATGCACGATCTCGCAACGCTGTGTAGATCCCGCATTTATTTCCTCCGATGACATCATCCGTCAACTTGGCCAAGGTGAGAATGAGCTCGAGCCCTCCTCTTTCGCGTCGTCCTGGTCCGCGCAGTGATGCAGGCCTGTAAATCTTGTCCTAAAGTCTCACTTAGGTCGTCTTGACAGCTATGAAAGTTGTACAGCCGGAGCTGAGTGTAAATGATCGACAATTTCGGATCTAAATGTTAATGAGAGTATCGTTGGTTTCAGTGATTTTGACTAATTTTCAGCAGTGTTACTAAAACATTTATTGGGAACAAATAAATAACGTTTAATTCATGTATTACCATTGACGAAAATAAATCAGTACCAATCGAACCAACGCTCATTTAGAAGTGAAGGAGTTTCTGTTGCCACCGTCCGTCCTTCCCGAGACGAAATATCGTAATCACGTTTCAATGTTGTGAAATTTTCACTCACAAATTTTATTTTGAATATTTCCGTGATTCTCTCTCTGATCACTTGTAAGAATCAGGAAGATAATGGGCAGAAATCGCGCTATCATATTTTGGTAAGAAACTAAATGGTTAGAGTCGATTTTGCAATATTGGATTGAAGTGAGTGTGGGAAACGAATAGTTGGTATCGATAATAACGATGGATGCAACTATTCGTGTTTGAGGGATGCCCGTGTTGCATACGCGCAAATCTGAAGGAGACTTGGTTTTCCTTAAGTTCATGCACGCAACGGGACGTTGATGGTGAAGCATGGATTGTGGGTGCAACTATTCGTGTTCGAGAAACATCCGTGTTGTATAAGCAAAAATTTGAAGGATATAATAATGATCGATGTCACATCTACGGCTGGTGTTCGTTTACTCGCGCCAAAAATCAGGAAATTTTTAGCCAAAATGAAATTGTCGTAGACAGCTCTGAGACAGTGTTAGGAAATAGAACCCAACAGTGAACAGTGTGAAAAATTCATGCCTTTTTCCCCCGCGACCCGAACAAGAACAACATCAACAACAACAAGAGTAGGCGAGAAATTCCATCCTTCATCGCACCTGTCAAGCCATCCCGATTCCCGAGCCCTCGCGAAGCAAGTTAATTGAAATAACTTCCGAGTGTTCTCCCGCCGAATTAATTCACCTGTCCACCGGCGGACACGCAAATTTTGTCATCGCCCATTTTCGTCTCTGTCCACCCACGGGCACGGACTCCACCACTGACCGCCTTTGATCAATCGCTATGAATCTCCCAGACGCGGGCCTCAACTTGCTTTAACGTACCAAGTCCATTTTCTAATGAGCCCTGAACTCGATAAGGATGCCTGCATTCTAGGGTTCATCGGAGCTTTGATTTCTTCGGTCTCAACATCCGACGATTCGCCCGAAAGAAGGCGGAGTGTCATCGCAAACGCTAAATATTGATGATCCCCATAACTTTCGTGGCGGTGAACTGTCCAGGGCTCAAAAGTTTCTGACGCGTGAATTCTCAACGTTTTTAAATTTTGATGAGTGCTCTTTCGACTCATACGCCAACGCCAAAAAACATACGCGTTTCATTTTCCGTGTTCAAATTGTGTTGAAGTGGAGCAGCTTTTTTAATTATTCTTAAAGTGAGATGTCAAAGAGCCAGCACGATGATCATTGTTATATGATCTGTGACTCATCAAATTCATTTTTGGTATGATTATGTGTGGACATCTACCGAGCCGATTTCCATGATATTTCAGCTATGAGCACTTATGTTGTTTCTAAAACGAACGATAGTACTTCCAAGTCCAAATTACACACACGTAAACCCACTGGAAAAAAGTCGTTTGAAGCTTGAGTCCAGACTCATAAAATATTTGTTTTTCTCTTGATTCAATCGGATTTTCTCTTGAATCGTAAATGAGGAGGCTTAATTGCGATTCAAGCAAAAATCCGATTGGATCAAGAGTATTTTTTCTTGTCGACTTTTTTAAGAGTCTGGACTCTAGATCCAAGAGATTTTTTTCCCACTGCGAATTTGACAGAAAACAACCCAGTTTTGCATCGAGTTTGAATAGAGAGAAATAAGTTTGAAGTTTCATACCGCGCCATGAGACGCAATTTTAAAGACAAATTTAAAAAACTAGACGTATCATGCACACTCAAAATATCTGCTCTCGATTTTGAATTTTTGGCAGTAGAAAATTGAAGACTTCTCAATTCCAAAATTCCACTACACTCATCGTTCCCCCAAATTGTGACTTGGTGCATTTCTTTCAAGCTCGGATTGAGTGACGCACCAATGCTGCCGTGCTGAGGAAGAACGCCGTATGAACATTCGAGAGTTGCCAAATTTCCTTCAATGCAAGGGTTATTTTTGCGGTTGGTAATGAATATTTTTCCTGGAAATTTTCAGGAACTTCAGGTCAAATTGCGAACAAAATTATCTGAAAAATTGGAGGGAAAATATTCATAGGTATACCAGGAAATTCGTATTTTATCAAAGGAAATTTGGCAACGCCTGAAGGTTCATACGGCGTTTTTCCTTAGCACGGCAGAATGGTGAGGCATGAATCGTCGACTATCGATAGTATCCTATTTAAAGCTATGGAAAATAATCGATTACCCAAATGCTCGTTGCGAACATTCTGATGATCGATTCTTTTCCATAGGTTTAAACGGCAGATCAATCGATTCATCGCTCAGGACGCCTCGCCTCTGTGACGCACGCATCTGATCCGTGTGTGCCAATGTGAAGCAAGTCCGAAAAGTGCTCCAAAAGTTTCTATCTAAAATATCTCCGCATCGCATTCCGCTTTCCCCTCAAATTCCTGCGAGATTCCAAGCGGAGGACGAATTTTTGACGTTCACTCTCAAATCTGGTTAAAAATACGTAGACTGGCAACAAGAGTACGCGCACATGCCACATCTATAATTAGGAAGTTCGAATGACGACAGCGAATAAAATTCGATCATGCATGCATTAGTTCCGTCTCGTCGCACAGTGGAACAAGTCAATGGGAGTCAATGAATAGAGCAAGTTAATGGGACATGATTTTCTTTTTTTTCTTTTTCTTTTATTTCTTTTTTCTCCCTATTTTTTCTTTTTTTCCATTTTTCTTTTTCTCTTTTTCTTTTTCTTTTTTTTCTTGTTTTTCTTGTTTTTCTCTGTCTTTTTTTCTCTCTCTTTTTCTTTTTTTTCCCTGGATGTACCACTACCCTCTTTCGGGGCTATTAATCAAAATTATTTTAACATTTGCGTATTGCTAGACGTAAACTAAAGTTTAGATCCTTGACTGTAGTCGGGCAAAACACGGACATTTTTAAAAGTTTATTTCTTCGTTAATGGATACAAAGCCTAGTTCTCGTAAAATTTTCTTAAAAAAGCACCCATTGAACTTTATTTATCTGCGAAATTAACTTCAAAATGTGTAGGTTGTGTTATAGATTTCATGCCAGGCCTTTCTGAACAATCCGCTCCACCGTGCGTTGCATCGAGTGCAGTATCAACGAATGCAACACGTCCTAGGTCGCTAGGTTGTGCGATTAATTGGGGATATTTTACGTGGATTTAAATGGGAAAATCTACTGATTTTTTATTATTATCTGACAACAATGATCAAGTTGCTTTTTTTAGATGCAATTAAGTCCAGGAATTTGAAAATTCTTTACTCAGACTACGTAGTTCATGAGTGGTAAGTAAGGGAGCCATACGTACGCTTCCTGGCTGCCTTACGGCTCAAAACCAATTTTGTCGCTTCGCACCCTCAAAAAACCGCTTCCTGGACTTATTAAAAATTTAATGTAAACGAGTAAACATATTTTGGGGCCCTAGTGGACCTGTTTAATTTTTCGTTAGTACATTCAATAATTGAAAAAAACTATCTGCAATAGTCATAAAATCGGCTCTGCACGTGTCTAGATCGAGGTATGATAAAAAATTAAAACTTACATTGTTTAAAAAGGGAAAATTCACAATCTCACTGCGAAATATTAAAAATCCCTACGTCATATTTCAAGAGTATAAAGAAAGCGAGCTCAAGAAAGTTTCCATTAATGATAAGGTGATTCAAAATTGACGGATGAGATCGATATGTTCTTGTGTTATAAATTTCGATATGCTTGCATTCTACCATGCTAATTAAGAACGCCGTATGAGCCAACAAGCGTTGCCAAATTTCCTTCGATAAATCATGAATTTCAGGAAAATTTCTGAATATTTCTCATCCTATTTTTCAGAGGATTCCATTCGTAATTTGATCTAAAAAGTCTCAACTTTGCAATGAAAAATCTTCGTAACTTTCTTCAAACAAAAAAAACCTTTTTCAAATGAGAAATTTGGCAACATCTGAATGCTTATACGTCGTTTTTACTCAGCGCGGCAGCGTTAGTTGCGTCGCTTGGATCGTGGTAATCAACGAACACAGTATTTCTCTGTTTTTAAGTGCAATTAAACCGAGGAATCCGAAGAATTGCTCACTGCGACTACGTCGTCCATGAATAGTAATTATTCTCGTCCCTGTTTGGCTGCTTTTCCGAGCTGCGTAGATCGGTAATGAGGAAGTGGGCAGTTTATGGGCGCCGGTAAAAACCGGGAAAGCGTCGGAAAAAGTTCTTTGTCGGTCTCGTCGTCGCTCGACAGTGTCACGTGAAGCTCCGTGTTTACCGAGTCCAAAATAAAATTTCTTGGCTTTTACGGAGTCTTATTATGTAAACCCGCTCCCTCTCGCCTATCATTAAAGCTCCTCTATTAAAATGCAACGCATACTTCGTCACCTTTTGGCCGAAGTATCACAAGCGCCATGCGACGTTTGAAAATTTTCGTCGCCATTATATTTTTTTACAGAAAAATTGTCGGTTGAATCTGTTTGAAAATTTCACTGAATTTTCTTTGTGCTGCCAATAAAATTCAGTGAAATTTTCTCAGCCTCAGGGCTCATGACATCTCAATGCACATAGTGCTGTTTGGCAGAAATACATCCAATCGTGTGTTCGGCAAGTGGGAATATCCACGGGCTAACCTCGTGAGTCTCCAGGGAAAAACGTCTTACCATTTATTTTAGTAGTACTAGAGACCCGGCGAATTAATCGACTCATCTCAAGTCATAATTATTAGAGTCGCCAGAACGCTGCACTGACACCATTGAATGACTTATAGGCGTGCTCTAATGTTTTCCATTTTATGTTGCAAGGGGGAGATTAGTTTTTTTGCGATTTTTGACTGAGTAAGAAGAAAAAATTCGAAAGGTTAAAATGAAGTAGCGACTCAAGCAATATAAAAATTGTGAAATCACCGAGTCTCAGGAGGCTAATTTGTGGATAAGTTATTTTGCCTGGGAAACAGCGAATTGTTGCTTTCTGAATTCATAACATTATGATCATGCCTCGTCACTCTCTCAAAAATCACCTCGTAAATCTGTTAAATCTATCTCTACGCAAACTTTTTTTTTTCAAATCACTACTAAATGCAATAAAAAAATAGATTAGATATAATTTTCTTCCGTTACATTTTGCAACGACTTCCCGACAAAAATACACGAGTGTAGTCGCGTGGGTATGAGAAACAATAAAATTAACACGCGTGTGACCTCCAAACTAAGATTCCCTCTCAACGAAAGCCGTGTTTTATCGGTTCCATGTGTCTCCTCAACACTTTTTACGTTTTCATTTTGGGGCCCCGCCCCCTCCCCGCATTCCACCGTCCCCCCGTTTTTAGCGTGCTTGTGTAACTTACCGGGTCCTCGTCATGCCCGGGCAATTCAATCTGCCTTCAGCCTTGATTTTCGGCTCCCAAGGATCATTCCATTAGTCTTGCCGGCCGCGGCCGTCGAAAAGTCGGGGGCCCTAGTCTAGGGTTCGCGGGTATCTCGTAGCCACCCCCCCCCCCCTCTTCGCGAGAGGAACCGTACGGGGCACAGGTTTGGTGGAGGGAGACGGGAATCCATTCCGGATTGCCCTCGTAAAATGCCCGGTCAAGTGCAATATAGTAAATTGGCGATTCTTAATCGCGGTGGCTCGTTTCAACTTTTCCCCGGGCGATTATTCGCTAAGCGGGTACGAATTTTGTTATTTTGCTGATGATGGACCGTGGCACAGTGCATCGAGTCAGTAAGAGAGGTTGGACAAAATTTGGAGACTTTAAACGCTTATAACTCTGTTTATACGAAACTGTGGGATTCTAAGAGTGGCTTCTTTGGTTTCCTTGTAAAAGTTTCTTCTAAAATCATCCCTTTGACATTTTAAATGTGTCGAAATAAACATCAAAATTTGCATTTTTGGTCAGATCAGAAGAAAAATTTGTGGAATTTTAAGTTAGGAATGCCCGCGATTCTCCTGGTATAATTACAATTTGCGAGAGGAAATTTGACGACATGGAAATGTAGTTACGTTCTTTCGAAAACGAATGCAATGAAAATTTGAAGAAAGAGAGAAAAGGGAAGAAGAATAAGGAGGAGGAGAGAAGTGAGGAAGAAGAGGAATGAGAAGAACAGGAAGAACAAGGAGAGGGGAAAAAGAAGAACAGCTGATGAAGAGGGATGAGAAGGAATAATAATAAGTAGAAAAGCAGAAGAGGCGGGATAACGATAAAGATAAAAAGAGAAGAAAGAACAGGAGGAAGATGAGCAATAAGAGAGCTGGAAGAAGGGCAGAAAGGAAAAGAAGATTAGTAAGGGGAAGAAGAAGGAAACATTCAATTTGTTTTGGTCGGAGAGTTCATGTTAAAATTATTGTATAATATTTTTGTATGCTCTCCATATCCCTTGTCAAAAGTTCTATACTGAAACTAATCTGCGGTCTTATCGATTTTGGCGCAACAACTGAATCGTCAACCACTTCAAGAACTATTGTGTAGCAGTGGATTAGAGTTACACCGCTTTCACCCGCAATGGCGCATGCTGTGCAAGAAAGTCGTAAGTTACTAACCGAGTAACGTAAGGTCGCAAAGTGAACGAACGTTTATCGCAACTCGGCACGACACGCGATTAATCCACTTCATCGTTGTCGCGCTAAAGAAAAACGCCTCATGATCATTCGAACGTTGCTGGAATTCTTCCGTCGATCCAAGGATTTTCTGACAAACTCGTTAATTTTTTTTCGTGAAAATAAGTTTCTGAAGATATCATTCCCAATAAAGTATTGAAAAGTTATGAAAAGGAAGGTGGGGAATTTTTAAAATCCAACCGAACTCGTCACCTCTACCAATAATTTGTCGTTCCCTCCACGAGAGAACATAACTAAATTTCAGTGTTGTCAAATTTCCACTCGCAAATCCCATTTTTACCAGGAAAATCTTGGGCATTTCTAGCTGAGGGTCTCACTGATCCCTCCTTTGATCTCATGCAAAATCAAAAAAATTTTAGGAAAAAATTGCGCAGGTACACATTCTTGAAAAAAAAATGAATTTTTCGAGTCAATTTCGCAACCTCGGAATGTAGCTACGTTTTTTCGTGTAGGAAATGACGAATTATGAACAAATTTTCATCATTCTGGGTTCTGACCTTCCAAAAACTCCGAACTCACGTAACGTCCAAACGAGGGAGTGAAATCATATTCTTACGTAAAAAAAACCATTTTAGTGAGAAATAAATAAATGATTCAGTATTCTGATTGGTCGGGGGAGAAAGCTTCAGTATTCGGATTGGTCGGGGGAGAAAGCTTCAGTATTCTGATTGGTCGGGGGAGAAAATGGTGAAGACCGACGTTTCAATCCGACCGAAACTTTCCGTTCTTCGTGAAAACTTTACTTGTCGATCCCACGCTCCCCTACGCAATTATTCAGTGGCGTGGCGTGGTTTGCGATGTATCGATAGATCCGTCATTTAGACTTATGGAAAAGGATCGATAAACAGGGAGTTCGTTAATAATCGATTCTTTACAATACATTCAAATGGGAAAATATCGAAATTTCGCAAAACTCGCCACGCCACTGCAATTATTCACGGCTTAAGGAACGCGGGGAGGGAAAGAAAAACAAAGACTCGACGCTTGTCAACCACAAGAACAGCAACAGCCCCGAATTATTGTGACAGCTGTCACCTCCAGAGAGGGAGCAACTAATATAGGGCCATCTCCGAATTCTCACTCGGTCAAAATTTGATGAAACTATGTCAAGGGTTACTTTCGAGTCGCGGAAAAGCCTTGCCTTGCGACGAACACACACTGCCATGTAAAAATGCCGTATGAGCATTCAGATGTTGCCAAATTCCCTCTCAGAAAATATTAAACTTTAAAATAGGTTATGAATAGTTTTCCTTGAAATTCGCAGACTTTTTAGTTCAAATTTTGAACGAAGTCCTCTAAAAATCGACGAAGAAATTTTCACAAATTTTCCTGAAAATTTGTTTCTTGTTTGGAGGAAATTTGGCAACACCTGATGGCTCATACGATGTTCTTGCGTAGCTCGACAGCGTAGACGTGAAGTCTTCTTTCAACCGCACTGAACTCGGAAATACATATTATGTGTTACAAGGCGTTAGTTGTCGCCCAGATGAATGGACAAAACTCCATTATAAAGTTGATAAATTGACTAGTGGCGTGGCGTACTTTGCAATTTACCGATTGATCAGGGTGCTCTTAACGAACATGTTAATAATCGATTCTTTACCATAGCTTTCAAATAGAGAAATGTCGATAGTCGATCATTCACGCCTCGCCGTTGAAATTGACTCGAAAAACGACATATTTTATAGGAAGTCGACCGTGCAAATTCCCCTTAAAATTGCAGGATTGCTGCTGCTTTATTGAAAATGACGTAATTATTCCGAAAAATTGATGTGATTTTTCACTGGAGTCATTGCACACTTTTTCCAAATCGGTCATCTTTTGAATCGGCTCGTGCGAAAACAGCTTGTTCATTTTCCAGTCTTCAGTTTTTGGGGGTTTGAAATACTTTTCAATGTTGGATGTAACTAAGGTGATCGTGCAGAGACTGCTTTTAGGATGAAGGAAACCCCTTTATGAATTCTAGGATGAATTGCACGGTTTTAAATGCACCTTGAAAAGTTTTGTAAATCCGGCGAAACTCAACACTGGAAGAATGGACATCAACGGTTTTCGCACGAGTCTTGTGGTAAAGTAGACTCTGAATGATCCGGATTAATTGGTGCCGGGCCCGATCCGGATGAAAAAAAATCTGGTCAATAATATTAAACACAAACACGACCAACCAACATCACAGTATTCTTATTATGTATACATCATATATACATACCAACACGAATTTAAAAGGTTAACGCCAAATTGAAGGACTCAGTGGTGATTGTGAATGGTAGCCGACAACGATAAATTACAATACAACGATTAAAGCGCGCAGTGCGTGAAGTATTCATACAGTCTTGTAGCCGCGAATGTGCGTTTTAGGTTAACTAACCGACTGCACTGCGTTTGGCGTAATACGAGAAGTATTTATGCAATCTAGTAGGCGCTAATGCGTTCCTCGCCGACCTCACTGTTTCGCGCAATGCGTGAAGTATTCCTCCAGCCTTGCAGGCGCCAATATGCCTTGCGACCGCTTCTCCGCGGATCCGCTCACTTATCGGAATGCGTACGTAGTTACATGGTTGCAAAATCGATCCGGATAATCCAGAGTCCGGATAATACGAAGCCGGATAATCCAGAGTCTACTGTAATTCAGTTTCACTCTATTTCACAGGAAGTAAGGAATTGTCGCTTTTAAAATTTTTAGCGTGGTATTTCAGGTCTTATCCCTTTTTCTGGTTGTGCTTTCTTCTTCTTTGTCGTCTTCTCCTTCTTCTTCTTCTTATATTTATACTTATTCTACTTCTTCATCTTCATCTTCTTCTTTTTGTTGTTATAGATACGTCGATTTTTGCAACATTACCAAATTATTATAGGGATTAATAGTTGTCACCAACTACGACTAGAATAGCAGGCGGTTCCTTGAAATTACCATGAGCCTTGTAACAGCACAACAATTTTTTTCTTAATTCATGTTGTGTTAAAGTTTTTACTGCTCAGTTTGGCAATCGGTTCTAAAAAATGAAAGAACAAAAAATCGCTTCTCCTCAGTCATTGTTTCTCAGAGCAAATCTAAATGGCAGCTCTCGAAAGTGCGGAGACGAATGAATGGCTAATCTGTATTCATTCACACTAATCCAGGCTCGGAAGCATCAATCTTCGCTGAGCTGCCAAATTATTTCATAATTCTCTCTTTTTGCGCTGGTTCTCCTCATTCACGCGACTTTCTAACTTGGATTATTAGGTCTCAAGCCTCAGGGTTTCTTCGAAAAATTGAGTGAAATGAACGAGAATTTGGGAGAAGTTTCTCTTTGTTTTTTTAAAAAGTTCTGATAGAGGCTATAAAGACAAGCTTTGACAACAAAAAGTCTAAAATAAACGCACACGGCAGTTTTTGAGTTTATATTTATTTTGTCATGAATTGGGGCAAATGTACCTTACATGGGATGTTCAAATTTTTCAGTATATTGAAAATCACAATTTTAAGAAAATATATATATTTTAGTTATTAGTTCTTAGCGCCTGCTACTATTAAAATGAATTTTTTCTAAACGTATGAAGAAAAAGAAGAGCAACAGGAAACTGAAGCCTCATTTTTCTACTATTTTCGATTTATGGTTCGCGAATTTTGAGACTCACTTTAATGGCAGTGGATGTTCCTTGCGCTGCATGATACAGATCTCCTCTAATTTGTGGCAAAGTTATTTCATTTTTATCTTTTAATTTTTTCCATTCTCACTTCAGCAATATTTTGCCTGACTCCTCGGCAAATTATTTAATCGAGTAGTTCAACAAGCGCAGTTCTCAGTTCCCACCGGCCGAGCAACTATTCGTGCACTTAGGATGCGCGGGTGGTATTGCACTCAGTTTGAAGGCGAAATTTCGGTTTCCCTCCAAACTCTGCTCGCTTTGTTGACGCTAATCTTATTATTTTGACCAGCTCTTTCATTTTAAACAATTAAAATCTGCAAATAGTGATATTCAGCTCATTTTTATTTCTTCCCCCTTTTCGTCGGACTTCGTTCCAGCTATTCCTCTTATTCGCATGCGCGCATAAATGCTCGGGGAAAATATTCAGCGCTCCCTTCCTGTTGTTAATAAAATTACATTTGCAAGTGTAATGCCGCTTCGGCGATGCCCTTACTTTGACATATTCATTGCTTCTACTAATTTAAACACTGTTATCTACACCAAAATCGCCGTAAATCAATCAAAATGTTGCATTTTTCTTTCTTACTCAATAATATACCGTACAAGAAAACCTAATCACTGTTTTGGTTCATTTTGTCAACTTGAGTTTTCGGACTATGCCACGATTGTAGTAAATTTTGCAATAAGAAACTGCTTTCTGTAACTCATCCATAAAAGCAGACCAGGACAATAGCGACCCAACCCTCGAAGCACCTTGCGCTTTAGGCGTTTTACACTCCTCTAATGATTTTACATTGTAGAGTAAGATTTATGAAGACAGGAAGCTTCTTGGTTTCTCTGCAGTTTACATTTTATCACGAAAAATTGAAGAAAACAAGAATAAATCCGTGTTTTTACTCTGGAATGCTAAATAGAGCATCCCTCTGAATAGATCTTCCGCCCACAACCGCAAATTCCCGAAATTATAACTGCAATACATTCATTTTACTGTCTATAATCACCTTGATATCCTCTATTTACCACTCGCAAGACAAATGCGCCACCCATGCGAAATGGTTGTGCCTTGTAGCTCGGAGATTATAGCGGTCATAATGATGGACCGGTGAATTTTGAATGACGCAAGGATCGTAAATAATATTCGCGTGTTTTGTTTACATTCGGACTGCCAACGAGTTCAGTTGTTTGAATGGATGAATAGAGAAGGAGTGGATTAGTTGGTGCTGCTTCCGTTGCCGCTTTGCTTGAATAATATTCATATTTTTCCTTCATGGAATTCTAGCTCCGGTTCCACCTCCTCAGGGAGAGGTGAATCCATACACGTGTGGCATTTCGATATTTAGTAAACTCAATGGACTACTGGATAATCCAAAAATTTAAGCATTTTCGATGTTTCCTCATGAAAAGTTTACGTAGAACACAATATCGTCACCTTCCAGGCAAAGTATCACAAGCGCCATGCGACGTTTAAAAATTTCCGCCGCCATTTTATTTCTTTAATGAGAAATTGTTGGTTGAATCTGTTTGGAAATTTCACTAAATTTTATCGGCAGCACAAAGAAAATTCAGTGAAATTTTCGGACAGCTTCGTTGAAAAATTTCTCTGTAAAAAAATAAAATGGCGGCGAAAATTTTTAAACGTCGCATGGCGCTTGTGATACTTTGCCTGGAAGGTGACGATATGCACAACGAAAATTACTGAAATTAACTCCCAGTCAAGATTTGAAGGTTTCTATTTATCATTGGCTAAAAAAACCAGTGTCTTTTGAATCTAATTGCGCACTACCACGGTTTTGGCAGACTTCTCAATAAGCATTGTTCATTTTCTACCCTGCGTTCTCAGGAGTGGAAAAACTTGCACCAGCTGAACCGTATCGCCAATATTAAATTTGCCAATTTTCACAGCGCATGCAGAATTGTCGCGGTAATGTTCAGTGTACGGTTTAACTCAAGTAGATTATTGTTTTTTTCATGTGCGGGAAGTTTGTTGCATGGAAAAACTTTAATGTCTTGGTTCGAGGTTACCCTCAGTCATTCTCGTCGCAAGAATTGTGTCACATGTGAAATTTTGATGAGAAAACATCTTAATAATCTTTCAATTCGCACCGTGTCTAGTTCCATTCGCCGTTCGACATTTTCGCATATCATGAAACATATCTTACTCTGTAGTAAAAAATCATGAGATAAATTAAGAACGCGGAATGCCTGAGGCGCGAAGAGCTTATAAAGTGAACCGTGAAGCGGCTGGGGGGTGTAACACCAAATCCGAAATAAAAAATATAACATTCGGTTGGTTCAACCGGATTTTATGGACATTATTACCCTCAGTTTTTTCGTCGATTCGTCTTATCGTTCAGCGACACAGAGGCAGTCTCCGTGCCATTCTATGCGTGGTCTTCAACTTCAAGACCATCGTTTTCGGGCTTGTACGAAAGAGATAACGGTTTATGGTTTGAGCTTCGGCCGTTGCACAGCATCGGCCCCATCAAGACTCGGAATGAAGCGTGTTTGGTTAATTAAGAGAAGAATGCAGTTTGAAACTCTCATTTCGCCGGTTTGCGGTCTGTGTGCTCTTTCCCTCCGGTTTATTGGGCGCCGTTGATGTTTCCCTGAGCCATCAACCGAAATACTCGGATATCAAAACCCTCACGGAGAAAATACGTGAATGCGTTTCTGTCAAAAGGAACCATTTGCAAATACACTGTTAAAAAAATGTCGGTGTATTTATTAAGAAAAGGGTAAAATTACCAAGAATTCAGGGTTCTATTTGATAGCAGTTTTTTCTTGGTAAAATTACCATTAATGGAATTGGTAGTTTTACCGAGAAATCTCGGTAAAATTATTGAACTTTCTCGGTAAACTGGACCTTGGTAAAAACGCCAATATGTTTTATCGACTGTGGTAGAATTACCGAGATAAAATGGCAAAGTTACCGGGAATGGATTACCAATAAAAGTGGTATTCTTACCTGAAAAAAAAACCAGTAAAAATACCGGTTTTTGGGTAAGTTTACCAGTCTATCTTGGTATAATTACCAATAATTGGTAAAAAAAAGTGAGATGGTTAAAGGTACCAACGGACCTTAGTAAAAACGCCGAGAATTTTTTTTCAGTGTACATTAAATCACTAGAAACGCTGATCCTATGATTTAATCCATTTGTGCAAAGTTCCGCTCACCGTATCGTTGTTTGCATAGTGGCAACACTGAGTAGGAAAGTAGTAAAGGCGGTCATCCCAAAATATTCAGATCGCGAATTGGTTCCATTCACGACTGCGCCCTTCCATCTCGCAGTCACGCATTCGGCAATATGCAAATCAGGATCAAAACGAGCCTCAAAATAGAATACTCAGCATTTTAGGCGGTGATTCTCAGCCGCCTCCAGGGTTATGCATCGATGCGTAACCAAATTGCCTACGGAGATTGAAAATTGCGTAATGATCTCGAAAATATTATTTTAACAGTAAGCTTTCCAAGTTTCCTCGAGGCATAATTTAGTATGTAATAATAAAATGTAGTAATTATTTAATTTTTTCTTTTCCGGGGTCTTCTATTGTGTTTAAATCTATATTAAATCTTTACTGATGTAATATTTGTAATCTGAATATGAGAGGAGCATCACAACGTAATATCGGCTCACATCGGTTAACCTGTGATATTTCGTTGTTAACAGTAACAAAACCAAAAAAAAAAAAAAAAATGTAGAAACTACAAAATTCGACACTAGCGCAATTCAGTTGCTTCTCCAATCCGTTTACTGACACTATCCAGGCGCGTTTTAGACAAGTTTATAAGTGTGCATGCAGCACCCGCCTGAATGACCGAAACCTCTCCCTTTCCCCTTCACCCTAATTTGGACGTCGGATGTAGGTCAATTGCAGAAGAAATTGAGAGGAACTATTTCTACGCAGGGTGCTCTTCTCTTTTCAACGGCTATCGTAGACGAAGACCACCCTCTCCTTTCTCTCTCGAGATTCTGCGTTATTTTTCGTCTGCAATTTTTTCTTTTTGCCGAGAAATACCTTGCAAATGTTAATTTGATTTTACATCACTCTGGGTTTTTGAGCGCAAAATTTCACTCTAAAATTTTTAACAAGGAAATTGTAATTTTTCCCATCGATTCTTTGAACAAAACGTATTTCAATCCGCACATGATCGTTCAAAAGAGCGAGCGATTCATCCACTTTCCAAGCAAAGCACATAACGTCTTTTTCCGCTCGAAGGAACGTATCTCGATTTCAAGGTTGCAAAAGTGGCCCGAAAAATTCAATTTTTCACAAAAAATTATGTTTTTTTTAATTTTTTTTAATTAAGTATTTATTTTTTCACAAAAATTTACCAGTGCAAATTTGGTCCAAAATCTGACCGATTTTTGCAAGAGATCAAAGGAAAAGTCGCGGAAATTTTCAGTTTGAAATGCTCAAGATTCTCTTGGTAAAAAAGCAATATGCAAAGGAAGTTTGGCAACATTTAAATGTGGTTACGTTCTTTCGTAAAAGAAACGACGATAATAGCCTAAACCCCTCGGAATGTGTGATCGTGCCGAATGTCAGACTTGATGGCTTCCTGTTGCCGTCCAATATACGTTTCATATGAAATGTCTTGAAATCCTCTCCTGATCGACAACATAGGACGAGTGCGTACGCATATGCATGCGTACGTCGGTTCACGTTCGTCGCATGTTCGCATGCAGGAACGCGCCTCTGGAAGCAGTCCAATTTCGGAATGGGTTAAAGCACTGGCCGCTATGCTGCCAACGTACACTTGCCATCTGCATTCCATAGCGCTTCGAGCAATCGATTTGCGACCAATTCCTTTAAAAACCAAGCCTTATTCCGCCCTGCTGAGGAAAAACGTCGTAAGAACCTATGTACGTCGCCAAATTTCCTTTTATAAAATACCAATTTTCAAAATATATATGACTCCCTCTCCTTAAAATTTTCCACGAATTTCATTCTCAATCAGATCTATATTATCTGAGAATTTCGTAAGAAACTATTCACAACTCCTCTTAGTCCTCTTCAACAAACAAGCCCGGAATTTCCGGAAATAGTACTGATTTCTTAAGGGCGGTTCGGAAGTACTGAATAAGTGCGGAATTCCGCCAGAAAGTCTGGAATTTTTTTCATTTTTTTGTCGCTTTTTGAGCGGGAAATTCAAATTTTTTAAATTTACCGAATTTTGTCAATGGACCACTAGACAAGGTACGAATTTAAGCAATCTGATACATGTTTCTTAACCAGAATTTCACGTAAAACACGATTAGCGCAACGAATATTACTGAAACTACCTCCTAACGAAGATTTCAACGTTTTTATTTCACATTGGTTACGAGGAATTTGAACTGCCCGCTCACAAGAAACTCAAAGCTCTACTCGAGTCAAATCGCGCACTACAACGGTTTCAGTAAGCTTCTCCATCGAGCAATGTTCATTTCCCATTATATGTTGTTAAAACCACAAGAAATTTGCTATAGCTGAGCCAAAGCGTCAAGATTGAGGTTTCCAGATTTTTATATTGCAGAGACTATCATGATGAAAGTTTAGCGCGCGATGTGAAACAAGTAGAGCATTGAGTTTTCGTGAGCGGGCGGTTTGAATTCACGCATCATGAATCATTGAATGTCTTTGTAAGGAGTTGATTTCGGTAACTTTTGCTATGCGCATCGCATTTTACGTGAAATTTTGGTTGAGAAACATGTATCAGAATGCTGAAATTCGTACCTAGTCTAGTGGTCCATTGGAGGTATTGAAAAAGTACTGAATTTTTCTGTTGAGGAGGTACTGAGTTTCATGGGAATGTACTGAATAATTACCGTAGAAGTTCTGATTTTTGGTCAGCCTATTTTAGTTGACACCCTGCAAAAGCATTTCAGCGGAGGAAATATGGCAACTCTTAAATTTTCATATGGCTTTCTTTCTTAGCAAGACGGTATTGAGACTAGCGCTGCCATTAGCTAGAAAAACGTACGATCGTTCGAATGTTGCGTAATTCCCTGCACGGTAAAATGCCCGCTTTTTAGGAATAGTTTTGAATAGTTTTTTGTTAAATTGTGTTAATTGGCGGTTCAGAAAATGCATTGAATTTTTTTGTTGAAGAGGTACTGAATTTCTTGGGTATGTGCTGAAAAAGTACTGTAAAAGTACTAATTTTCGGGCAGCCTGTTTTAATAGACACCCTGCGATCGATTTTCAATCGATCTCGATCCAATTGAAAATCGCCGGGCGGGGAGCGCGAAATTTCGTCCGAATTTGGAATTCGGCTAGTCCTTGCCAAAGCAGGACCGCTGACGTTGCCAAAGCGTCCATAAAATCTCCAATTTCCTGCGTACTTTATGAAGGGTCCGAATGGAGCCGGCAGCGGGGGGTGCGTCGTCCGCGCCCGGAATTCGGATCAATGAAGAAAGCTCCGGAATTCGCGTCTGGCGCGGAGAAGTGACGCAATCGCGGCGGCAGAAGTGTGGCAGGAATCCCCGCACTGCTCCCAGATACTGCTGAAAAATCAGATTTTTCCCATTCAAACGCGTGTAAAAGTTTTAAATTTCAACGTGACAATTGGCAACCCTGAATTCCTGGCTCGTGCCGGCATCGAATATACCGCGGATCGATTGTTGAATCGTCATCGATTGATCTTGATCGATAATGGAGATGTTGCATGTGTGAGGAATTTGCGGTTTGACTACTGATTTGTTTGTAAAAGTTCGCGAGGAACACGATGGAGCCACTGGTTTTCTCTGAATTCACTCCCAAGCTCAAAAAAAGCTCTCAAGTTGAGGCCAAAATGGAGGAGATATCCCACGCTACCCTGAGAGTCCACCTCTATACATCAAGCTAAACTCTCCATGCAAAGATAGGGAGCAAATACATTGACAGGGCTGCCATTTTATTTGGGAACTCCAAAACTGAAAACACGGCATCACTGCTAATGTATTTGCTCCCTATCTTTGCATGGAGAGTTTGTCTTGATGTAGACGTGGACTCTCAGGATAGCGTGGGATATCCCCTCCATTTTGGCCTCACTTTATAGCTTTTTTTGCGCTTGGGAGTTGATTTCAGAGAAAACCAGTGGCACCATGGTGTTTCTCGCGAACTTTTACAAAAGAATCAACAGTCAAATCGCAAATTCCTCACACATGCAACATCTCCATTCCTATCTTGACGAGGCTATTTGGACGTATTTCTGCCAAACGAAACTATGTGCATTATGACGTGAGCCCTGTTATGCATATATTCTTATGGGTCTCAGGGCTTATGTCTTAATGCACATAGTTCCGTTCGGCAGAAATACGTTCATTTGTCGATTGAGGTCATTTGATAACGATTCAATACTCGAAGCGCAAACGGGTGCCTGCCCGAAGCCACATCTGGTTTCAGTGTACTCTCCTCAGGAGCACTTGTTACACGCTACAAATAATGGAGCGTAGGAATGCGTATTTCCAATCGATTTGACCAAAAAAATCGATTTTTTTTGCGGCGTATACGTAGTATACCGCCTTTGCGATCGTTTCGAACCCTGCTCGATACAATAACCGAGTCCCTTAGTTCCTTACCGAAAAGTGACTACCGCGAACTTCTGAGATTTTCCAAAGCGTGTAAAAAGTTTATTTATCCATCAATAATTATGATTTAAAGTTGTTTCTCATTCTGGGGCTCATTAGTTTATGTGCAGTGAATACCAAGAGTCTACGTTACTTGGTTTTTTCAAAAAAAGCCTAAGAATGCGACGCGCTGATTTAAAATATGCATATATAAGCAGAATCAAGCGAATTGATTCGAGGATGGCTGAGCAGGTCGGCACTCTCGAAATGAGAATTTAACTCCTCCGTTTTGTTCAAAACGTTGCTTTGACAGATCTGTAACCTCGGTTATACTTTTCCAAAAGTTGGTACCCGTGCTCTGATAGTGCAATCTGTGTAAGTGCAATCTGTGATGAGCCTCGAGACTCATTAGACCATTAGCTAAACGTGGCTCATACAGGAATCCACTTACCCCTCTCTTTCCCACGCTCCTGCTCACTGCGTCGGCGTCTCGACGAACAATAGCTAATGACGGTTGCCAAGCGATGCCGGGATCCTCAGCCCCTCGCCCAATTACTTACGCTTCATTAACCATTTCACCGTCACGCTAGGATTCGTCCAATTTTCAAAAAAAATTGTTTCGCGAGTTTTTAGCAATTTTTTCCTTACTCTCCGTTAAAACACGAATTAAAAGAGGTCTCATTCATAAAAATCGGCCAAATAGAAGAGAAGTTACAGTATTCGAAATCCGAAGAAATCAACAAAACTTCTCCAAACAAAAAATAAAATGAAGGGGGGGGGGGGAAATGTATAAATTACAATTTAATATGATTGACCTCAGAATGTGACAAGCAATTCAATTATAAAAGGAGAAAAAATTGAGTGAAATTACAAAAAATTAGCCTCTTGCAAGGGGCTTCCTTGTATGAGTTTTGACCGAAGACAAGTAAATCCCGTTATATTATTAAAACGAAATTGACTCCATAGTTTAATGCCTTAGTTTCTTGAATACGATTATTTTAAGCACTCGATTTATATCAGCAATTTTACCCATGAGGTGATTTCCTGAGAGCTGATAATATCACGAATTTCTCATAGAGCCCTTCAAAAATGGCTTGCTTTTTGGGCAGCCGATTCGGCCATCAAACCGGGGTTTAAATGGAAGCTGATAATAACACAAAGCTCTGAGAACAATTTTAAGATGAGTATAGGAACGGTTTGTACATTACGAGGAGAGGCGGGCATTCTGTTCAGCATATCGATACATAAGTATTTTCACACGTAGAATTCAATTTTCACGTCAGGGAGTCGACATATTTTGATTTTTTCGATTTTATACGGGAAATTTATGGTTTTTCGGGATTGAAATTACTTACAATTGTTTCATGAAAAATGAATGCACCCAAAATGACTATAGCATTTTGACTTTCACATACCTACGTGCACTCACTAAATTGATTGGTAAATTCAAAGAGTGGGTACATCGACCTGGTATATCAAGTTTCTGCGATTTTTTACGGCAAATCGGTAGATTTTCGGGATGTGGATTGCTTACTTTCAATTCATGAATGAATAAAGCATGGACATGGTTGAGCTTCTTTGCATGAAAAGACGTTTAAAATAACAAAATCAAGACATATTTAATACAATTGCATTTATATCGAGTCAATTTCTTTTCAATAATATAACGGATTTATAATACCGGTGATTTGGGTATTTTAGCCCCAAAATACCTTTAAATCGACTTTATCTTCTAGGAATTCGACAGAATTTTTCCTTTCTTCGCTTAAATTTTTCCGTAGCACTTTTCTTCAAGAATCTGATAAGATTTTGCTTGAGGCGGATCAAAAAACTTAAATTTGTTCGAATAGGCTTTCTAGATTCACAATACACGGTCTCGTCAAGGTGCGTCGTTGACCTGCAGTGTTGGATCGTGAATTCTCCTTGTTGTGCTGCTTGCCTTTTTTGAAATCTCTGTAAATGAAAACTAAAGGGGTTGATATGTGCGAGTTAATGACGCGCCTTATCAACACATTGTGTTGGAGTTCACTGCTTGTTTTTTTTTAACCGCGAAATGTACGAAATCGTATTTATTTTTCGACCCCGATTCATCGGCCGAATTGAATTTCGCATCGATGATGTCGATATCGAAAATGCCCGCCTGGTTCATCAACAGGCATGTTGCAAATTTCAGCTAGAGCCAAAAGAAGAGTTATTCTTCATAGGAAATTGTTGAAAATACATGATGTGCGCATCGTGAAAGTCTAAAAGGTTGTGGAGTTAGGAGTGTATTTCAGACTTCCTAAAGCGCTCATCGTGATTTTTACGCGTTATTTTCTCTGAGAAGCAATTCTTCTGTTTGCTCCAGCTGAAGTTTACAACAGGCCCATGGTGTAACGATAGCAGAAATGTAGCTTCTGGGAGTCAGAAATCTCGCGCTTATTTTAGTTGCAGTGATACTCAGCAGCTAGGAAATATGCTGAACAGAATGAACTATACTAGATTCTCATTTGAATTCCCCTCAACGCCACCGTCCAGCTCGCCCTTCTGGATAGGATGGGAGCAAAAACAATCAACTAATTTATTTGTCTGACGTCTGTCCCTTGTGAAGTGGGCGGGAGAATACTCTCTCTGGCGGTCCCTTCCCACTCCCTGCCGCTCTCTAGAGGGATCTTAGAAAGTAGCTTCGTAATCAGATGTTACGCTATCAAAATAATACCTTTGCTCCGAAAAAAATGAAATTATGTCATCAGTTGTTTGTTTGGTGAACTTCCGTTGAAGACATGGTAAACGTACCTAAGAAATTTGCTATTTCAGAAACTCAGATGAAAAGTTTGTTGGAAATCATTCGGTGCGAAATAAACAGAGAGGAACTGCAAACTGCAGCCTTATCACACGGCAAATCGGGTACAATCATATCAACGTCTGTCTGTGTATGGCTGGGTTGCAGCAGAATAACGAAGGGGATTTTTCCTTTTTGCCAGATTGATAGCAAGCATTCCGTGTACAAGCGGGATCGAAGTTCCTGCGTCGAATGGTTTCCCGCAACCCGGCATACACAGCTACGGCGGCCCGCGGAATGGGTTGCGCACCAGCTCTTGAATGGACAGAGTTTCTGGTGGGGGACAGAAATAGGTGTCGTCGCGGCGCGCGGCGATCAGGGGAATCAGGAATCCCATGCATTGATCGCGTCTTTCGCTATCGGCGCGATGCGATATCGACGCGGACGTCCAGCCACTGCACTGCACTGAATCGGTCAGACAGATGAGTGTAGTGGGCCAAATAATAACTTAACGAAATCAAAGCCACTGGTGTCAAATTGCCGTTAAAAAGACCGTCCCTGAATCCTGAAAATACCGCTTAGTATACTGCCAAGGAAAACCGCCGTATGAGCCTTCAGACGATGCAATTTCCTTTAGAAAATCACAAATTTCTGGGAAATTTTGTCAATATTGCTCTTCTAATTTATTAGAGGATTTTCTTTGTAATTAGTTTAAAAGTGTCTGAAAATCTGAAGGAAAAATATTAATGACTTTGTCAAATCTCTCCCCCTCCCTAGGGTGTCCCTTACATGGGCGAAACGAGGAATTTTCTGTGGGAGGGGACACCGGGGGATATAGAATTTGTGGTAAGGGGGAACTGGGAGGCCTCCCCGGCAAATTTTTGAAAATTGGAACGTCTCGAGAAAATTTTTGAGCCATTTTCAATGGCAAATTAAATGGAATTAAATATTAGAGATGACAGAATTTTGCTGACTTGTTTTAAACATATCATATCTTACTGTGGGTTTTAGTTCATTCAAAACATAACACTGTTAGGTTTTATTACATTCCCTATGCCTTTTACCTCAAGACTAATTAGTATCTTGGGCTCTTGATTTTTTTTGGAAGGGGCCGAGCAGAATTGTGTGGAGGGCCGTCCCCCCTTCTCTATTTCCACCCATTTCAGCCTCATTGTCCCTTATTTTTGAAATTTGAGAAAATTTCAGCTCGCCAGGTCTCAAAACGTGCTATGAGATGTAAAAAATAAGGAAAATTTTCTCCAAAAAATTTACATTTTTTTACCGATCTCTCAAGCGCCCTAAAGCGCCTTTGGTTCGTAATCGTAAAATTAAAAAAAAAAAACATGATCCCAACTCTCTAGTCCAAAAAGAGGACTGAAGACAAGAATGAGATCGAAACATGAAAGCTCCGGCTACACAGTGTCCTGAACGGGTGTAAGCAACTCTTCAACGATGGTTTTGGATATTTTCCCTCAAGAAGACTAATCCTTTCGTTAAAAAAACGAAAACAAGAGGTGTAGACACATGTGTCAAGCTGTCTGTATGAGAAAGAAAGATGTAAGCTTCAGGAATAGCCGGCAAAATTGCGTCGACAATGCTAAAAGGAGCCGAACTCACAGACACGCCCGGTAAGCAGATTTACCTTTCCCTGAAAATGGTAGTTTACGGCCAAAGCCTCAGAGATCCGGCGAAATGACCAAAATTTTGGTCCGAAGAGTTAGGTTAGGTTAATTTCCAGCTGGGGTGAATTATTCGCAACCCTGTGTCGGCAGCAAGAGGCTCGAGTTCACTGCAGGGTCTAAGAGGCGCGTCGGAGGGTGGTTACCGCGCCTCAACTGGCCGTTCTTTCGGCCAGACTCAACTGGCCGACTTTCCGGCTACGGATGCGACCAAACTGAAATTATTTTTCTAAAGCACCGCAATTTGGATGATGTCCGTAGTGAAACGACACTGATTTTGTCAAGATACCAATTTTGACACGTGCGTCCTTTAGGGCGCTTGAGAGGTCGGTAAAAATTTTTTTTTTTGAAAAAACGTTCCTTATTTTATTAACTTCCTTCAAATTTCAAAAATAAGTGAAACCCTACCTATCTCCCCTTGTTTTCTACGCCGACAAAAGAGAGACCCGGGAGAAAAAGACTGAAATGATGCCCGAAAGTAATGTCAAACTTGAAGAAGACCCTTGAAAAGTTGTGACTAGTCGGAGGACTGCAATCCCTGGACTGCCGCCCACTTAGGGACGAAATCATCCATAAAACCCACGCTGCCCCCATAAATTTTACTCTTGATTCTCAACTAATTCAATGTTTGGTAGTCTTATTCCGTTGCTCTGAAAATCAACGAGGGCTTCCGCCGGATACGGCCCTTTCGTAAATAAACTGAGAATCGTTCGCGCCCATTTTTACATGAAAAATCTCATTTCTTTTCCCTATTTTCTACGCCGACAAAGGTGAGACCTGAGAGAAAAGGACTAAAGTAATGTCCAACTTGAAGATGACCCATGATAAGTCGTAGTCGACTAGTCGAAGAACCACAATCCCTGGACTGCCGTCCACTCTAAGGAGATGGACCAGTCCTCGTAGATTCTCTGAGCAATGGAATAAGACTACAAAACCTTGAATTTGTAGAGAATCACAAGGGAAATTCAGAGGGGCAGCGGCGGTTTTATAGATGATTTTGTCTCTAAAGTGGGCGGCAGTCCCAGGATTGTGGTCCTCTGACAGGTCACAACTTTTCAAGGGTCCTCGTCAAGTTGGACATTACTTGCAGGCATGAACTAAGTCGATTGCTACCGGGTTTCTCCTTTGTCAACGTGGAAAATAAGGGGCCCGTGGCAAAGGACGACATTTTCAATGAAAGAATCGGCACGGACGTTCATCAGTTCATTTGCGAAAATGCCGTATCCTGTGGAAGTCATCGTCGATTCTCGAACAACGGAAAAAGACTACAACACCTTGACCATCAAAAGTGCAATTTAGGGGGGCAGCGGGAGTTTTATGGATACTTTTGGCCCCAAAGTGAGCGGTCGTCATGTATTTCTGGTATTCTAATAACTAGTCGTGTTTCTTAAGGGACCCTCGTCAAGTATGGCAGATTTTTGGGCACCATTTAAGGTGAATTTCCTGATTTCCCCCGCTCTGAAACGAAAAAAAAGGGGGACAGGGGGTTGAGAGTAATACAACCTCTCCGTCAATTTACAGGCCGCTTCCGCGATTACGAGGGCTGTCCCAAAAGAAACCGGACTTTTGTCATAGAAGACGAACCGAGCGTCGTAATGAAGTTTTCTTGGGCTTGTTTGAAAGCTGATAAGCTACTGAAGATGCTTGTTTTTACAGAATGCAAAAATTCGTATTGGTAAGGAAACTACACGCTTTGGAATAAAGGAAAGTCAAACTCGAGTTGCGATTTTTGTCTTTATTTCAAGAAAAATTTAGATACAACTTTAAAAAAACCCAGGTTTTAAGTTAAAAACTTCGTTGCTCTCTTATTCAAATGCTTAAAAATAAGGAAATGAACATTTTAAGCAGCTTACCAAGTCATCACCTATCCCCTTCAAAATACTCGCCAGCTTTGTCGATGCATTTTTGCCACCGTTTCTTCAATTGGGAGAAACACTGTTGGAAATCCTCAGATTTGAATGATCGCAATTCCTTCAAGGTGACCTGACCTGGCTCCGTGTGATTTTTTCTTATTTCCACGACTTAAATCTACCTTGAAAGGTCGACGTTTTCAAACCATTCCGGAAATCCAAGAGAACACCTTGTAGGATTGCGATCATTCAAATCTGAGGATTTCCAACAGTGTTTCTCCCAATTGAAGAAACGGTGGCAAAAATGCATCGACAAAGCTGGCGAGTATTTTGAAGGGGATAGGTGATGACTTGGTAAGCTGCTTAAAATGTTCATTTCCTTATTTTTAAGCATTTGAATAAGAGAGCAACGAAGTTTTTAACTTAAAACCTGGGTTTTTTTAAAGTTGTATCTAAATTTTTCTTGAAATAAAGACAAAAATCGCAACTCGAGTTTGACTTTCCTTTATTCCAAAGCGTGTAGTTTCCTTACCAATACGAATTTTTGCATTCTGTAAAAACAAGCATCTTTAGTAGCTTATCAGCTTTCAAACAAGCCCAAGAAAACTTCATTACGACGCTCGGTTCGCCTTCTATGACAAAAGTCCGGTTTCTTTTGGGACAGCCCTCGTACATTTTCAAGAAGATGCACTCGGACTCGATGCTAATTCCGTAGCTCGGAGATTGGAGCTCTTTCGGACTCTTCGCATTTTAATGAAATTATTTATTGAATTAGACCCCTCCCCGGTGGGGCCTGTGGTGGCTCCCACACGTGGGGGCAAATGAAGATTTAAGTGTCACATGTGGAGTTTCTTAGGACATTCTAAAAAGAGAAACGGTCTATCTATGAGCCGTCGAACCTACACTAAAACCCTCGTCTCACGATCAAATGAACTCATCAAATTCAAGATGGCGGGTTCATCAACATTGACGGCCCGCTAACTTTTGATAGCAGACTTGCGCGAAAACCAGTCGCCATCTTGCATTTGATGACTATTTGATGAGTTCATTTGATCGTGGGACAAGGGCTTATGAAATAAAGGTGCAGATCCCCCAGATAAACTTTGGGCGGATAACATTTGGCAGGGGGATCGGATTAACTCGCAGTTTCCGCCGATTTTTTTTTTGGCCCTCGTCATTTTAAATTCTCAATTCGAAAACTGAAAACTGGAAACTACCTCACAAAGTTTTTCCCTTGATATGAAGAAGAACGCCGAAAATTTAATATTCCCATTCCAATTTTACCTTTTACCCCTCGAAAATAAAAACGGCAAATCTGTAATGGCAATGAAGACTTAAACAAAATAAAAATAATAAATTTAAAATAAAACCCAGAAAATAAAAGAAAACCTAAGATTTATGAGTACGCCAATTTAATGACTACATAATTGTGTTAGATATTTTAGATTGCATTCGATGGTTTATTTTGTAAAAAAGATCATGGTCGCAATTTCGAACGTTTAAGGTTTAGTGGTCCTTTAAAATTTTGAACATTTGAAAAGAGCGGCAAATTCAGACAGCCTAAGCTTCTGATCAAATAAAATCATTTCATTGAAATACTTTGGCGCTTAAGATTTCTTGCGCGTCCCTCTCCCTCTCTACGATCAGTCTCTATCAGTGGCGTGGCGTGAATGATCGACTATCGACATCTCACCATTTGAAGCTATGGTAAAGAATCGATTATTAAGGTGTTCGTTGCGAACACCCTGTCTATCGATCCTTTTCCATCGGTTTAAATGGCAGATCAATCGATACATCGCAAAGCACGCCACGCCACTGGTCTCTATCTTTTCTCAGCGACACTCGCCGAAACAGAATCATCCTCAACTCTCAAACATGATTTTGGATCGAGCAGCCGATTTATGCGATAAAATTTACGGTCATAGTTTCCGGGTATCTCTCGGTTTAATCAACAACGCAGGAGCACGCCAAACGCGTGCGGAGATGTGGAATGCGTGAGGAAACGCATTTATCTATTCAAGAACTGGAGTGCAACTATTTCCCCGGTGCCGCCGTTGATAAGTGTGTACCGCGGGTTGCGGCAAACCGTTCTAGGTAGAACGTCTTAGCTATGTATGGCGGGTTGCGGGAAACCATTCGACGCAGGAACTTCGATCCCGCTTGTACTGATGAAGCTTTTGTTCCTTTTATATCAACACTCATGTAGGGCGGGTTGCAGCCAGAATAATGAAGGGGTTTGTCCATTTTGCCCGAGTGACAGCGAGCATTCTATGTACTTGAAGCTTTTGTTTCTCCAATGTCGACGCTCTTGTAGGGCGGGTTGCCGCCAAAATATTGAAGGGGATTCTTCCTCTCTGTCAAATCTATAGCGAACATTTCGTGTACTGATGAAGCTTTTGTTTGCGTGTTCCAGAGCTGACGGGGCCAAGTGCTCGGCTTCGAAGGTTCGAGTGAGCTTTTTCGAGTGCGAGCGTCCGTCTGTGATCACCCCGGAGACGGGAGGCGGAGGGCCGGAGCCGGTCGACGCCCCGACGGCGAGCTCGACCTCAACCACCTCAGCTCCGCCGCCATGAACTCCACCTTCGGCGACCACCACCCCGCCTACAACCGACAAGCCAGGTAAGATATACCGCACTACTAATACAGGGCCATCCATAAAACCCGCAGTCCTGTAATCTCAAAGGTTCTTGCTCATTTTCAGGTACACTGGAAAAAAAAGTCACGGGCTATATATACACCGAAAAAAAAAACTCTCGGCGTTTTTACCAAGGTCCGTTGCGGTACCTTTACCATCTCACTTTTTTAACCAATTATTGGTAATTTTACCAAGACAGACTGGTAAGCTTACCTAAAAACTGGCATTTTTACTGTTTTTTTTTTTCAGGTAAGAAAACCACTTTTATTGGTAATCAATTCCCGGTAACTATGCCATTTTATCCCGGTAATTCTACCACAGTCGATAAAATATATTGGCGTTTTCACCAAGGTCCAGTAAAATTACCGAGAAAGTTCAATAATTTTACCAAGAAAAAAATGGGATCAAATAGAACCCTGAATTCTTGGTAATTTTACCCTTTTCTTAGTAAATACACCGAGATTTTTTTTTCAGTGCATAAAACCCGCAATCCTGTAATTCCAAAGGTTCTTGCTCATTTTCAGGTACACTGAAAAAGAAAGTCACGGGCTGTTTGACATACCGCCCGTTTCGGGCTCAGAGGCCGAAAGTTCTGGGTGCTGGAGCTTCGATTGCTCCAGGTGCTGCGTCCGAAACTTTCGGCCTCTGAGCCCGGAACGGGCGGTATGTCAAACAGCCCGTATAAGAACGGATGCCGCAGCCGAAGTTTTTTTTTTTTTCAGTGTACACTGAAAGAAATAGTTCTGTTCACAGGGCTCCTGCACTTCTTTCGTAACAGTCACAGAAGCTTCCGTTATATGAAGACAAAGTACTCGGTTCCCACGATCGAAATTCTGTTCTCACAACAGAAACATTCTGTATAAGCGTAAAAACTGCAGGAGCCCTGTGAACAGAAAGTTCTGTCGTCAGCACCATCTATTTTTTTCTGTGTAGAGTACCAATATAGGGCACGGACATGTCGGTAATTTTGAGGTTAGGTCATGGAGCTTTTAAGGCTCAAAAGGGCATGAATTCAATTTATTCAGAGTGGTGTATAATTCACGGGGAAAAAGTGTCATGGGTCATCCTCCAAAATCGTGGTACTACCCTAATTTGTTGGATGATATGGACAATTCCAATTAATTTTGGTAGTATACCGCAACTCAAGTTAGAATAGTGCCGTAACATTAGGGTTAGTAACCCAATTTACTGGGGTACTACCACAAATAATCGGGGTAAAAATACAATTATTGATGTGGGCACTACCACGATCAATTGGAAATGTTCATATCATCCAACAGTTGGAACTTACAGAGATGATGCCTAGTATTGATGGTGCGGGACTTTTGGATCACCCTGTGTAACTTCTTTAAACTGTGGGTGTGAGAAAAATATTGGGACTTTCTCTCAGTGATGGGAATACAAATGGGAGATTAGTCTGTAACCCGTTTTGATAGCGCTAAGCAAACCAATCATAATTTTTTACATTCAGATTTTAGGAAAAGAACCTATGTGAATAGCGGAAGAACTTCGATTAAAAGTCGTATGAAGGTTGGGTTCGGATCATCTCTGTATTTGACTGGCTTTCGGAAGCATATTTATTTTTAGCGTAAGGGAGCTCGATAAGGGCTGTTTTTGGGCCCACCCTTACTTTCCGCAACCCCACAGCTTTTTCCTCTTGAGAGGTCTATTTTACAGAAACTATCGCATGGTTTGGTAACTGTCGGTCCTTTTCGGATCTGATACCGGTCTAACCATGCGCCTTAGGCCAATTCCAGTGAAAAAAGAGAGTTTAGCGGGTTTGTGATCAAATTCCAAAAAATCCAAATTTTTCGCCTAAATTGCCCTTTTTACCATTTTTTAGTTCAGCGTTAGAACAAGAAATGACCAAATCATGATGCATTCCGTAAAATATAAACCCTCAATAAGCGAAAAGAACGTACAGCCAGGATGGTCCCACAAACGACCCTTATCGATGAATGAGAAAAAGTCTGAGAAAAAAACAAGATTCTCTAAAATTCAAGAAAGTGTTACCCTAAATCCGCGACAGATTTTCCAAGTCGTGTGAACAGCCTTTTACTGCCTTTTTCTTCTACTTCTTTTCTTTTTCATTTTCTTATCTTTTTCCTTTATTCTTTTTTCTTATTTTTCTCTTTTTTCTTATTTTTCTCTTTTTTCTTATTTTTCTCTTTTTTTCTTATTTTTCTCTTTTTTTCTTATTTTTCTCTTTTTTCTTATTTTTCTCTTTTTTCTTTTTTTTCTTTTTTCTTCTTTTCTTTTCGTTTTTTATGTATTTTTTTTTGTTATTTCTTTTGTTATTTCTTTTCTTTCCTTTCTCTTTTATCCTCTTTTCCTTCAATAATCAGTCCCTAATCCTGGCCAAGCGACGGGAACCGTTCCGGGTTCGCACGTAGCCGCAAACCGTTAACGCTGGATCGGGCCCTTTCTCCGGTCATCGGCAACGAGAGACGAGACTATCCCTCGGAATCTAGACGCGTCGTCGCGTCGCGGCGGTGCATCACGTCGTGGCAAATTGTCCGAGTCGGAGCCAACGTCACGACTCGCCAGGTGACGTCACGTAGACTCCACGCCGAGACGCGCCGTACTCACATGCGTTGCCGATTCATCCATGAGGGTGGACAGTCATGACGAAGATCACCCTCGTTCACGGAGAAATAAACCCTCAATTGGACTGAGTTAAGCAGAAAGGAACCAACCCACATTTTGGAAAAAATTGAATTATGAGTAGTTTTGAATTCAACCACTGCTCTACTATCTTTCGCCAAAAATTCAAAGTTTTTGTTGGAGCAAATTTTGCAGAAATTGAACTTGAAGTTTATCGTTTGCATTGAGTCTTATGCAGGAGCCAAACTTTAAACCTCTTTTTCTCGGTTCGATCCCGATGTGGCTTGGTTCCTTTCTGTTTAACTCCGTCCAATTACAAGGACATGCAGTAATACTTTTTCAGTAATAGGCTGATTATTTAAATTGATAGACGCAGCTATAGAGAAAGAAGACACCGAGATATTTGAGGGATCCTATCGATGGAAGCGGATGGTTGCTATGGAAAAAAGGTCATTGGAAAAAAAGTTTCTTGGGTCTAGAGTTCAGACTCTTAAAAAATTCACAAAACTAAAGTGCAAATCTATGAACTGACAATGAGGCAATTGGTCGTTCGACTAAGTCGTCTAAATCGAAAAGCCTCTGCGGGCTGATTATTGAAAGTTACAGACACAGGATACAAAGGGAGACTGGATCGATCGTCGAACGGTGAATCGATGATCGAAACGGTGGTTGCTCTAGACTAATGGAAAACTGGTAGACCAGCTCTAAGGTCTCTCGAAGGTTGTCGTTAATCAGCATATTACTTCACCGGAAAAACATTCTATTTGATCCAGAGTCCAGACTCTTAAAAATTCGATAAGAAAAACATACACCTGATAAACTCGGATTTTTGTTTGAAGCGAGAGCCCAGCCTCTTAATTTGAGCGCACTTCCTCTTGATTCAATCAAAAATCCGATTGAATCAAGTGTATTTTTCTTGTCAAATTTTTTTAAGGGTCTGGTCTCTGGATTCAATAAAAATGTTTTCCAGTGAAGTAAGATGCTAATTAACGGCAAACTTCGAGAGACTGTACAGCAGGTCCATCATTTTTCGTTTTACTTTTTCATTTTTTGCAGTTCGGCACTTTCCAAGAAGAGCCATTCAAGTTTTACCCATTTTAGCCATTATTTCCATCGATGGATTCCGCTCGGAAATATGACAACGGCGCTTTGCAGAGACCGTGAAAGTCGAGGAGAACCCGAGAAGGAGACGAAAGACGAGTAATCCGTTTTTAGGCTTCTTTGGCTTCCCTCAACCCCCCCCCCCCCCGACCTCGGCTAAGGAAACTCGTCGCATCATTACGCGCCGCCCCGGCCGGCCGTGATACCAGCCCGTCGCGACACGACGCGATGCGTTGCGCCTTCTGAAAAAGCTCGCCACAATCGGACATATTTCTGCCGAACAGAACTGTGAGCATTAAGACATGAGCCCTGAGACCTATAAGAATGTATGCATAGCAGGGCTCACGTCATAATTCACACAGTTGCGTTTGGCAGAAATACGGCCGATGTGAGAAACCCTCGTCCCCGGACGACGACTCGATCGCCAGCAAGTGAAATTTGAACATAACCCGTCGCGAAAAAGTATATTTAAGTTGTAAGCGATTAGAAATAGCGTAACTTTGTTTGTTTGTAATTTTGACATTTTTTACTAAAAATATCACAGATTCTACGTACGATTCTTCGTAGAATTCAGCAAAACTTTAGACAGAAAGCGCGGTTTCTTATACTTAAAAATATTGAATTGCTTTCATTGAATTTATTCAATTTTTCTGCGTCAAGGAATTAAGTCAGATGCCTTCGTCTTTTCACGGAGATCGTAAATGCAGGAATTCATTTCTGACTCTCTGGATGCGTTCATCGTGATTTTTGGGTCATTTACATGATACAACTACATCAACTTCTCGGTAGCCCAAATTGCCTAATCGACTAGTTGAAGGCGAAATTGATGAATTCAGTCCTCCTTTTGCTCTGGTATGAGTTTGCAGATGACCCATTCGTAATTTTTGAAGTTTTGCAACTCATACGAGGTTTTGGATATCACTACAATATTTTTTCACACGTACGAGGTGATCCAAAGATCCCGAGCCGCCAGCACTAGGCACCAGCATTACCCATCTAACCTCTAAACAATTTAGATGAAGACTTGCCGACTCCGATCTGCCGGAGGAGCTCTGGCAGGATTGCTTTCAGTGGCGGTTGGGTGTCACAGAGCGCTCAGAAGCGCTTTACAAGTAACTCATTAGTAGCAGTAGAGATGAAGACTTGAAATTTTGTAAATGCTCCCAGGTCAAAGGAAATGACTCTTGGGGACTCCCAAATTTTTATATGGACCAATCTGAAAAGGGATAAAAAAAATTAGGGGCCACTGAGTGGTTCGGTACTTTTGGATCACCCTCTATACAGAGTTCTTTCACGCACGTTCATATGTTCAGTTACTCCACGTTACCAGTGAAAGCGGGGTGAAGAAAATCCAATTTTCAGCGTTACGTATTTAATGAACAGCCCACAACTGACCCACTCCCACTATCGGAAAACGCAAACTCGCAGCCAACGCCGGGCGCCGCCCAAAATTAATTAACCCCGAGGCCGCCCTCGCACAGTGGATCAGAGAGGTCGGACGTGGAATTTTAGACTAAAACTGCAAATTTTGATATTTATTTCGTCGCATTTTCAGGGTGTCTACAAGTCAAAAATGTCTGGAAAATCCGGAAATAGTACTAATTTTTTCAAGGGCAGTCCGGAAGCACTGATAAAGACCGGAAATGCCGCAAGAAGGTCCGGAATTTTTTTCATATTTTTGTCATCTCTATCGCAATTTGAGCGAGAAATCCAAAATTTTTGAAAATGTTATCGTGAATTTCGTCAAAATGGAGGTACTGATATAACCATACTGAATATTTTCTGGTTGCAAGAGCGTATGGAATTTCTTGCGTATGCGCTGAAAAAGCACTTTAACAGCACTGATTTTCGGGCAGCCTGTTTTAGTAGACACCCTGGGATCGATTCTCAATCGATCTCGACAATCCACATTTTTGAAATTTTATCGAATTTCGTCAAATGGAGGTACTGAAAAGTACTGAATTTTTCTGATGAGGTACTGAATTTCTTGGGCAAAAGTGCTGCAAAAGTACTGATTTTTGCCCAGCCTTGTTTTTATTATTAGTAGGGGGGGAACACCATTCCTGAGTTTTATATCTTTTAGGGGATGCGCTCTTGTATGAAATTCCCCGAGGATTTCAACGAAACTACTTCTAGAACCTCAAAACTTTGTACAAACAGAATTATAAGCTTTTAAAGTTTCCAAATTTCGTCCGACCTCTCCTATCGACTCGATCCACTGTGCCTCGCCCCGCTCACATCCGGCGTGTTTACACGTTTCTGTCAATGTCAACCCCGTCGAACTTTCGTTAGCACCATCGGCCCTCGCGTTGGATGCAGTCCGTCGACCTTGAACGTGAAACTCAAGGTCGGGAAAGTGAACTTGGCCGGCCGGGGGCGGGTGGGGCGTTGGCGCTCCGAACCGCGTCGTCAAGTGGGGGGCCCGGCCTCGGAGGGGGTTGGGGGGGGGGGGGGGGGGGGGGGGTTCTCGGCGGCACCACGCATTTCCCGCAGCCTGCGATGCTCTTTTTTTCTCGTAATCGTCATAGTAAATCGATTTTCCCACCGCATTTTCCGTCTCGGGCGCTCCCGGGTGCCCCCCGCGGTCCCCCCGTTGCCCCCCTTTTTCCCCCACAACGGTCTCGCGCCGTCGCCTCCGGCCGGCGTTGCGGGATTTTCCGGTAATTTATTGCGTCTGCTCCAGGGAAATAAAATACTCTATGCAGCTCTTGTAGATTTTTTGGTAACGTTGCACGGTGTCAACGATCGTGGTGTCAACAAACCCCAGAATCTGATCATGGTGGTCACCGGATTGTTGACATCGTTGCTCAGGCTGTAAAACGCAAAAAATGGGGTCATGAGCATGGTGCTTGTTTGTCAAACGATCATGGTGTTCAACAAACAGAATACATATCTTCCTTATGTGTAAACTTAGAAAACGTGATCGTTGGACATTGTTTTGATTGATATCTCATAAGAATTAGAATTTTTTATTTTTGGATGATCATGGTGTCAAGAAAAACTTGGAAAAACTGTTGACACCATGCTACGTAATCGGTTTTTTTACAGTTTCCAGCAATATTTCAATACAGTAAGTTGGAAATTTTTAGTCAACGTGCGTTACAAATCAGCATAAAGCTGAAAATCTCAAAACAGAGGGAAAACGCTCAAGTGAGCAAAATTTTCCCCTAAAAAGATACGCACCCACTTTTTATACTCACCCACAAAAGCACCCATCTGGAAAGGAAAACTAAAAGCACGTTTCTTTTTCCTGAAATGAGCCAGAAATTTTACTTTCCAATTGCAAAATGTTTAGTTCAAAAGCATAAAAAGATACGATATGGTGCAACACCATATTTTAATCCTGGAAGTAAAGTATCGCCAAGAAATGCAAGTAAAATTATCATGGTATTCTTTTCGTGGGAAAGTTGTTTTTTTTTTTTTTTTTTTTTTTTTTTTTTTTTTTTTTTTCGTTTTTTTCTTTTTAACAGATTTTTAACAGAAACGAGTTAGTCTCAATTTTACCGGCCATGAGTTCGAGGAAGTTTTGGATTTAACTAGGTGATCGTAAATTTTCTTTGATTTTAAAATTTCAAAGTCGTGTTATTTCCAAATCACCATCTCTTCCATCTAAAACGACTGGCGCGTCGATCAACATTTTGTTTCAGTGGCGCTGCGTGCTTTGCGATCCATCCGATTGAAATCTTGTCATTTAAAAGTTCAACCAATTACAATAAAAGGTATTAAATTTACATTTAAACCCATGGATACGGATCGATCCCAAGGTCTTCGCAATGAATGCCTTAATAATCGATTCTTTACCATATCTTCAAATGGGAATTCATTAATTGCCCTCTTTTGCAGTAAATACCGCCTATCAGGTTCGCGATTTCTTCTGGCGAGTCAGAAAGACATTGTCTAATGCTCATTTAGGATAAGGAAGATTTGTCGCCTGAATCGTCTTCTCTCACAATGAGCTGAGAGCGAAAGAAATCGGCCGTTCAATCGGCCAATTCCATGAATGGGGATCTGTCATGAGAGGGATGATTTTTGGGGTCGAAGCTCGAAGCCGCACCCTCCTAAGTTAACGACCGCGAGGAATTGCATTTTCGCGTCAGCTTAAGCGAGGGTGGAATATACGATTATAAATAGAGGTCTTCAACCCTATGTCCTCTAAAAATGTAGATCGCTTCCCATAAAGAATATTCCGGTGGAAAGTTTGCCAAATCTTCCAGTAGAAACTATTGCCAATCAATTTTATTGTATTTTGATTCCAATCTTTCGGTTTATTAATCATTTAGGAGATTCTAGCTTTTATAGTTTCAACTTAGGTCCACTCCTATTGAAAATTTTTGCTTCTTGGTATACCTGGAATGAGACGGCATTTAAGCCTTCCTCCGATATGGAGTTCTTTTTCGTCAGTTCCGGGGCTTTTTAGGCGATTCTTGTTTATTATAAATTCCTCCGTGTTTATCATACGCTGAAAAATTGTATCTCGACTCAGGTCTGCTCAGCATTGCAAAGTATATCATATAAGTAGTAGTTAGAACATACATTAAATGGCAACAACTACAATTATAATATCAAGTACTACTAATAAATTATTATATATCATTTAGGTCGTTTCTACAAAGAATGGCTCAATTCTCCTGGAAATGGACCGGAAAAGTACTGTAAAAGTACTGATTTTTGCCCAGCCTCTTTTTGTAGACACCCTGACATGCACTGGGAAAAAAAAAACACATTGGATCTAGAGTCCAGACTCTTGAAAACATTGACAAGAAAAGAATACTCTTGATTCAATCGGATTTTTGCTTGCATCAAAACGAAATCGCTTAATTTAAGATGGCTTGGTTCTTGATTTAAGCTAGATTCTGATTGAATCAAGAGTACTTCTTCTTGTCGATGTTTTTAAGAGTCTGGACTCTAGACCCAATGAGTTTTTTTTTTTTTTTTTTTTTGTTCCAGTGTTAATCATCGATTCTTTGCCATAGCCTCGCATGGGAAAATATCGATAATCGATCATTCACGCCTCACCACTGCTTCGATTGAGCTTTAAGGGTCAGTTGCGGCAACGCGGGTTGGCGGGGTCCCGTTGGTCGGGATGTCACGATAGGCAGGAGCGGGGTCCGGGAGCGTGACTCTGCGTAATCGTAATCGGCGACTCCCCCTTTTCCCGACAGAATTCGCTATGAATAATGCCCGATGAAATTCGCCCGCCCTCCGCCCCAGCCCCCATCCCCCGGTCTCAGCCGGGGCCCGCCAGCAATCTAATTAAATTCGGTCGCCATCGATCTCGCCAGGGTATTCTTACGGATGCACTCGCATCGCCACCACGGGAATAGACTACTGCGGGCATAGTCGCGTCCATCGACCGGGACCCGTTCATGATTCCTTGAGCTGGAACCTCGCAAGTCTGAGCTACACTACACTGGAAAAAAACACATTTGATTCTAGAGTCCAGACTCTTAAAAACATCGACAAGAAAAATACTCTTGATTCCATCAGATTTAAGCTTAAATCAAGAACCAAGCCTCTTATTTTGAGCGGATTTCCTTTTGATTCAAGCATAAATCTGATTGAATCAAGAGTCCTTTTTCTTGTCAATGTTTTCAAGAGTCTGGACCCTAGATCCAATGTGTTTTTTTTAGTGGGGGGTCCGGAAGTATTGAAAAAGTGCGGATATTCCGAAAAAAGTCCGGAATTTTTTTCATTTTTTGGAAATTTTTGTCTCAGTTTGAGCGAGAAATTCAAATTTTTGAAATTTTCGACATTCTGTCAAATGAAGATACTGCAGAAAGTACATGAATTTTCTATTGAGGAGGTACGAATTGCTTTCGGGCAAGTGTACTAAAAAAGTACTGTAAAAGTACTGAATTTTGGCTCGCCTGTTTTAGTAGACACCGACCACCCTGGCTCAATTTGAGCGGAGATATTCAAATTATTGAAATTTTTCGAATTTCGTCAAATGGAAGTACTTAAAAAGTGCTGAATTTTTCTGTTGAGCCAGACTTTATAGTTCCAAATTACAAAATGCAGTCCACTTCATCTGAAGCAACCGTATTACCCTCTACATAGAATCAATATGCTGCTAACACTGTTAGTTAGGTTTTGAAAGGATACAACTATTTGACCTCTGAAGCCACTCTCGGCAGTATCTTTTCCCAATGAAGGCGTTTCTCATGCGTTGTCACAGTTCATCAAAAAACTAAGTGAAGCAACCGCATTACCCACATTGCATTGACACCGTTATCATCAAAGAATTATCTCAAGGAACCTCCTGTGTAAAATGAGCCTATCTTGAAATTATTAAAGTTTTTTTTTTTCGATATTGAGTATTGACACTTATCTTTGACACCTCTCGTTCGTTTACCGCTCTGATTTTACTAATTGCTCTCTTTCTCTGTTTTGTTGCAGGTAAGGAAACAGTAATATTCTCAATTATTCTTACTCCGAAATTTCAGTGAAGTTGTGGTGAGTCAAATCATAAACGAGATAAATAAAATATTTTATCAGATGTATTCAACTTTTTGACCAGTCACTACCGATTGTTTTCGTGGGAGCTTACATTTATTACCGGCTTTGTGCGACTTTTCTGGAAATTTTTCTAGCTTTTTACTTTCCAATTAGCTTTATTAACGGAGAATCTGACCCGCTAAGGAAGAGTGACGTATATTTATTTTATCCTTGATGAAGTAACTCGAGTTCGAAGGGACCAAAATTTCTCCTTCAAACGTGCGGTATACCAACCGCGCGTCCTAAGTGCACGAATAGTTGCTCCTGTCAAAACTGAGCTTTAACTACTTGTTGCTTCCCAGATGAAATCCATGACTACATCTCCTGCTGGCAACATCTACTCAAACAATTCAATTTTTAGTCTAATAAGGACTAATAAAGGAACCTCGATGCTCATACTTGTTTTATTTTACTTACATATCGACGGTGAAACTACCAAACCACGTATCTCGTTTTGCGACGTCGCAGACTTCCTGTCATACTTTATTTTTTAAATGAAAAACTACTTAACGTCCAGTCTTGAAAATTTCTGTGATTTTTCCTCTTTGTGCGGAGAAAATTCCGTGAAAATTTCAAGGAATGATGTTGATTTGGTCTACTTCAAAAAAATAAAATGCGAGCGTAGATTTTTAAACACCGCAAAAGAGATACGTGGTTTGGTAGTTTCACCGTCGATATGGCACATGCAGAGGTGATAGGAGCCGAAGATTTTCGAACGTCTAGCATTCATCATCAGGGGCTATTGCATACAGTAACAGCGAAAGAGCAAAATAACAAACAACAAGCACTAATAAACTACACCATGCACAAAATTGAATTAGCTCAAACAGTAAATAGCAAAAGTTTGAAGCTGCACGGGTAAGAAAGGAGAGAGCAAGTTGACAGGTGACAAGAGCTGTTTATAGCTGTGTAAGAGCTTATTTTATTATTTATAGATGCTACACCAATCTTGTTTAATTCAATTTTTCACAAAATGGACCACTAGACATGGTACGAATTTCAGCATTCTGATACATGTTTCCTAACTAAAATTTCACGTAGAACACGATGCGCACAGCGAAAATTGCTGAAATTAACTCCTTACGAGGAAATTTAATGATTCTTGATGCGTGAATTCAAACCACCCGCTCATGAAAACTCAATTCTCTACGTGATTCATATCGCGCGCTAAACGTTATCATGACAGTCTCTGCGATATAAAAATCTGACAATCTCAATCTTGCCGCTTTGGCTCAGCTATAGCAAATTGCTAATAGTTTGAACGACAAATGGTGGGAAATGAACATTGTTCGATTGAGAAGCTTACTGAAACCGCTGTAGTGCGCGATTTGACTCACGTAGAGCTTCGAGTTTCTTGTAAGCGGGCAGTTCAAATTCCTCGTAACCAATGTGAAATAAAAACGTTAATTTTTTCTTTTAGGAGTTGATTTTAGTAATTTTCGTTGCGCAAATCGTGTTCTACGTGAAATTCTAGTTAAGTAATATGTATCAGAATGCTTGAATTCGCACATGGTCCAGTGGTCCATTATGATCGTGCAATTTTTATCGTAATCTGAAAAAACTACGTCTCAAAATTCTCAGCTTGAAATGCCCGACAGATTCCCAGTAAAATTAAAGTTCCGAGCGGAAATTGTTAGCGTCGAAATGTAGTCGCGTTCCTTCGTATGGGAATGAACTACGCGTCAAAACAATCAATTGAAAATGCACTCGACGTTTTTCCGCCCACGATTAGGTTGTAACCGCCCGCGGTGCGCATTTTCGCGGCAACCACAAGCACGTCAACTTTTCGGACGGCTGCCGGATTAGCGGACGCTACGCTACATGTATAATTGGCTCCGTGCGTAATCCCAAATGCCCGCCTCGAGGAGGGGGGGCACTTGAGATTGCCAGAGCAACGATAGCGCCAGGCAGTGATTGTTCATCGGTGTTATGATGGACGGCCGGCATCTCGGATCCAAGTTCGAGTGGGTGGCCCGGTTGCCGAACCGGGCGACGAAACCCGACGAAATTCGTGGGATTTGACGGTTTTAAACGTGCAACGTGGCAACGCTCGGGGCGTCGGTCGCCGAAAATGAAATCCGCGGCCTCGCGAATCCGTGTTTACGCAACCCGCCCCCGAAAATACCCCCCGTGGCACTCGGGTCCCCGCACCGGCCGGCGGACGCTATTTTTAGCGGCCGTGTTTTCCGGAACCGGAAACGCGGCCAAGTCCGATTATCGCTTTGGCCGGCGTCGAGAAAATCTGTAGCGCCGGCGTCGCTCGGGTGGCGGTGAAGTGACCACTGTTTTCTGGAAAAGATATCCTTGAGCAGGGTGTCTATAAGTCCGGAATTTCCGAAAAATCCGGAAATACCTCTGATTTTGCGGTCCGGAAGTACTAAAAAAAGCGGAAATTGCGCAAAAAGGTCTTGAATTTTTGTAAATCTTTATCATTTTCCAAATTTTTGAAATTTTTCTAATTTCGTCCAATGGAGGTACTGAAAAAGTACGGAATTTTTCTGTTTGAAGAGGCACTGAGTTTCTCCAGAATGTACTGAAAAAGTACTGTAAAAGTACTTATTTTTGACCAGCCTGTTTTAGTAGACACCCTACAAAAATTTAGGCTTTGGGCAAATTAGTTCCTGGTTTCATCCCCCCCTCTTTTTACAGACTTTTTTGCAGCAGTTATACGTTCCATCTCAAATATCACATTTTTCTCTTTGAAATTTACCCAAAATTTGATTCAATTTGCTTGAAATAATCTTCTTACGGGAAAAATTGTAAGTCGCCTCTTAATTTAAGTGGATTTCCGTTTGATTCAAATAAAAGCCGATTGAATCAAGAGTATTTTTTCTTTTTAAGATGTTTTCAAGAGTCTGGACTCTAGATCTGAGATCCTTTTTCTTTAATAAAGTCCGTTCGTCGCAGTACTCATTTACGATATTTTTATGATAAATATCTCCCCGAAAAGTCCTGAGTTCTCCGAGTATTGCGGCATTACGAGCAGAGTTTCATTTTATTTCTCGCATCAATTTTATCAGGCTACTGTCGACTTTCATAATCTTTGAGCTTTTAACGAGTGTCAAAGCTCGAAAGCTTGGCTTTGCACCTCGAGAGTAATGGTAACTTCTCTGCCAAAGTTGTGAAGTTGATTGATAATGTAGCTTAGATAATAGCTTTTGACTCCGCACGAGATACAAATCCGCAAGCGTTGAACTTTGACAGTTAGCTCGCTGTCATCTTCAAGTTTCAAGCCAAGACACGATTGCCGAGCACTCACAAAGAAAGTCCCAGCTAGGAGATTTTTCTAGATTAATTTGGAGTTTCTGCCAAAGAAAATCATTCCTCCTAATTCCCTGGTTTCTGTGAAGGGCTAATGAATTCACTCTTGATTATCAAATCAACGTATGAAAAGTTTTGCAGTCCTATTGCAATGCCCTCGTTCCAACGAGCTATTCGTGTTTGTTTCTCGCCCAAAGCAAATTAGGTTTTGTTCCCGTCAGAAATTGAAAGCCACTTTTCGAATTGTAGCAATGAGCTTCGTGGAAACCTGCAGGAAAAATAAAGCAAAATCGACGTATAATCCAGATTCAAGACTGCTCTTATAGGTCTTTACTTGTAGAAGTAAGTGTCAAGCAAGTCGAAATTATTTGTAGATTTATCTCAGCAACTTGCCCTCAAAATTTAAGTGGGAAACAACGTTAGGACGAAATTTAAACTCGTTCTTTTAAGTTTCTATGAAATATCGTCCAAAATGACCGATGGAAAGGGATTTAAGGTATACTTTAAGCACAATATAAGGGAACTTCGTGTAAAGGAACTTCGATGGAGCATGTATCCAATCTAACTTCAATCTAAACTAACTTTCACCAAAACAAAAAAAATCTTTAATTTTCCGCCGAGTAATATTTTTTCTTGCATCAAGAATGACGCTGCTTAATATGTGTTTAAATGGAAAACGCCGCCAGATGACGTCAAAAGGCGGCAAATTTTCACCTTTTTAAATCTATTTTTCTCCAATTTCCCATGTCAGAAAAAAATTATGAAAAATACTGCGATCTTAGCCCATTAAGAACTCTCAACGAAGCAATAAAATTTTTGTGTGCAAATTCTCCATCGATGAAAATGTAATATCTATTCCCGTTCGTGACACTGTGAAGGTCTAAAATACGGGAACCAACCAGAAATGGAGTCGCGTTGTCTTTACTCTCAGTATAAAGGAACTCTAGGAACCCCCAAAATTTTAAAAGGAACACTTTGAAAATGGGCCAAAAACCCAGGGGCGGATCCAGCAATTTGGCAACAACGGATTCCCCCCATTTAAACTTATGTTAAATAATCGATTCTTGCCGGGGCACCCGGCCCCTCCAAGAATCGATACATTTCCATAGATTTAAATTGAGAAAAACAATGTTGCCAATTTGCCGGATCCGCCAATGCAAAAACCTAGGGGTCTTAGGTGACGCGAGAATTCTGGATCACCCTGTATGAAAAGATTGAGCAGCTCTCGTGTGGCAGACCCTCTCCGAGTCTCAAGTGACTTACTCATGTCTAGGGCAATGCACTTTCCTTCGCTTTTCCCATTTTTCTCTCTCGAGTGACAAACACATAGACGACGCAACAAGTGTTCATCCTAATGACACCAGCCGCTTCTCCGGGGGATCACCGATGTGTTTTTGTCGAGACCCCGGGGGTCCGTCAGCAGGACATTGAAATTCGAGGGATGAACGCTCAAGTTTTGTTCGTTGTCCCCCTTCTTATGGGTCAGCAGAGTATTCTTGTTTTTATGATCGTTGCCAAGTGGTCCGATGCATGGATGAGTTTTAAAGCACTATCAGAAGCGTCTTTTCGTTGATATAGCACGATAAATACAGGCATGCGTAAGCATCCGGAGGACAAAGAACCTCAGCGGACCGATTGTTGAAATTGTAGACAAAGCTATAGGCAGAGAGGACATAATGAATATGGAGTGATCTTGTTGGTTAATTGGGTGATTCTAATATAGACTAAGGGGGTAAATGATGGACTAACTAAAGGATCTCTCGTGAGTTGCTGTTAGTTAGTCTATTACTTACCTCCTTTGTCTATTTCAACCACCCGCTCCCGCTTCCACCAATAGGATCCCCCCATGTCTCTTTTGTCTTCTTTGTTTCTAGCTTTGTCTATATTCTATAAACAACAATCGACCCGCAGCTAGCTCAAAGAAACTGAACATTGCGTTATTGATACTACAGTACAGAGGGTAAAGGAGACTAACAATTAATCTAGGACAAAAAATCCCCAAAAATCTCAAATGAAATAGAGCCCTGACAGTTCATATAATCCTCGCAGTTCCAGAATTGGACGATCCCATCTTTTACAGAATGCACCAGAAGAAAAAAGTGCACAAATAGATTTAATGAAAAGAACCACGTATAAAAGGAATTCCGTTCTTCATCGCTTTTTTTGCTTTAGTGCGTTTGAAAATCGCTCATTTAGCCCAAATGTAATTTTGAGAATGTTTCTTAAAATATTTATCCTTCATGTAAAGGGTTAAAAATGACCGCATAAAAATGAAATTTGACGCATCTTATGTTGTGGTAAGGGGGGGGGTATCAGATGCAAACGCTCGTAACTCCTTTAGGACACTATGAAGAAAACAGAGATGCAAAATTTCATGATGTAAAAGACATTTTTTCAAAATTTCTGCCATGGATTTTGTACCATGAAACGCATAAAAACGGTAAATTCTCAATTGAATACCCGGACACCATATCATGACCGGCAAAACCATGTCCATCGTGCAGTTATATTTTTTTTTTTAAAAAAAAGCTGTGTAATAACTAATTATCTTGAATATTTTACTAATCGACTCAATGTGTGACTAAATCTACGAGCTCATCATTCTCAAGCCAGCAGAGCTATACTAAGTATCAGCTTTTTAACTCCACCTCTTCGTTTATTGACACTTTGCTCTAGTTATTGTAACGCTGTGTGGTCTCTTTTGAGGTCGACCTTTGACCTTTGCGTGGGCTCCCTTTGTAGTCCAGATTGACTCAAAGGGTGTTTGCAAACGTTGTTTGCATAGGTTTTTCACCCTACAAAAGGTGCTAGCATACTTTTGCGAACGGAAAAAGACTATCTATGTCGGCAAAGTTGTTTGCTCAACTAAAACGAGAGTTGAACGTGAAAAGTCCTCAACTCTTATACTTTAACTTCCAAGTCTCAGTGTTTAAATCCTCTGCAAGTTTTATAAAATATTTAGTTCATGTCAATTTTTTGTGTTCTACTCGCTAGGTTGCATTTAAAATTTGTCGACAACACATATACGACAACACTTAATTTTCATTAATGATGGTAACGCGAAATGCAGTTATACGCTGATTCCTATGATATCTACTACATATCCAATTGAGCATTCTTGTATGGAACACCCCTAATTTAGTAATTTCAACCATGATTTATCTCTCAGTGTGTTGCATATTAGAAGAGAGGTTTTTTTTTATTCCGTTATCTGTTGATCTTGAATGATATTTTTTTCCTATTTACCTTCATCCCTAGTTACTTAACCTTTCATAGCTCGTCTATACAGAAAGCTTATTAAACTTTTCTTCCCTGCCATTCCCAGTTCTTCTCATTTCGTCGTCGCTAAAGTTGAAAGTTCAGAACTAGGGCGTAAACCAGTTCTATAAATAAGGCGAGGCGCGAATGATCGATTATCGTTTTTTCCCCATTTGAAACTACGGTAAAAAATCGATTATTAAGGTGTTTGTTGCGAGCGCCCTGTCTATCGATCCTTTTCCATAGGTTTAAATGACAGATCAATCGATAGATCGCAAAGTACGCCACGCCACTGTTCTGTAACCGAGGAGGAAGGTATCGAAGCACGTCAGGCTTATGGAGACGGGCTAATGAAGAAAACAAACTAACTGCCAACTGGGTCTGGCCAAAGGGGAGGCGAACACGCGATTCGAATGAAACATCAGTGATCGGTGCGAGAAAGGTCGGAGATATCCGCGGTGAGCTATGGATTGTGATGCGGGCTTTGAGACCCGCGCGGAGTTTCGCGAAAGTTTCCGCGTTAATTACGATTGATACCAAATCGATGGATGCTCTTTTTATCCAGTTTAGCTACCGTAACTTACTCTATAAGGGGCCGTCCTTTAGGAATGTAACGCTCCAGCGGACTGATTATTGAAATTGATGGACAAAGGTAAAGACAAAGAAGACATAGGGAGTATGGAGCGACCTTATTGGTTAAAATGAGTGGTTCCTATAGACAAAGGGAGAAAATTATGGCAGGATCGCTATCAGTGGCGGTTGGATGTCGTAGAGCGCACAGAAGCGCTATAAGAGCAACTTGTTAGTTAGTTAGTAGTAGTTGGAAATAGTATGACTTGAAAATTTGTAGTATTCTGTGCTTTGAATATTTTGTCAGGGCTGCTAGCCTGAAACATATGGAAAAGAGGGAAATGAAATCTGTGTTTTGCTTGAATTTAGCGCGAAGTCTCTTAGCTCAAGGGGATTTCCTTTTGATTCAAACAAAAATCCGTTGAATCAAGAGTATTTTTTCTTGTCAACTTTTTGAAGAGTCTGGACTCTGGATCCAGAAGACTTTTTTTCCAGCGTATGCATTAATCAAAACATATAGTTTATTCTCACCTAAATACAGTCTATCTGAGGCACCCTATTTCCAAAAATAGACGACCATTATCCATCGTCATGCCCTTAATCAAATCAATATCAGTAGGTTGACCTACCCCTAACCTCAAATTACGCGGCGTAATAAGATAAACGAGTTATAAGATATTCACAAAGGTTTTCCCTCCAAGCGCTGGGCAACACGACCCCGACCCTCGGATGTCCTCCACTTTTTGTTGTAATCTGTACCAATTAATGTCGTTCCTAGGAGAAGTTATTGAAGCACCCCAGGCGGGGATGAGACAAGAAATTAGATCCTTTTCGTGCCTTGCTCATGACCAAAACATTAAGAGGATAAGTAAAGAGATTAGCATGTACCTACTTCAAGGGGCAAATTTAAGGGTGCAAGATCACTAAAATCGTTTAAATTAGTATTCACCATGGTGCGATTCATTTTTTTCATAGCGTTTAAAAGTATGAGGAAGTGCTTAGCTTACGCATGAAAGTATGGAATAAGTTTTGCTAATTAAGGATAATATATTGAGCCATCCTTTTTGCAAGTTACGTGTACGACTCGCTGATAAATTGTGCATACGTTTTTCGCAGCCAAACTATTGGGACAACCAAGGTAATTCAAGTGGATTTTCTCCGCAAAAATGTTCTATATTTTCACTCATTTCTCTGTAAAACAATTAACATTTGTGTTAGGGGAAAACGCACCTTGTCAGAGATCAATGGATAATTTTCTGTAAATTTCAGTCTTAGTTTTATGGAAAAAATTTGATATTCTCAGGTCCCTGAGTCCCGTTATCTGGAGATATTTCATCGCTCTCTTGGCCTAAGGGCGTATCTCGATCTCTATACGATCCCCAAAAAGCATGGATTAGTACGTGAATCAATGCTTGCTCGGAAATGAAAGTACGCTCTTACGATTTATGATGAAAGGAACTATTTGCAAATACAAATAAATTTAGTCACAAGAAATTGTGTGCATTTGGTTTGCTTGCTTCATAGTTCCTTTTTACCACATTCATATTCGCTCAGTTCCTTTTATCATAATACTTTGAATGGTACATCGGATGATTTACATTTTGGCACTTAAAATGGACGTATTTGCGCCATGAGAGGAACCACGTGCATTGTGCAAATAAATACATCCGAAGGAACCACGCAAACTTTATGCACATTTTTTCTTTTGATGTAATGTATTTTCACGTATTTCCTCATGCTGCACAGTGGATCGAGCCAATAGGAGAGGTCGGACAAAATTTAGCCGATTAGCCAACATCAATGGAAATGCTCGTTGATAACTTTATCATTTGTCCTCCCACATCGGCCAATGAAAGTAGAGCACCGTCCCCCGTTTCAACTGAAATTCTCGTTGATATTGTTTCATTGGTTCTATCACACCATATCGGCCTATGAATTGACTCCGTTTCTCCTTCGTGAAATGATAACACTATCAAATATCGTGGCACTCGTTTGTCACCGACTCTCAATGGATCGAGTCAATGGGGGAGGCCGGACAAAATTTGGAAACTTTAAACGCTTACAACTCCGTTTATAAAAAAAATTTGAGGTTCTAAAAGTGGCTCCATTGGTTTCCTCGTAAAATTCTCTACACTGGGGAAAGACACATTGGATCTAGAGTCCAGACTCTTGAAAACATTGACAAGAAAAAATATTCTTGATTCGATCAGATTTAAGCTTAAATCAAAAGAAAATCCGCTCAAATTAAGAGGCTTGGTTCTTGATTGAAGCAAAATCCGATTGAATCAAGAGTGTTTCTTCTTCTCGATGTTTTTAAGAGTTTGGACTCTAGATCCAATGTGTTTTTTTTCCAGTGTTCCTTAAGCACCCCTTGAAATGTAAAATGTAAGGAAATAATACCAAAATGTGCAGTTTTAGTCAAAAATTTCATACCCGACCTCTCTAATTGACTCGATCCACTGTGCGCCGTAAATGCGTCCATTTTACGACCCAAAATTAAAAATACCCTAGGTACCAACCTGTCGGTAGGTACGTGCACTGGAAAAAAATACATTGGATCTAGAGTCCAGACTCTTAAAATCATCGTCATGAAAATATCCTCTTGATTCAATCAGATTTAAGCTTAAATCAAGAACCAAGCCTCTTAATTTGAGCGGATTTCCTTTTGATTTAAGCTTAAATCTGATTGAATCAAGAGTCATTTTTCTTGTCAATGTTTTCAAGAGTCTGGACTCTAGATCCAATGTGTTTCTTTGTCCCCAAGTGTGCTGTAAGCCATGATGTCTCAACGATGATGAAATGGCAAGGCTCCACGCAGGAGCGCCCGGCGATCCGGCAACCCGCCTCGCGGCGTTGCAAGGCGGGCGGCCGGGGCCGGCCGGCCCGGCGCCCGGCGCGCGCGCTCTCTGGCGGGCGTCGCGACGCCGGATCGATACCCGGCCCCGCCCCCACCGACGCCCGCTCGCGCTTCGCGCCTCGCCGCCGAGCCGAGCCAGTTCGACGTCCGACGCCCAGCGCACTCGTCCCGTCCCGGCAGCACGTCGCCCGGAAATTGGAGGGACCCCCTCCCGCCCCCCTCTCCGCGAAACCACCCCCGCGGCATTGTTTTGGTCCTCGCGCCAAGCCCCAGATTACGTCATCGTTTTTTTTTACTATCAACCTCCCTGTGATTTTCGCTCGATCGCGTTTTGTTTTGGTTTTCGCGCAGTGTTTACGTTCGGATTTCGGGGTCGCAACCCCATAAACCTCCCTTCGTTCCCTTGATTCGATTCTTTTTACGCCCCGGGTTACGTTGGGTTGGTGTGTAGCTTTTCAACCCTTCAGGTGTTTTTGTCACACAGTGTGCTTGCGTTGTTTTTCGACGAATTTCGGAGTGTTTTGATGCACTCCGTAAGTGCACTCACACCACTGCACACCCGTATGTTCTAATCAGTGGTGTTGATAATACTGATATTCTCGTCTTTTTTTCATCGTGTGGTTGTTTCTCGACTACCTACAAGTTAGTGTCTCACGAAAGTTCCTGTGAAAAGTCTGCGACGCTTACCTCGAATTCCCGGAATTCCAGTGCTTTAACCTCAACATTTTTTGGCAATAAATCCGTTTGGTGCGATTAGTTTTTTGATCTTTTAACCGTTGGTTCATTCGAATTATTCAATCCTCATTAAATATATCGGCTGTGAACACCGAGCCTTCCTATCCAGTGCATCGGCTGGACTTTTAAACCGATTTTCATACATTTTCTAATTACCAACTTTCTTGGTGTTTGATCCTCGGAAAGCTCCTATTTTCTGCACGAAGCTCACCCAGCCAGTGCCAGAGCAGTACTCTCTATAATTTACCTGTTTACCGACGTTTTTGGTGTTTAATTCTTGGTTTATTTTGACGTTGCGCAGAAATGCGTGCGTTTACGCTCATCTCTCGGTAGTTTCGACTTTTTGGAGTGGTATTTTTGTTTTCTACCGGTGAGCCGACGTAGTATGCCAAGCATGTCGACCTCACACGGTGGGGTGTTGTACTACGTGGTCAAGGTACCCAAAGAGGAACCCGCTGAAAGGTGGACGGCCACGCACAGACAGCTGGAGGAGAAACAGATGGTACAAAGTGTCGAACCGCTCATGAACGAAAGAAGACTTAGGTACGCAATGAATTCGTTTTTTTAATTAATTCTTGAGAAAAACAGATGGTAATTGTGGACAGTTTCGGTAGAATTCGCTCTTGTACAGAAGAAACCGTCGTCGATCAATCGCACCTAGTTCTAGGTACGCGATGAATTCACCTAGTTCTAGATTTTTGATTGTGTTTTTTTGCATGATTGAGTTGAAATAAGAGGACTTCACGGAAAAAAATGTATTGCTAATCTAACAATTCAACTGTTAAAAAAAAGTTACTGGAATGTTGCAAACCTACATTTTACAATAGTGGAAACCCAATCTAACCACATTGAAACATTGCAGTCACTTTTTAACTTTACGAAATTGTTAAATCAGCAATTTTATTTTAATCTTTGCAGTCAGTTAAAATGTAATCTTTATTCCCGTTTGTGACACTGTGGAGGCCTAAAATACGGGAACCAATCAGAAATGGATTCACATTGTCTTGACTCTCAGTATAAAGGGACTCTAGATTGAACTCTTAATCACGTATGGCCACGTTATAAAACAATATTGAACGTATATACTGTCCATAAAATATCCTCAATTTCCCCTTCTCATTCGAATAATATCCTCCGAAAATCAAAGAGATGTCTCGCTCCCTTCTGCAAAGTAGAAAGGAGACCCTTACATTCCGAAACACCGGAATCAATATACGTAGACTCCGAGTTTCGTCGTCGATATTCTTTTCCTGGAAAACACCGAACTTTGCGTAAAAGATTAATGTTACTCCGGGCAAAATTGGTTTTGTATGACATCAGCCGTTTGTCTGAGTTCGAGGTTGGCTTATTTGGTCGCAGAAAAACGAGAGGGAAAAATTCCCGGTCGTTTTTCCCGAGTCGACCGAGCTTTTATATGTGGTCGATGACGTAATTCAATACCCCATTAGAAACCTTGGGCAGTCCACGATATCACGCTTGTTTGCTATTTATGGATGTTAGGTCTGAGACTATGTAATGAATATCGTCATAGAGGAAACTCTTGAGTAACGAGTTATTATGACCACAGCATGTACCTCACTGGAAAAAAAAACATATTGGATCTAGAGTCCAGACTCTTAAAAACATCGAGAAGAAGAAACACTCTTGATTCAGTCGGATTTTTGCTTCAATCAAGAACCAAGCCTCTTAATTTGAGCGGATTTTCTTTTGATTTAAGCTTAAATCTGATTGAATCAAGAATATTTTTTCTTGTCAATGTTTTCAAGAGTCTGGACTCTAGATCCAATGTTTTTTTTTTCCCAGTGCTTTAATGTGCGCGTCTCCTAGGCGGATTATTGCTATCTTTTTTGACGTGCCTTTCCTTTGTAGCAGTAGTAATTCTAGCAAGTTGAAAATATTGGTTTCCTCCCTTCAACTCTATCAGATATATAACTTTTAAGTGACTTAGCTTGCCGCAGTTAGAATTGGATTATTCATGCTGTCATGAACTATGCGCGCAGAGCTTTTCTGCAACATAGCTCCTTTTGGCATAAGTACGTCTAATTAATTGTTCAAATATATTGAAATTGAAGAAAATTAAATTTGCCAGCTTGCAAGAAGCGCCACTGCTTTGAACAGGCAGCTTTCGCGTGTCGCATTATTGCTTCCGTGTATCAAAAGGCTTGAAACGCGGGGTCCATAAGTTGTCAGAATCGGCGTCTTTTTCGTATTCCAAAGGCCGTCTAAAAAATTGTCGAAAGGTTCTTTCAAAAAAGGCATCATTCTCTCAGGAATGCTTGGGTTATTCTTCAACAAGTTTACCATAATCACTAATTAGGAGGTTAAAATATTGCTTGCACCTTATCAGCAACAGTGAACTTTTACCGGAAGTAACTTTTGCCTTCGATCGCGTGGATGACCAGGGCCTCAGTGTGAGATCATACATTAAAAGCGAACTTGAAATACCGCGCTCATTTACCCCTGGAAAATCACTCTTAGCCTCAGATCGGTCATAACTGTTGACAACGAGACATTTCCGCGAGAAGAAAATTGGATTATTTTCCCATCCGAGAGACTCTTGATAGATTGCCAAAATCTTAATACAAAGTTTCCAAGTGCCTCTGCCGCCCCTTCGTTCTCATGAATGGAGGGCTGTTGCTGCAGGAGAGGTAAACAAGTTATTATAAACAACGTTCTTAAGTTGGCAGCGCAAAAAACTTAAAATAGAGTATGTGAACTTGTGTTTACAAGTCGTAAACGAAGTTTCTGGGTAAGTTGGGGAGCTGTTCGGACCCATGAATTTTGATAGTAATGTTGCTCGTAAGCATCTTTTGTAGTTTTATATAAAGAGCCATTCTCATACATTTTGAGAGAGTTTTTCATGAAAGACGCAGATATAACGCCCATTGCCTCTAAAATTATTTTCAGAAAACATTAAAAGCCGAGGAGTGGACTATTTTTCTTTGATACCGAACAGAGATTTAGCGTCACTGAACTTTGACACCGCTACACGGAGGATATATTGTGTTACCCTGAGTGTGGGCTAAAAATCACCGATTGGGCGTCTAGAGGTTCCCTGGTTCCATCTACATTAAGGCCCAGATACACATGGCAATTAATTGCCGCGGAGAGACTTGATAACGATCCATTGACGTCGGTATATCGAAATCAATGCTCTTCGTTAACTTTCGTCTCTCACTCTCGGCGAGTATATCTCTAGGCCTTTAGAGGGGTAACCCCTCTCGCTTATTCTGCCCTATTTCCGTAAGGGGAGTGCGGCTAATGGTAGAGGTGGGCTCTCCCTTAGAGTAAACAAGAGGTGGCTTTTACTCGATCTCAACTTTCCGAGATTGGCAGGTTTTTATCGGTTCATCGGAGTAGAATTTTGGATGTGGTCATCACTGCTGCCAGCATGGAACCGTCGTCGCTCAGTGGGAATTCCGTTTTTCCTAACGGAGGTTGGCAGGAATTTAAAAACTTCCAAAAAAAACCACTCGCGAAAATTTGCCTCTTGGGGTTTTATGGGACTGTTGCTGAAAAAAGACTTGCATCAAATTCAGAACCAACTGTTTGAAAATGAATGTCCAGATATGACACCTAGCCATTCTTAAATTGAGTTTACGATTTACGATAAACATTTCAACGCTCCATCATCCACTGTAAAAACTCCCGTAAGATCCCATGTTATCGAGGTTATGACGAGGATAGCAACAGGACAGATCCACTCCCCGCCCGCCTATCTAACGCTTGCTCCATGTGTGTCATGCCGTTTGCACACGTTGCAAATTTAAAGTTGAAAGTGGGGGTTAACAGTGCATCACTCGTCGATGATCGTGAAATTTGCGCGGGCCCCGCAAATTTCACGGTCATCGATGAGGGTTTTTGCAAAACATTTCACGATCTTCAATGAGTGACACCGATCACCGATTCTTTCATTTCCCTGACCCCTGACCCCCCACTTTCAGTAAAACTTTTGTAACGTGTGCAAAGGGTATTACGTTTTTTGTAGACCACCACCAATCTACAATATCTACATCGTTGGGTTGAAGACCAATCAACCGGATTGACGCTAAGATCCGCTTATCGACTTCAATTTTTAGCTCCTATTTTTAGCGCGTGAAATATACTAGGCTCGAGCGCATTCCGGAATTGTTTGTCTTCCCGTTGTTTCGGGATCCCGACGCCCGACCGATAAATCGTCGTCCCTCTGACGTAAGGGCGTATATCCATAACCTCGTAAGCCCTAAAAAGCATGGAGTTACATGGACATCAGAGCTCTCGTGGAATTTGAGATACGCCCTTACGTCAGAGGGGCGACGAAATGGCGCCCGTGTCCGCAGAAGCCAAAACAAGCACTCTCACCGATGCGGCGCCCTTCACCGTGACTCACCCACGCACACGGCACGTCTCCACGAGGGAGGACCTTGTCGGCGGGATCCCCCCGGGGCCCGAGGTTGCAGCGGTCTCGCTTTCGGTCGCCGATGAATGAACGGACATCGACGGATTCGACGTAACAGTTGGACGAACTCCAAGCGCGAACCACGGCCCGGGCGCGCGGCCATCGGGTGCCTCCTAGAGTCACGCTCTACTGACCTCGGATGCGTGTGAGCATGCGCCGTGGCCGAGTGGAAGAGAGTGAGGCTGATTCCGACCGGAGGAAATCCGACCGAAATCCACGAAAGCGGTCTCGAGTTACGTCGAGCAGCTGGCGTCCACGTCCAAAGCTCCTGGTCGTCATGAGCGTCTTCTGAGGATCTGGATAGTACACAGGGTGATCCAAGGTTCAAGGATCTGAATACTATACAGGGTGTTCTAAGGTTAAACCGCCGGGCTCCATGCAGGTTCATAATAAGACATGTGTAATGTATCAAGTTTTTGGCGTCCACGTCCCAAGCTCCCGGCCGTCAAGAGTGTCTTCTGAGACGAGGATCTGGATAGTATACAGGGTTCAAGGATCTGAATACTATACAGGGTGATGCAAGGTTAAACCGCCAGGCTCCTTGCAGGTTTATAATATGACATTTTTCATTTATCAGTTTTTTCAAAGAGTGCCTCCTGGTTAGCTTAGACTCCCCTTCCCTAATTTTTCAAAATAAGAAAATCTTAGTTTTTCTGGTTTGGCCAAAGCTATGCACCAAAACTCGTAAAAAATGGATAGCACCTAGCGCAAATCTGCGGCCTCAAAAGTATCGACGTTTTGAGGTGAAAGGAGATTTAGGGGTTTTGGATCTTTCAGGGCGAAAAATTCCGAGTTTTTTTCTGTTTTTTTTTTTTTTTTTTTTTTTTTTTTTTTTTTTTTTTTTTAAACCAAAACCCTCCATGAGTACGCCATGGATGGACTCAGCGGTAAAAAGCACGGGGCTTAGGCATTTCTCACGATTTTTGGTTTATAACTGCAGCCAAAACTCAGAAAAAACGATGAATTTCCCGGAATATCAGAGGGGCGCAGTCCTTCGGGGGCACTTTGGAAAAGCTCATACAGAGGCTAAAAAAAAGTGTAATTGTAAGGACCAATAAACTGAACATTCCTGGAAGGAAATGTGATGTTGTCATAAAGGTGCAACGCCCTGTATGCAGGATGCACTATTAGGGTCTGGGAGTGAAATCTTTGAGTGCATTTCATCCTGGAGCATATTTTACCTCAACAAATTACTGTCAAGATATTTTAAAACTTGTCGGACAGAACCCCCAACAAGGACCAAAAGAGGCCCCTGGGAGTTCTATTGACCAAAATTCAGGGGGCAATCAACCCCTTGCCTCCCAGGCTAGTAAACCCTTGCCCTAAATTCAGGCTTTTCCTCTTGCAATTCCTCAAAAAACTACCGTTAAGATTATTTTAAACATTTCTGGATAGAACCCCAAAAAAGGACTAACAGGTCCCTGGGAGCTCTTCAGATCAAAATTTAGGGGGCAACCTCCTTCTAGCCTCTCAGGCTAGTCAACCCTTGCCCTAAATCCAGGCTTTTCCTCCTGCAATTCCTCGAAAAACTACCGTTGAGATTATTTTAAACATTTCTGGATAGAACCCCAAAAGAGGACTAACAGGTCCCTGGGAGCTCTTTAGACCAAAATTTAGGGGGCACCCCTCTAGCCTCTCAGGTAGCCCTTGCCCTAATCCAGGCTATAACCTGCCCTAATCCGGTTTTCCTTGCAATTCCTCGAAAAACTACCGCTAAGATTATTTTAAACATTTCTGGATAGAACCCCAAAAGAGGACTAACAGGTCCCTGGGAGCTCTTTAGACCAAAATTTAGGGGGCAACCTCCTTCTAGCCTCTGAGGCTAGTCAACCCTTGCCCTAAATCCAGGCACTTCCTCCTGCAATTCCTGACGAGCGAAAATAAAGCCTCGCCGAGTTCACTAACCGGGAGTGGAGAACACGCGTTATATCGACTAAGCGATGGACGTCGAGTGGAGGGTTGCTCGTAAAAAACCCCGACGAGTCTCTCAAAGCCGGAGCCGGAATCCAGGGCGGAGGACCCATAAAAGCCTGGCGTGACGAGCCGACTCCCTTTACGAGCCCCGCTATTTGCGTTAACTGCATTTCGTGAAAAAACACACTCAACTTACCGAGTCCCGCGCACGGAACCCGCCGGATTTCCATGTCCCACTCCCAAACCCAACAGGCTGATTTTCACCCAGAGGCGGTAACGTTACGTGATAGGATGACAGCTCTTGAATATTTAAGGAAAAGCTAGAAAAATCCAATACACATCCATGGCCAAAGTTCAGGTGGTGTCTACACTCTACAAGTCCGGGTATTGCACTGAGTTTTTAAGGGCGGTCCGGAAGTACTGACAAAGTGTGGAAATTCCGCGAGGAGGTCCGGAATTTTTGTTATTTTTGTCGCAATTCGAGCAAGAAATTCTAAGTTTTGAAATTCATCGAATTTCGTCGAATGGAGGTACTGAAAAAGTACTGAATTTTACCGTTGAAGAGGCACTGAATTTCTTCGGAATGTACTGGAAAAGTACTGATTTTTGGCCTGCCTGTTTTAGTAGACTTTCTGAAGTTATAATACGTATATGGAGAGAGTTCGGACACGTCGAAATATGCAGCTCCTAGGCAAGGAAGCATGAAACGTAAGAAAGAAATGAAATATTTGAAATTTCAGTGAAATATTTCATGAAATTTCATAAGGCTGTGAAATATTTCATACTTTTCAGGGGTTAGAGCATGCAACCCGCACTCAAAGACACAAAAATAGAACAAAGTCACAATTTTTACATTTTGCGAAACATGAAAAGGAACCGGTATTATATTCATTATCTTTTATAAATTTCTGAAATTTCACAAAGTCTTTTACGTGAAATTTCAATATCTTATTATTCATGAAATTTTGCCATCCTGATGCTCCAAGGGAGAGCCCTACAGCAGGGCAGCCAACCTTCTAACTCAAAAAATGTCTCTGTCAATCTTCAGATTCCAATATCAAACCTCTCTGGCGGAGAAAGATTTGCCTTCTTGTGGATTCCTTGGTGTGCTATTCATATACCGCTATTTGTAACATAAAAGTTTGAACAGTTTCATGTGCCTGAACCTGAAATACTAACTAGACCGAAATATAGAATTTCATCGATGGCTGCTGACCATCACAAAACACAACACCACGTGGCAGTAAATTGTGTTCTCGCATTTGGAAGTTTTACGTGAAGTTCGAAGAAGATCCTAATAATACAATTTTTAATAAATCCATCGGCATCCTCGTGTCGTAAAATTTTACGTGGGATTAGTTTATCGCATTCGCTAAGTTTTTACCGCCAACATCAATTTTATTTTCCTCTTCCTGTTAGGTTGGTGCGAGCTTTGTATATTCTGTAATGCGATAGTTTGATACCGATTCAATCATCAAAAGAGGATTTTATCACACACCGAGAGCCAGCGCACTATCGTCTCCGAGCGCTCTCGAGAAAAACACTCGAAAATTTCACCTTGATTTCGCGAAATTGTGTCATAAACTAAACATCCGCGCAAAGATAAAGATCCTTAAGAAGCCGAGTCGACGATATCAACCCGCACGAGCTAGTTAATTCACTCGCATGAACAGTAAATAGCACGCCCCCGTCTCAGTGTTTACCGATAGATCTTCGACCTTCTAAAAATAAGAATGGTAACCCCCGGTGCTATTGTCATCATCAACGTCGCACAGTCGGGAGAGTCAATAAGAGATGTCGGGCCTGATTTTGAAATTTCAAAACATTGTGTTTACTGGGACAAAGAAAAATCGGGAATTACCCGAATTTTTTTTACGGATTAAAAAATATCCGGAAAAAAGTGGAAAATTGGCCAACTTTTTATAAAAAGTCCCCATTTTTTTCGGATAGTAATGTAGCCTCTAATACAGTCTCTGATATAGTCTCTAATGTATTAGAGAAGTGATGCTGAGAACCGAGATTTTTTTCTTACTGTGCTTTGAGATTAAATCATTCCTCAAATTAGTGAATCATGGTCGGCTTTAAAGAATTAAATATAAAATGAAAAAGTTGATTAGGTATATTCGTAAATCAGGAGAAAATCTTGTTGTCTCTAAGATAATCGAGAGAAAAATGAGTGATAATTCTGGGTTTTTCCCCCCAAAATCAATGGTTCGTGTTCGGCTTCAAATAATTGCATGTATGAATTATGAAAAAGTTGCTTTTTTCGCAAATTCGGAGAAAACTCTTGTTTTTCCTAGAAAACCCAGGGGAAAATAAGTGGAAATCCTTAGTTTCAATTACGGAATTTTTCTGTATTCATCAGGAAATATTAGGAGGTTATCAGCTAGGGAACGGAATTTTTCTGTACTCATCAGGAAAAAGCAGGGTGTTATCAGGGAATGGACAAAAAATCAAGAATTCTAAATAATCATTCTTTAAAACCCATGTCTTCGTTTAAAAACAGTCCCATCGGTTTTCTCGTGAAATTGGACAAAAAATCAAGAATTCTAAAAAATCATTCTTTAAAACCCATGTCTTCGTTTAAAAACAGTCTCATCGGTTTTCTCGTGAAATTCTCTGTCCGAAGCATCCCTTAAAATTCATAATCTGACGAAATGAACATCAAGTTCTGCAGTTTCAGTAAAAAATATCACTTCTGACACCTTCTCAAAGCTTGCTCCATTGTGCGACGGTGCTTTCCACTACTTTACTAGTACTCTCCCTCTCCGATTCTCCCTTTCTCCTCTTTTCGCCGTTCTGTTCCCTCCTTTTCTTGCTCTATTTCAAATTGGTCGAATTAATGCCACTTCATAAAAATTTACGCAGCCAACCCGGCACAATCGCTCTAGACAATTAGGAAGTCGCTTTTAATGAGTCCGTAGGCGCTAAACTGAAGCAAGCTGCCACATCGAGGCGAAATTTGTCGAATAGCAGTTCAGTTTTTAAAGAAATTACCTCTTTTATTGGCAAGAATGGTAATGACGCTCCTCTATGCGTTTTGCATGAACGTAAAGTCGAGTTATTTTTAATGGCGCAAGTGCATTTGTTCCCACCCAATCGCATGGAAATTCCGCGTGAAGGGAGGGTGAGGATCCATCTGAATTTTTTTCTGACGCTTCGTGGTTTTTACGGTTGTGTTCGAGAGTCTGTAAATCGATTTTTTATAAAAAAAAAATCTCTCCATTAAAATGGACCACTAGACAAGGTACGAATTTCAGCATTCTGATTCATGTTTATTAACAAAAATTTCACGCAGAACACGATGCGCACAACGGAAATTACCGAAATCAATACCTTACGAAGATATTTAATGATTCTTAGCGCGTGAATTCAAACCATCCGCTCATGAAAACTCAATTCTCTACGTGATTCACATCGCGCGCTAAACGTTGTTATGACACTCTCTGCGATATACCAATCTGGCAACCTCGATCTTGACGCTTTGGCTCAGCTATAGGAAATTGCTTATAGTTTGAACAACACATGGTGCGAAATGAACATTGCTCGATTGAGAAGCTTGCTGAAACCGTTGTAGTGCGCGGTTTGACTCACGTAGAGCTTTGAGTTTCTTGTGAGCGGGCAGTTCAAATTCCTCGTAACCAATGTGAAATAAAAACGTTTTAATATCTTCGTTAGGAGTTTGTTTAAGTAATTTTCATTGTGCGAATCGTGTTCTACGTGAAATTCTGGTGAAGAAACATGTATCAGATTGTTTAAATTCGTACCTTGTCTAGTGGTCCATTCTAACCCGATCAATCATAAATTCAATTCATCGAGGACTTTCTAACATCCTCCTTTCGCGGTTCCATTCATCGACCTTTTATTGGTTATAAATAAATTTTACATTATTTTAATTACTTTGATGATAATGGTTTTCCAGTTTTCCCATATCTTACTCTCTAATATAGAATCACGAGAGTAACGCAGCCGGTGCAAAGGAAAAACGCCGTATGAACCTTCAGGCGTTGCCAAATTTTCTTTGATGAAACGCGAATTTTCCGGTAAACTCATAAAAATTTTCCTCCCAATTTTTTATGTAATTTTGTTCGCAATTTCGCCTGAAGATGCTAAAAATTTAAAGGAAAAATATCCATAACTTTCCTCCAAAATAAACATTGTATCAAAGGAAATTTGGCAACTCTCAAATGTTCATACGGCGTTCTTCCTTAGCACAGCAGAACGCGTAATGCATACGCAATAAAAAGAGAGATGAAGACAAGTTTATAATTTTATAATAATTGCTTGTCAAGCACCAAATGTTTGTTTTCGTTGGTATCAAGCAAATATCTGCTTGGTTCAAGTTGCTTTATTCGTGATTGAAGGAGAAATCTCGACAGAAAATTCAAAAACACTTCTGCTTTAATACTGTTACTTTTTTCCAGTGCAGTCCCCTCTGTATTATTGGCGTTAGAAGGATATCCGGGCTGTTTTTTCATCGTGACAGATTTGATGAAAGAAACGATGGTATCGCGTGTCTCAATCTGGACGAACTGAAAATTCTCGCCCGCGTTGACTTCCTCGCATTAATTGTCTCTTAATGATTAAATATTTGCTCCTGGAAAACTATAATCCCCAGGCTTAAACGAGACTTCGCTTTTGTTGGCGCAAGAATCAAGAACTTCCACAAACTTCTCAAAGTGTCTTTATATCGGATCGAACTTCGTATCTGAAAGCTTTGATTATTAGCGGAAGTCGAAAAATTCAATTTATTCATCCTTAAAGTTATCAAAGTGATCGTTGGAAAGCTTTTTAGGAGCAAGTGCCGCATTTATAGGATTTCTGATACTGTAGGGCTAGAGGAGAATCAAGCGCTTGTTCGCATTAAGAGTGAACGTTGTGTGACCATTTATTGAAATGTTGTCAACTTCCGTCAAAAGCTAAAAAATTATTTTTGAAAAGTAAAACTTATGAATAATATTCTTTGAAATTCTCAGATACCTGAATTCTATTGAAGAGTGGAGATTCAGAATCTGATCAGCGCCATCAGATCAGGTGTTAGCGGCCTAAGAGTACCAAATCTCGTCAATATGTAAAATAAAACCAAAATAGAGACATTTCTCCCATAGAAATGTACGTAGCCAAGACATTTAGGCTCTTTTACAGCGAGAAACACAATGTACAATAGCAGAAACAGCATATGGCGTTTACCAGGTTTTGAATTTCCACTCTTCAATCACGTATCAAATTTCCGAAAGAGTATCAAGGAATGTATTGAAAAATGTTTGCGTTGATGTAAGAATGAGGCAATTTTTAAAAGTTGGGACGGAGTACTTCCTCAGCGCTGCAAATTCGAAACCGCCAGTTAAACTCCGTCGTTTTCGGCAACACAAATAATGCATTTTTGTCACTTATCTAGCTAAACGCACGTTAGAATTTGTCGTTTCCCTCCCGAAAGAACGTAACTCTCTCTCAACGTTGCAAAATTTCCTCTCGTTAATTGCCTATTAACTAGAAGAATGTTGAGCATTCTTAACTGAAAATCTCACTGATTTTTCCTCAGATTTCATGCTAAAATGAGAGAAATTTTGAATAAAATTGCACGTGTACATTTTTGTTAAATGAATTAATTGTTTGAGTCAATTTGGCAAGGTTGGAATGGCGTTATGTCCCTCCCTTCGGGGGACGACGAATTGTCTACCATCACTGCCAGCGGGAACTATTTAAGGCCAAACTTGATGGAATTTGGCGACATCGATTCAAAGCAAACACCTAAGCGACTGCAAAGCGAACTTAGCGCGACGGAAAAATTTCTATCCAAGCGCAACAGGTGTTTTCGAACGTTCTGAGCAGAATTGTGCCATTCGTCACGGTTTTGTTAGAGCTCTCGCGTGTGTTTCATTCACAAACTGGAATTGGGTCGGAGCGCCGCCGTGCTTGAAAATTGAAATGTGTGTCTGTGGAGTTAACGTTGAACTCTGATAGTTTTGGATTAAGGCGCCGTTTCGGCCAAATTCTAAAGAGGGGCTGTCAAATTTTACGCAAGGTGTTTTGACAGGATTTTCGACCTTCCGTACCCCCTTCAGTCCCTTCCTCCTTCCCCCGTACTGCCGTGCATCACAAAAGCGCCGTAAACGCCTTTGCACATTTTTTGGAAACAATGTACCATGGCAGAAAAACTTGTGTACCTTCGGACAATGTTTTTACAGAATTCTTTAAAATACTATCAAGAACTTAACCTGAAAATTTGAGGTGCATGCGCAAAATAGTTTTTATTTTATAATGTGTTAAGTTCCAAAAAACGAGGGAAAATCTTGATGGATTTACGACGTTCTTGCTTAGCACGGCAGCGTATTGTTCATTCTTTTCTTTTTTTGCACAAGAAAGCAACTTTGGTTTGTATAGAGCACTGAAGTTTTCACTCATAGCAAGCTAACTTCAGTTCAGGTACTGTGGTTACTTTGAAGGTACTTGAAAGGTACTTTGAAGTTTTTCAGCCGTACTAATTATAATACTGGTGTCTTTTTCGAAGACTTCGGTTGCCTGAACTAAAGTCATTATTGCCCGACTGTGCTGAAAAGTCAGCAACTTCTCCATTCAAATCTAAGTAAATTATCAAACTTTTATCACACGACCTGGCTACCTTGGCTGAAGCTTGGTTCCTAGAATTAAAAATGTCGGCTACCTGGAACCAAAACTTCGATGTTCCATATGAACCGAGATTCACTTCTCGTAACTGCAGTTTTTTCTCTGCGCGTGCACCTTTGAAGACGAAATATTTTGTTCAAATTCAAGCTGATATGATCGATGGAGTCGGTTTAAAACTGTTGGACATATTTTTCTCGGGGCAAAATATGTCCATCTTCTATTTCAGGGTGTCTAGCATCAGGATTTTCCCGATTCTATCAGGATTTGAGGTCAAGCAGGATTTAATCCCGATTTCATCAGGATATGAGGAAAATTCGGTCATAAAATCAGGATCTGAGAGAAGTCGGCCGTCCGATCGGATTTTTTTATCGAGCTATTTTTGTGATCTTAATTTTTCTCCGCAAAAAATCAGGATTTGGAAAAACTATGAAATCAGGATTTAGCAGTCAAAAATCAGGAAAAATCAGGATTTCCCAAAACGGGAAAAAAAACTAGACACCCTGTATTTTATCTTTGCCAGGCACATTATGGAGGCAGTGCGGTGTCACAAAGAGGAGTGTGAAAACTGCGAGGAAAACTGTGATGTCCGAAAGAAAAAGGACGGAATCGATAGTAATTACGTGACACCCATACCGGACAGTTCCTCTATCATCACGAACATCCGCTGCTCCAGTACTTTTGCTTTGATCTCGCTGTTTTACCCGACGAGGCCGACCCGCGATGACCCGCCTTTGAAGTTCTTGTGGTTTCTCTCGTGCCGCGTCGGGTACTTAAAACAAGTTACTCGGGCGGAAAACGGGTTGCATACCCTGCCAACGATGCAGGGGCAAGTTATGTCGCCGTCGCAGTTCTGTAACTTTTCAATCTGCGTGAGTGTATGCAATCAACTTTGCATGCGTGAGAGCATGCGACCGTTCTACACGCGTGATCAAAGGCATTATGAAAGTTCCCCGCGCTGTGTTGCGCTTTGTAATTTCGGTTTGTTTCCCGAGTGAAGTTTATCGAGAGACACGTTCCGTGAATTGATTCGAAGTTCAGACAGAGTATAATCAATAAACGCCCCTGTGTGGAGGGATATGAATCGTTACGCTCATAAAATCATTTTCAACCTTCATTTTATTCCGCGTGAAATTGTAGGAATGTAGGCGGGCCAATGTCAATTAAAAATGGCGCGTAAAAAAATTGTATGATAACTGTCATTTATCCTGTTCCGAGGAAAGAAAAATCACTTTGACCTCAAGAAGAAGAGTTGAAAAAGCTATTACCATTAATCACTCTCCTTGTGTGTACGCAAGCCTCCAACAATTCAAATGTCGAAAATAGTTGCATCCGAGTGTTGACATTACAAGTGCCTTCAATATTTTGTATATGCAATACAGATATCCATCAAGCACGAATAGTTGTATTTAAGTCTTTAAATGAGCAGCGCCTTTAATATTTTGTATATACAACACGCATGTCCATTGATCACGAATTGTTGTATGCAAGTTTTTAAATGGACCGAGTTTAACAGAAAATAACCAAGCCACATCAGCTATTGCCTTTAACTGGGCAATTTAATTTCTTACGAGAGATCGTTTGTGTGGAAACTTTCAAGGAATTTGCTTCAAACTAAAGAGAATTTTCACTGAAATTTGCACGAAAATCCGAACAACCGTTTTTATGAGAAAAAAAAAATTAACTTGCCCGATTAAATTTGGCAATAGCTTGGTTCCTTTTTGTTTAACGCGGTCCAAATGAGAAGCGCCTTCAATATTTGTATAGGCAACACACATATCCATCGAGCACGAATAGTTGTATCCAAGCGTTGACACCAACATCGCGTATACGCGTTCATTTATCTCCAGTCAAGGACCGATTTGCGAATAAGCGACGTTAGTCGTTGAATTGGTTTGAACCCGAGCTCGAATTTAAGAATCGACGTCGAAGGAAAAAACCTAAGAGTACAGTTTAAAGCTCATTTGACGTCAATAGAAGAACCCGAAATGGATCTAAAACTAATTTTTAAACTCGTTCAGTTCCGATATCAAGTAGAAAAGTTACCAATGATTCAATTTTAGATCAGAAAATATGGCAGCGGCAACTGAGCACGACCTAACGGAGTTAAGAAATTATTTTTCTTCAAGGCGGCGGATTTAATCTCCGGAAACCGATCCAGTCGATGGATATTCAATTTACTTTTCCAGGCACCCCTCCCCCCTCATCCCTCTGCTGTCCCACCCGCACCTGGAAGTCACCTGGGGAACAGGGAAAGCTAATCAATGGGCAGGATTTTTCTGTCCTCCTTCTTTTGTGGTTAACTCGAGTAATGCCGGCAAGATTGGGACGGGGAGAAAAACGATTATGATCGCACGGCAGATACAGCTCTGCTTCGTAGCAACGGCGTGGCGTGAATTGCGATATATCGATTGTTATGCCATTTAAACCCATGGTACAGAATCGATTATTAAGGTGTTCGCTGCAAACACTCTGTTTATCGATCCTTTTCCATAAGTTTAAATGGTATAACAATCGATTTATCGCAAAGCACGCCACGCCACTGCTTCGTAGTCTTTCTGAATCTTCTTCGCTTGGCGGTCGAACGCACGCCGAAGTAATTGTTGACAAGATTGGAAAAATCCGGTCGAATTTGTGGAGGAACTCGCTCAGTGTTGCCAGATTGTGCTGAAAAATCAGTAGTTTCCCCAACCCAAAGTAAAATATCCACTTTTGATGGCATAACTCGGAAACCTCGAACTCCCTGTCGGGGTAAGCAGTACGATGGTTCGCAATTACCTGAAAATATTAGAAGATGATATCGTTGAACGGCTCAAGAAAAATTGTCTGTTTTCTCTGCACCGAAAATGGTAAATTACATCATTAGTCTACTGGATTCTGACACGGCGATGTTGTACGGTTAAGATAACCAGATGCCTAGTAGTATTCAACATACTTTTGATGAATGTGATTCAATTTGCGGTATTCGTTAGGTATCATAGAATCTGTTGGCGATTACCATTCTCATATCACTGTAGCTCAAACCAGAATTTTTTTTTTCTCAGTGTAGTCCCAACTTGTCCAAAATGTTATTGCTTATAAAGTCGTCTCCAATACGAAGGAACGTAACTCGATTCCAAAATTGTAAAAGTGACTCAAAAAATTAAATTTTCTACAAGGATGTACCCGTGCAAGTTTATTGTCCAAAATCTTCCCGATTTTTGCGTGGGATCAGAAGATAAATCAGTGAAATTCTCAGTTGAAAATGCCCAAAATTCTCCAGTTATAAATGCAATGTGCAAGGGACAATTTGGCAACATTGGAATGCAGTTACGTTCTTTCGTTAGGGAAAAGACGGTATGTGAACAATAAGTGTGTGAGACTTAAATATCCCAGAAGATGCAAATGGAAGTTTTTTAACTCGAGGTTTAAGACTACCCCAAAAAGATAGATTTGGCCCTGAATTTTCGTGTCTTAGCGGGCTGATTGTCGAAATTGGCAGACAAAGCCATAAACAAAGAAGACAAAAAGGATATAGAGGGATCCTATTGGGGGAAACGGATGGTTGCAATGGACAAAGGTGGTAGATAATAGACTAACTAAGGGCAACCCCCGAGAGAGCAAACAATTTGTCCATCATTTTCTCCCTTAGTCTATGGGATCACTCATTTCAACCAATAACATCGCTCCATCAGGGTGTCTAGCATCAGGAAAAACCGGAAAATATCAGGAATTTCGGCCGATCAGGAAAAAATCAGGAAAATCTGAAAAATCGGATGTTTCTATCAGGAATTTTTCTTACGCGAATCTCCTCAGCGGATAAGTCTTACTGGTTTTTGTCTACCGTGCCAGGAGTCGTCACGCCGTCTTTATTTCCGATAATTTTTCACCCGTAGCGCTTGTGTCGTATAGTGAAGGCCTCATCAAAAATCAGGAAAATATCAGGAATTGTTTATAAAATATCAGAAAAATATCAGGATTTTTCAAAATTAAAAAATACTGGACACCCTCTCCATACTCCCTATGTCTTCTTGGTCTATGGCCTTGTCTACCAATTTCAACAATCAGCCCGCAGAAACATTCAGAAGTTGGGCGCGGCGCTCTCACTGAATCGACGAATTCAAAGTTGACGGACCAATTATCCGAAGTAAAAATACCAAGAGGTGATACGGACGGAAACAATGGAAAAATCCTTGACCTTTACGAATCTTCAGGAATAGCTCCCGCTTTCCCTTGACTTTCCCGGGAACGCGTCATATCTCTCACGGGGCAACCTTCCGTCGACGCTTCCCAGATCGCGATAAGAAGGATGAATTGAGCCTTCGAATGCCTACTCAGGATGATAAATTAATCTCTTTTCGCCCCCGAAGGATACTATTTATGGCGGGTTCACCTCACACTCATGGCCTACGCTGCCCTGTTTAGAGTCTGTGTAGAAAAGGATATTGTACCGTATGTAGGTTTGTTTCTGCTCTTCGGGTCTAGAGGAAAATATTTTATTAAAATCGTAAAAAATTGAAATTTTACACAGAAAAAAAAAAAAATCTGGCCCTCGGGGCCGTACTTGTGGTCTATGTAGACACCGAGAGTTCTCACAATGGAGATGTTGCATGTATGAGGAATTTGCGATTTAACTGGTGATTCTTACGTAAAAATTCGCGAGAAATACGATGGTGCCTTTGATTTTCTCCGAACTCAACTCCCAAGCTCGAAAAAACCTCTCGAGTTGAGGCCAAAATGGAGGGGATATCCCACGCTATCCTGAGAGTCCACCTCTACATCAAGACAAACTCTCCATGCAAAGATAGGGAGCAAATACATTGACAGGGCTGCCACTTTATTTGGGGACTCGAAAACTGAAAACACGGTAACCCTGCTAAAGTATTTGCTCCCTATCTTTGCATGGAGAGTTCGTCTTGATGTAGAGGTGGACTCTCAGGGGATATCCCCTCCATTTTGGCCCTCAACTTGAGAGCTTTTCCTGAGCTTGGGAGTTGATTTCAGAGAAAACCAGTGGCATCATTGTGTTTCTCGCGAACTTTTGCATAAGAATCAACAGTCAAATCGCAAATCCTCACACATGCAACATCTCCATTTTGGATAGCAACCGAAACGAACCGATTTCAACCGATTGAATCGGCGAAAATTGCAAGCTATCCACGAAGCGTGCCAAATCTAGCATTGGAAGAAAAACAAAGCGCACAAATAAGGAGTTATTCCAACCCCGAAGCACTTTCGTTCTGAAATGCATCTCGGGATTCTAAAAAAAGACCCGCGCTTTCGCCGTATTAGGCAACATTCCACACTACCGTAGACGGCGAAGCTATTTCGGCGTGACGACTTCGCAATTCGCTTGGAGCATACTTGCGTGCGTTGAAACAAAAATCGGAGTTTTTTTGTGGTATGTCACGTCTTGTGCGAAGTGACATAATCGGCAGACCGCACGGAATACCGACCGGGGCTCAGGAAGTTAGGCACGATCAGTTCAGAAGTGAACGGATCCGAGAGGAAAGTTCAGAGTTACCAAAACCAGAATCGAACTTCATTTTCTGGAATTACTATGCAAACGTGCAGAAAAACCCTCTTAAATCACGGGGCATCCTAGCCCAGATGTTGATTTCCGAACCTCCCTTCATTTTCGAGAAACTCTGTCAAAACGTTACATGCGCGCGTTGACTAAAAATTGACCTGTTTCTCTCTACACTGGAATAAAAAACACATTGGATCGAGAGTCCAGACTCTTAAAAACATCGACAAGAAAAAATACTCTTGATTCAATCCGATTTAAGCTTAAGTCAAGAGCCAAGCCTCTTAATTTGAGCGGATTTCCTTTTGATTTAAGCTTAAATCTGATTGAATCAGGAGTCTTTTTTCTTGTCTATGTTTTCAAGAGTCTGGACTCTAGATCCAATGTGTTTTTTTCCCAGTGTAAGTATATTTTAGCCTACAGGAAAAGGATCAACGTATGCGCCAACTGATTATTGGCCGATTTTTAGAGAACTTAAACTTTGGAAGAAGGTATAACAAGTATGTGCTGATTGAGTGACTTTCCTAACTGCCTCGGCCTTTTCTAAACGTGATCCTGATTTTATGCACACCTGCGGAGCTGTGTTGCTCATGACGATTTCCAAAAAATTGGCCCGTCTGTAAATGTATCATGCATACATTTTTTCTTACATTTTGTCATTTCTATGAAGTAATGAAATAATTCCAACGGGAGTTGACTGCTAGTTAAAGTCAAATTTTGTAATACGTCTAAGGATGGGGGCCTCATCTTTTTTCTTTAATTCGTTGTATCTCTAGGTAGTTGAGAAGGTTTTTTTGTTCTTAATTAATAGTTTCGTTCTTTCCTGTGTTTCAGGTATGTACTTTTACGCCCACACAGTTATTGCCTAAGTATGAAGATCGTGTCCGAGGGTAAGAAACTGTATTCTCTCTTCATTTTTGGTTTGTTACTTGATTGAGCTTTTGAGAATTATTTGAACGATTCTTCAGCAGTAATTTTTTTGCGTGGGATGCGGAGATTATTGATTGGCTAGCAGCCCGCGATTTCCGCAGAAAATACATATTTTTTTTTTTTTTTTTTTTTTTTTTTGGCAAAGAGCTTAAAATAGATATTTGGAAAGTTTTATGAGTTCTAAGATTAACAACATTTTTTACGTAATATTGTGTTTGGAAACGTAGAATTAGTGGTGTGAAATGGCTCAGTTGGTTTGTTCTGTGTTACTCTTTGATGGATCTCACCTCGTCAGTTATGTCAGAAACATTAGTTGCAGTAATTTCCGCATCGATTTTTCGCAAAAAATTAAGTCAGTGAGAATGCAACCACACCAATTCGAAAAGTAAAGAAAAAGCTTTTTGGTGCCAGAATGGTATGTTCTTCAATTTAACATATTAACTGGGCATCTTTAAGGGCATATTAGCTATTGCCAAATTCAATTGGGCAGGTTTTTTTTTTTTTTTTTTTTTTTTTTTTTTTTTTACATGAAAACGGTTGTGCGGATTTTTGTGCTAATTTCAGTGAATTTTCTAAAAAGTACAAAGCAAATGCGTTAACATGTTCAAAGGAATCCGCACAACCTTTCTCTGGCAAACAATTAAATTGCCCACTTAATTGTGAGAATAGTTGATGTGGCTTCCTCACTGCTAAACACGGTCCAAGTGACGTTAGCCCGCGAACACGGACCAAAAATAACGAACACAAGAAATCACCAAACTTTTCCCACACTGGAAAAATAAAAACACATTGGATCTAGAGTCCAGACTCTGAAAAACATCGACAAGAAAAAATACTCTTGTTTCAATCAGATTTAAGCTTAAATCAAAAGGAAGTTCGCTCAAATTGAAAGGCTTGGTTCCTGATTTAAGCTTAAATCTGATTGAATCAAGAGTCCTTTTTCTTGTCAATGTTTTCAAGAGTCTGGACTCTAGATCCAATGTGGTTTTTTTTTTTTTTTCCAGTGTGCAACATGCCCATTCCCTAGCTCTCCTTCGGCAAAGGCCCGAAGATAGTACGCGTACTACTACGATAGTACTTCGCACGCGTAGGCGTAACGAAAGTTTGAATTTAAATTTCTTGTCAGCACCCCTGACTTCCAGTGATTTGAAACTGTAGTTTCCACCAAGTCCGCCGGCGCACGGCTCGTTGGACGATTGAAAACGACGGCAACCTACAACTTTCCCGAGATTCCGCTCGTTACCGAAACAAATTGCCAGGCCCGGACGTGGACGCGACGTCAAAACAAACAAACGGACGCATCATCCAGTTTCACACGTTCTGCCCGGCCGGCCGGCGACGATGCGACGTCGGAATGCGCTCCCATTCCGCCGCGTCGTTCCGCGCGTTGGGCGTGCACCGTCGCGTCGAACGCGCGTGAAAAAAGGCGTTTTCACCGCTGCGCCGTCCGCCCGCTACAGATAGACGCCCGGTCTCATCAGGCCTCTTGCCGAATGGTGCCGGCCGGTCAGCGTTCCATGTTGCTACCACGAGGAAGGCTCGGTTCCAAGGTGGCATGATACGTAAGAAAGAAGTAAAAGATTGAAAAACTCATGCCGGAATCACACGCTGAACGTGGCTTGAATGTGGAAGTTGCATGTGTGAGGAATGGACTTTTTTGAGTCAATTTTGCAACCTTGGAATAGAGTAACGTTCTTTTTTCCGAGAAATGACGAAGTTTTCAACTCGAGGAAAGCCTACTGAAAATACTGAAAGGAATACTGAACTTCCCGTCGTGTGAATAGTTTTCTACGTAAGATTTCGAGGAGAAAACATGTGACGCTTTCTTCTGATTCAGACCTTGTCTAGTCGCTCATTGCAAAATTTAGCGACACATAACGGTGCTTGCCAGAATTTGCATTTCAACTCTTCAATGGAGTTGTTGCATGTGTGAGGAATTTGCGATTTGACTGTTGATTCTTATGTAAAAGTTCGCGAGAAACACAGTGATGCCACTGGTTTTCTCTGAAATCAACTCTCAAGCTCAAAAAAAGCTCTCAAGTTGAGGCCAAAATGTAGGGAATATCCCACGCTATCCTGAGAGTCCACATCTACATCAAGACAAACTCTCCATGCAAAGATAGGGAGCAAATACATTATTAACAGGGGTGCCACCTTATTTTGGGACTCTTAAACTGAAATCACAGCAACCCTGATAATGTATTTGCTCCCTATCTTTGCATGGAGAGTTTGTCTTGATGTAGAGGTAGACTCTCATTATAGCGTGGGATATCCCCTCCATTTTGGCCTCAACTCGAGAGCTTTTTTTGGGCTTGGGAATTGATTTCAGAGAAAACCAGTAGCACCATCGTGTTTCTCGCGAACTTTTACTTAAGAATCAATCGTCGAATCGCAAATTCCTCACACATGCAACATCTCCATTGGAGAGGTCGGACGAAATTTGGGGGCTTTAAACGCTTATAACACCGTTCATACAAAACTTTGAGGTTCTAGAAGTTGTCTCATTGCTTTCCTCGTGTAATTTTCCTGAAACAGGCAGCCCTTGGTATTTAAAATGTGACGAAATAAACATCAAAATTAGCGGTTTTTGTCAAAAATGTCATGTCCAACCTCTCTGTTTGACTCCGCCCACCTTGGGAACACCACTGTGGTGTACGCGTGGTGCAATGCATGAAGTATCCAGCATACTTGTAAGGTGTTACTGTACGCTGCGCGTATCGTGCTGTACGCGCAATGCATGGAGTATCCTGCGGTCTTGTAAGGCGCCAATGTGCGTTCCGCGCCGTGCGGCGCAAGGTGCAGGGTCCCCGCTTACGACACGCCCACTCCCCCCCCCCCCCCCCCCGGCTCCTGCTCACTTTCTTTTCTCCTGGCGCATTCAGTTGCAAACCATGTTCTCTCAATAGGTCAGATGTGCTGGTCACAGAATCGTGTCTCGATGCTTGATTCTTGGAGATACCTGAAAATAATAAGATCTGTCCAAACTGCAACTCTCTACGTTGAATATTAACCGAGATATCGCGCTTTATAAAAATCGGTTTATGACGTCTTTTACCGCGGGAGTGACAACCATGGTTTCTTCCACCTTGCTTTCATCAGTTAGGTTTCTTCATAGGTTCTTTCATAGCTTTCTTGAGCTTGGGAGTTAATTTCAGAGAAAACCAGTGGCACCATCGTGTTTCTCGCGAACTTTTACACAAGAATCAACGGGATTGCATTTTGCAAAAAGGAACCACTAGCATTACAATGATGCTAAGATTGTGCAACTTAATCCTTTACAATAAAATTACGGAAATCATGAAAAACTATGAAATTTAGATGGTCATTTTGGTCTTAAATGTACAGTTTTTAGCGAGTAAAATAGAAACTATTAATGGATAATTGGGTTTTTCCTCCAAGACAAAAGAAGCTGCACAATCATAGCAACATTGCAATGCTAGTGGTTCCTTTTTGAAAAATGCAATCCAATGGTAAAATCGCAAATACATTAGCAGGGCTGCCAAGTTCTCAGTTGTGGAGTCCCCAAATAAAGTGGCAGCCCTGTCACTGCGCAGACTCTGAATGGCACATTGTTGCGCCGGCTCGCTCACGGGGGACCGTGAAAATTGTTCGCGCTGCGAGCGAGCAATTCGCGCGTCGGTGGGTGGAGCGCAAAAGCGAGGGGCACGGGAACCCCCCGACCATAAATGTCATCGTCATCGTCATCGTCAATTGTCAGCGAGGTGATGCACGGCCAGCCTCATGCGCGATGGTTCTCGTGATAAGCCGCAGTGGTATGGTTTCACCTCAGACAATAAGAGGGCCTCCGCAGGAAGGCGCAGTGGTCAGTTCTCTGGAACTGCTCTTTTGTGGCTCGTGTTGGATGTACCGTACGTGGTCACTGGTCAGTACCGCAAAATTCGGCTTAGTAACCTGATTTATTGGGGGGTACTATGTAGCTATTAAGTAGAAAGTCCCACACTGGAAAAAAAAAACATTGGATCTACAGTCCATACTCTTGAAAACATTGACAAGAAAAAATACTCTTGAGTCAATCGGATTTTTGCTTGAATCAAAACGAAATCCGCGTAAATTAAGAGGCTTGGTTCTTGATTTAAGCTAGATTCTGATTGAATCAAGAGTACTTTTTCCTGTCGATGTTTTTAAGAGTCTGGACTCTAGATCCAATGCGTGTTTTTTTTCCAGTGCATTTTATCCAATAGTCCCTACCTCTTTTTTACCGTGAATCTTGATCTCATAAAGATTTGACTTTTTCTCGGCTAAGACTTGGTTAGAACGAAAGTATCGAAAAAACAAATATGACCAATTTTCCCTCAATTTAGGCCGTTTTTACGAGGATTCCCCTATCTTCTGCCGTTGTCACTATGGAGTTCTCCAGTGGCACCATCGTGTCTCTTGCAAACTTTTACATTAGAATCAATAGTCAAATCGCAAATTCCTCACACATTCAACAGCTCCATTATTACTTCTCAAAGATACAAACCGCACAGCAGCGCAGCGTAGTGGCGAATCTCGTCCCTAGATCTCATAGAATCTCCTCATGAGTAATGCCTCGACGTTTCGAAATAAATCCGTTCAATAGCTGAAATCTCTCATTTCCTCGGTATCTAACTGAAAAATCGCACTTCAACCTCCACAACAGCTCCAGCTGTAAAAGCCACCGCTCTCCTCGAGATTAGAGCTTTCCCCCGAGCGGATCTCGCACCTGGAAACAAACGCACTGCCTAACACGTGCATTGTTGAGCACTGCTTATTACCGCTTATCTTTGATCAAAAGTGAGCTGCAGGAGTGCCACGGAGCGCACCCCCGCCCCCCTGCCCCCTCGGGCCCCCCTGGCACCCCTCCCGGCCCCTTTGGTCGCAGCAAGCTCGCACTTCCTACGCCTGACACGCTAACACTTGTAATTGCATCGTCGTTACTCGCAACGAGATTGCACCGGCCGGCTCCGCGGAAAGCGAGTACAGCCGATGGAAGACACGGCTTGACTCTTAATCCTCTCCTAATGGATTTCTTCCACGTCTGACGGTGGAGTTCGTATCAGACGATAAGAGGGGCACTTGCATTGAAAAAAAAAGTTCGATTGTATTGGCTTTTGGCGAACTAAAGATTACGTAGCATGATGTTACAGGTCATGGTGTCAACTATCAGTTTTCATAAGTTTTTGTTGACACTATGATCATCCAAAAATTAAAAATACTGACTCCTATGAAAGATGATCATCGTGTCAACGAAACTTAAAACTTTTCTCTATAACATCTTTCGAATTTAAATCTTATTCTTATTGTGTTATTTACTCTAGCCTAACCTAACCGACCTAACTTACCCTAGCCCAACTTTACCTCACAAGTAACCCCAACTTCACTGAACCAATTTTTTCCGATTTTACCGAATCTAACCTTACCTGTCCTAACCTAACCTACTCCAACTATACGTGACCCCAACCTCTCCTGTAGACTTAATTTTTTTAATTTTACTTGTGAGGAAGATATTCTTCTTTTTGTTGACACTCTGATCGTCGACTCCATGCCCAGGGCCAATTTTTACGTTTTACTGCCTGAGCACGACGTCAACAATCGTTGACTCCATGATCATATTTTCAGTTTGTTGACACCATGCAACGTTACCAAGTTAAATTTTCCCCATTCCCCTTTAACTTAAATTAACAAAAAATCAAATACAAATGGGACTCTCTAATATCGCAACTGAAGCATCAGTCTCACTCTTATTTATAAGCCGGAGCTGAAACTGAAAGCAGCGTTAGCTCTTGAGTGAATTGTCGTTTGTTCACTAGACAATTTAAAATTTCCTACATGGCGGCAACCTTGCCAACTTGTTCAGCCCTAGCTAGCACGGAGAATTTGACTAATTACGGGTATGGACCCTCCCATAACGTAACAATAGGCGGCGTTTACAGCCTCAACTTTGAGAGCTTTTCATGAGCACGGGTGTGGTTTGCGGATAAAACCAGTAGCAACCATCATCATCATTGTGATGCGGAATGTATGATGAGTTAGGTGCACTATACAAAGCTCAGGACCTTGCAGGGACCTCATTAAAGCATCACAATCATATTGACAGATCCAGAGTGCCCCTTCCCTTCCTCCCATCCCCGTTTCATTTAGAGCATTTGTGACCGGTAATCCAGGATTGCGTGAAAGGTCTAAGAAAATATATGAGGATTGCGCGAAAAAGGCACAAGGATTGCGCGAAAAAGGCACAAGGATTGCGCGAAAAAGGCACAAGGATTGCGCGAATAGAAACCCTAACATCTGCTCCGAGAATGCGCGAATTTAAAATTAAGTTAATTTAAGGTAGCAGATTGGCAAAACAGCAAAATGGCAGTTGGAAAATAAACGCATTTTTATGTTAACGCTAGTTTAGGTTAGTTTGCTGACAAGTCATCGATGTCTTACCTTCTGATGATAAATGAAGTGAAAAGATTGAATAATGGTCGTGGGTATCAAGAACTTTCGTAACTTTTCTCGGAAAAAATATTTCATCGGGAGAAACAAGGCAACGTTGGAATACTAATACGGCGTCGAAACACAACATGGGCCCTTTAAGCTCTATTTTTCGATGCCGCGATTATTCTGACGCGAGTTCGAATAATCACGCCAAACACAGTGCAACCGGCGCGTGCTAAACGTGTATTAACGCCTGCAAGACTTTAGGAATATTTCGCGCATTGCCCCAAACAGTGCGGTCGGCACACGGCTCATATCAGCGCCTACAAGACTGCATGAATACTTCTCGCATTACGCCAAACACAGTGCAGTCGGCTGGTTGCCGTGAAACGCATTTTAGTGTCTACAAGCCTGTAGGATTGCTGTTGTTGCTTGTAGTTGGCCGTTTGAAGGATGGATATGAACAGTCTCCCCAATATGACCCTTCAAAGGATTGGAACATCGCATCTCAAGTTTGGGTAGTACCGCAAAATTTGGCATACTGACCTAATTTATTGGAGCACTACCACAATTAATTGGAAAAGTTCAGATCATCGAATAACTTTCTTCTCTTTTCTTCCGTGTTATCACAAATGAGGGGCTTGGAGGACAAGGCGTCTACGTGCAGTTTTTGCTATTTCGAGAAATACGTGTTTGAAGTTTCGAAATTGCATGGATCCTTATGGCAAAGAGAAAGTTCAAAAGGACTTTTAGACGCTTAAAAATTGGAATTTGGGAGCGAATTTTTCACCGAACATGCATTAAGACTAGTATTACTTGAAATCATTAATATCTCATTTTTTTCTAAAACTGCACTTATACGCCTTGTCCTCCAAGCCCTTCAAGTCAGTATGAAGCTAGAAAGAAAGGCAGAGAAAGTAGGAAGTGGAATTCCGATACCAACCACTACAAATGAGTAGATATCGTCTCCGAAAAGTCAGCACCCTTTTCCTGAAGGTAGATTAAATTGCGGAATTCCATGCCTCGGCAAGAGCTAATTCCATAAAGTCTCGTCGAGTACAATTTTATTTGGATCCGATCGACAAGATCAGAACTCTCCCCTCGCGTTACGATCGCATCGGAGGGGCCCACGCTAGGGCCGGCGACGGAGCAAGTCGTGTAAGCGTGTTTTCCGCCCGTTTAACCGGAATCGCCGGGCCCAACACCCTGGAAAATTCGCGGCGGTGGTCGCACTTGGAAGCGGCCCAACTGTGTCACCAAGTTCACCTCGCCCTCTCGCATCCCGCCACCGAAAACTGCGCTCCGCACAGTAGAACGATCCCTCGGAGAAGTCGGACATAAACGTTTGATTAAAATTGCGAATTTTTATGTTTATTCCTTGGCTTAAAAGAACCGCGTTAAACAGAAAAGAACCAAGCCACTTCAGCTATTGCCAAATTAAACGGGGAAATTGTATTTTTTACAAGAGAACTTTTGTGGGGATTCCTTTGAAAATTTTAAGGAAGTTGCCATGTGTTACGAGAAAAATTCACTGAAATTTGCACGAAAATCTGCACAACCGATATCATGTAAAAAAATTTAATTGCCCGATTAAATTTGGCAATAGCTGATGTGGCTTGGTTCTTTTCTGTTTGATTCGGTCCAAAATGTTCAGGGGTAGTTCTGAAAGGAAATTTGAAGAGGGAACCGATCAAATTACTTTTAAACTCCGAGTGTCCCTAAAGAAAACCTAAAGTTACCCTAAAGGAAAAATATAGATATTCAAAGGTGCCTTGGCACGGGAGGACGAAAAATCTGCCCACTGAGAAAAATATATGAGTGCTTGAATTAATTTCGGTTAATTTTCATTATTATTCCGTGGCAAATATGTTTCGTGATTCTCGATGGAAACTTGGAGAAAAAACCATTGTTAAACTCCGGGTTGCGTTTTCAAACTCTGCGCTTTTTATTGCATTCCTCTAGTTTTCTCTATTACAAATTGAAATTTCTGTATCTTTTGTCAAAATATGTCCTTATCAGAGTTTTAAGTGCGCCTCTTCAGATACCGAAAACATGAGGATAAGACAATGAAGACGCAGTGATCTCAGGAAATCTCTTTAATGGTGAATTTCCGACAAATATGAATAACGCAAAGAAAATGTGATGGATAAGCAAGGATTTCAGGAAAATACCGTGAAGCAACAACAATTTTGTATTAACATGGACGTGAACTTTCCAAAGTTATCAATTATGTCCTTTACAAACCGAAACTTCTGTATCTTTCGCAGAAATATGTCCTTGTCAAAGTTCCAAGTGCGCGTCAAGTGCTGGAAAATAAGGAAATAGTGAAGTAGTAGTGATTTCAGAAAACCTCCTAAAAGGTAATTTTTTATAAAAATATGGATAACGCAAAGAAAATAACGGATAAGCATAGATTCATAATATTATGGCATACCACACTGGGAAAAAAAAACACATTGGATCTCGAGTCCACACTCTTGAAAACATCGACAGATAAAGGACTCTTGATTCAATCAGTATTTAATGCATTAGAATTCAAGAAATCGCTAAAAAGAGCGTCTTGATTTAAGCTAAATCTGATTGAATCAAGAGTATTTTTTCTTGTCGATGTTTTTAAGAGTCTGGACTCCAGATCCAATGTGTTTTTTTTTCCAGTGCAGGAAACATCCTGAAACTTCTACGATTTGTATCAACAAACATGTGAGCTTTTAAAGCTCAGTTTTCACGTCCGAGTTCCCCATTCGATTCGTTCCTGTGTCCAGTGTGCGCGTTGGCTATTAATTATTGCTCTAATCTCCTCCTCTCCGCGGCTTTGCATCGCTGCATCCCAAGGTTCCCGGGCCGGACCCCCCCCCCCCCCACCCCCCACCCCCCGAGTCCGAGTGAGCGCGGTTGGATAATTGAGTGGAAACGGACATGTTTCTCCTGTCTCGTTATTTTCCCGCAGCTCATCCGGTGTCCCGGTAACATGTCGCCGTGGCTCTGTCGCAATCTTTTGACGTAGCGAAAAGAAAAGTTGTCTCTAATGAAAAATGGCGCGAGAATCGCGAGGAAGAGAAGAGAACGTTTCGCGACAGGGTGACGCGATCTTGAGAAGCCGGGGAAAAGTTAACGAGAAATATTTTACTCACGATCGGCCGTGAAAAATCAGAGTAGGGTCAAGAAGTCAAGAAGTTTTACTCTCGCAACTTCAGGGTGTCTACAAGTCCGGAAATAGTACTGATTTTTTAAGGGCGGTCCGGAAGTACTGAAAAAGTGCGGAAATTCCGCTAAAAGGTCCGGAATTTTTTTTCATTTTTTGTCACTTTTGTTGCAATTTGAGCGAGAAATTGAAATCTTTCGAATTTCTTTAATTGGAGGTACTGAAAAAGTACTGAATTTTTCTGTTGAGGAGGTACTGAATTTCTTGGGATGTACTGAAGAAGTACTGATTTCTGGTCAGTCTGTTTTCGTAGACACCCTGAACTTGAGGTTCTATGTCCACGGAGAAAAGTGTCAGGGGTTATCCCCTAAAATTGTGGTACTAAACCATTGTTGTTGGATGATACGGGCATTTCCAATGAATTAATTGTGGTAGTGCCGCAACATTTGGGTTAGTCACCTAATTTATTGGGTTACTGCCACAATTAATCGGAGATGAAACTTTCAAATAATACGAGCCTGCTTGCATATCATCGGACTTCGATTTTGTAACGCACTTTTGGCCTCCTGCGGTGTAGTGGTATTGGCGCTTGATCTATGATCGGGAGGTTCTGGATTCGATTCCCTGCCAGGTGACTCGAGCTTGATGGTCTCCACCAACGGTTACCTGGGGCTGGCTTGATTAGGGACGGAGGGGGATGGGGCTCTAGAGATGGTTAAGCGCAGGATTATCCCTCGTGGGATATTTGAAGTGTAAAAAAAAAAACTTTTAATGGATTCTTTTTCTTTTTCTCTTTTTTTATGCTAGCCCTTGTAATTGCAACCCCTTGGTTTTAACCCCTAACTCTTTTTTCCCGTGTCTCATTGTAACTTTAACATGGCTCCGGCCGCTACTGGTCTGTTGCAGACATAAACACGGTACACCCGTTATCTGAACAGATAGCCCCCTTAGTTTTTGAGAGCCACCCATTTCAAGCAATAGGATCGCTCCATTCTCCCTATGTCTTCTTTGCCTATCGCTTCGTCTATCAATTTCACGAATCAGCCCGCTGTCTGGCAGATTCTGGGCCTAAATTCCGTACGCCGAGGAGCATTAACAAGAGCTCACGGTGAACAGTGAATGTTGAATGTCGGCTGTTACCGCATCGATCCTGGGCAACGGTGTCGACGGACGTCGATTCAGGATGAGCCCCCCCCCCCCCCCCTCTCACGGTCCCTCACCCCCCTCGGCCCCTTTTTAAAACGGGCGTTCGTTTTTGACGGCCTAATCACGTCCGCGGAGTAAACAAAAACCGTGCTCGATTCCCGCTTCACCCCTCCCCCCCCCCTCCGCCGCGCAGTGGATCGAGTCAATGGGAGAGGTCGAACAAAATTTGGAAATTTAAAAGCTCATTACTCCGTTTATACAAAACTTTTAGTTTTTGAAAATGGTTCTTTTGGTTTTTTCATGAAATTTTCTGCTGAAAGCACCCCTTGCAATTTGAAAAGTGACGAAATGAACACCAAAATTTGCAGTTTTAGTCAAAAGTGTCATGTCCGACCTGTCATAGTGGGTCGAGTCAATGGGAGAGGTCGGACAAAATTTGGAAATTTTAAAAGCTTATTACTCCGTTTATACAAAACGTTGAGTTTTTGAAAGTGGTTCCATTGGTTTTCTTGTGAAATTTTTCCTGCTGACAGCACTCCTTGAAATTTGAAATGTGACGAAATAAACGCCAAAATTTGCAGTTTTAGTCAAAACTTTAATGTCCGACCTCTCTAATTGACTCGATCGACTGTGCGCCGGGTGGTGTTAGAAATCGCCCTGATTCGCCCCGTCCAGGTCGGCGAGTGCCATCGTTTTGTATTCCGACGTCATTTTTATGTCTCTGTTTCAAAGGTCGTAAAGACGTGACGTGAGAAGGAGACTGCCGTGCTAAGGAAAAACGCCGTATGAGCCCTCAGGCGTTGCCATATTTCCTGTAATAACCAACGGATTTACTGGGAAAATTCCGAATATTTTTCCCTCAATCTTTCAACCAGTTTTGTTCTGAATTTAATCTCAAATATCGGAAAATTTCTAAGGAAAAATACGCATTACTTTCTTCATGAATGGCAACTCTCGAATGTTCATATGACGTTTTTCCTCAGCACGGCAGGAAAGGCAAGCGAACGGGAGATCAACGCGTTTTTCAAGGATCTACAGGCATGTTGCAAACTCAGCTGAACCCCCCCAAAAAAGAGTTATTTTTTACAGAAAATGGCTCAAAAATCAGAAGGAGCGCTTGGAAAAGTCTGAGATACGCTTCTTACTTCACAGTCTGCCTAAAAATATGCGTTTATTTAAGCTTCCCGCTTCAACAACGATACTACTGCACAGGTGAACTTTTCGAAAGAGGTCTCACTCGATCCAACCCTTGCGCATTAGGTTGCTACACAATATTCAACATGGCTGACGCTTTCGCGCGCAAATCGCGAGGAAGCACTAGAGTCCCTTTATACTGAGAGTCAAGACAATTTGAATCCATTTCTGATTGGTTCCCGTATTTTAGGCCTCCACAGTGTCACAAACGGGAATAAAGATTACATTTTCACCGATTGCAAAGATTATAATCTGGAATGGACCAGGGAATTACAGGTTCGGCAAGGAACAAACGGAATGAGAGGAGGAACGGAGAAAGGCATTTGAGAATGGGCCGATCAAAGATTACAAAAAACGTTCAATTTCTGTAATCTTTATTCCCGTTTGTGACATCCATGAGCCGAATTGTCTTGACTCTCAGTATAAAGGGACTCGAGGAAGCACGTGGTCTTTATCATCGGAGGGAAATTTCAAATATAAACACGCTGGTTGATAAAATCCCGTCTCGTCACGCGTGTTTTGGCGGGCTGGTGTCGGGCATGTATTGCCTAACATCCTTGTGCGTGAGGGTTGTATAGAGCGACTTCCCTAACGAAATGTTCACCTCTGCCGTAGTATCGTTTCTGAGGCGGAAAACTTGAAAAGCCGCATTTCTCACGCAGATTGTGAGGTTATGAGAGTGTTTTAAACTTTGCCACTGCGCTCATCGTGATTTTTCAGCCATTGATTTTAAGGAACAACTGGACTGCATTTTGCAATTCGGACCTATAAATTCTGGCTCATCTGAAAAAACACTTATGTGCATAGGGAAACTAATGGCACATACGTTGTTTTTAAACCGGGCCGGAATTTATAGGTTTAAATTGCAAAAAGCAGTCCAACTGTTCTTCTTGCTGTAGCTATGAATTGCTACAGACTCACTCGGTCGCGTTCTGTTCTCGAATGAGTCTCTACGCAGTTTCTTACACAGATTGTGAAGGTAGGAGTGTATTGCAGACTTTGCTAATCCGCTCATGGTGATTTCTGACCCATTTTCCATAAGATACAACTCTTCTTTTTGCTCCATCTGAAGTTTGCAACAGGCCCTCTCTTACATTCCCACCCTAAGACACATTTTGCCTGACTCTATACCATAAAATTAGATAGACTCCAACCCACTACAATTAAGGGGCTTGGAGGACAAGGATCATAAGTGCAGTTTTTGAAAAAAATAAGATATCGATGATTTCAAGTAAAGCTAGTCTCAATGCATATTCTGTGAAAAATTCGCTCCAAAACTCTACATTTTAAGCACTAGAAAGTCAGTTTGAATTTTCTTTCCGCCATAAGGCTCCATGTAATTTTGGAACTTCAAACACGTATTCCTCGAAACAGCAAAACTGCACTTATGCGACTTGTCCTCCGAGCTCCTCAATTCTTTTTTGCGCCTTGTCCTCCGAGCTCCTCAATTCTTTTTTGCGCCTTGTCCTCCGAGCTCCTCAATTCTTTTTTGCGCCTTGTCCTCCGACCCCCTCAATTCTTTTTTTCCGTGTACTATAAGACTCCACCGTCGTCGCGGCCGGCGTCAGCTTTGGAAAAGCTCTAGCCATTGCATTCTCTGGAGAAGATAGGTTTCCTGCCACGGCGTTGTGGCGGGGTTCGGCGTTGGCGACACAGAACGGGCTTCAATGGCCGTGTCGAAAACCGCAACCGCGAGATGAGCACCGGAGTCCAGGTTGCCATATCGTGCACTTAACGAGCATTATCCCGTCCGGAAGTCGTCGATGAATCGGAGGTGATCCGGCAGCGCTGAATGCAATCATACCGACGCCATCAACTCAGCGCTGAAAAATCCCGTTTCAATCACGGGAGAGAAGGATCATCGGGTGTTTGCTCCCGGGAGGACGGAAACGAACATGCACCGGAGTTGAATCATGTTTCGGACGCATGTATGAGTGCTGAGTATGACAGTTCATGGATAAAGGGACCCGAACACCGAGAAGTTTAAAATTGAAGCATTGTGTGCTGGAAGAACCATTCATTCCGGCTGCGATTATGAAATTTGATTACATTTCGCAATAAGGAACTGCATTCACTGGCTCATCCATGAACGCACCTATCTGTATTGGTTGATTAATAGCACACTCGGTGTTTCTAAAATGAGCCAGAAATGGACCACTAGACAAGGTACGAATTTCAGCATGCTGATACATGTTTCTTCACCAAAATTTCACGTAAAACACGATGCGCACAACGAAAATTACCGAAATCAACTCCTTCCAAAGATATTTAATGATTCTTGATGCGTGAATTCAAACCACCCGCTCATGAAAACTCAATGCTCTGCGTGATTCACATCGTGCACTAAACGTTATCATGACAGTCTCTGCGATATAAAAATCTGGCAACTTCAATCTTGACGCTTCGGCTCAGCCACAGCAAATTGCTTATAGTTTGAACAACACACGGTGGGAAATGAACATTGCTCGATTGAGAAGCTTGCTGAAACCGTTGTAGTGCGCAATTTGACTCACGTAGAGCTTTGAGTTTCTTGTGAGCGGGCAGTTCAAATTCCTCGTAACCAATGTGAAATAAAAACGTTAATATCTTCGTTAGGAGTTAGTTTCATTAATATTCGTTGCGCTAATCGTGTTTTACGTGAAATTCTGGTTGAGAAACATGTATCAGATTGCTTAAATTCGTACCTTGTCCAGTGTTCCATTACGAAATTTGACTACATTTTGCAATAAAGAACTGCATTTACTGGCTCATCCATGAACGCACCTATCTGTATTGGTTGAATAGTTCACTTGGTGTTTCTAAAATGAGCCGGAAATCATAGTTTTATATTGCAAAATGTAGACAGATTTCAACAATGTTTTCAGCGACTGATATGTCGGACACCCCAATGTACTTGTAGAATAGTGAGACAAATTAGAGCAAGGAACCATGTATACGTATGAAAATGTTGTAACACCTACACTACCGTGCTCAGGGAAAACGCCGTATGAACATTTGAAAGTCGTCATAAAATGTTTATTTCTGAAGAAAGTTATGAATATTTTTCCGAGAAATTTTCAAGAACTTTAGATAAAATTACAAGCTGAAAAATTAGAAGAAAATTGTTTACAAATTTTTCCGAAAATTCGTGATTTACCAACGGAAATTTGGCAACGCCTCATGGCGTTTTTCCTTAGCACGGCAGTACAAGTGCCAGAACCAAACCGGGGCCCTGGCGGTTTGAAGTTTGCCTTTCATAATGCGCACACTGTAAGAAATATTTTGCTACGACGCTGTTAGGTGGTCTTTCTCGACAACTTCTAAGAGCAATGTATTCAAAATTTTAATTTGCCATGTCGGAAGCTCAAAACCGCAGTGGCGAGTCCTTCGCGAAGTTGGACTACATTTTGCAATTTTGGAACTATAAATTCTAGCCCGGTTTGAAAACAACGTATGTGCCATTAGTTTCCGTATGCACATAAGTGTTTTTCCAGTGGAGCTAGAATTTATAGTTACAAATTGCAAAATGCAGTCCAGTTGAGGTACTGAGATATCATCGCTCCTCTGGCATAAGGGCATATCTAAATTTTCACTTGAGTCCTGTTTCACATGAATGTTCATGCTTCCTGGGGCTCGTGTGGAAATCGAAATACGCCATTACGTCAAAGGAGCGACAACATGAGCTCGCAAAGTTGGTCGCTAACGTCGAAGAAAAATTTCCCCGGTCGCGGGAGTTTTGAAAATGCATGACACAGACTACGCAAATTGTGTACCAAGGGGTGAACGTAAGACTATTTTGGTGTGTTCATCGAGAATTTTGTGCGGTTATACAATATTTATCCAGTCTGAGTCAGACCCATCGCAGACCACTTTTCCGATTGCTAAATTTTGTGAATTGCTCTCCGGGTCTAATATCTATGATCATTTCACCAGGCACTCCACATTTACAACCGTCTTCCATGCGCAATAAATCACCAGTATCCTTGTTTCTTAAGAAACAAGCGGAGCAGTACCGTGAGTTACATAATCGTCACTCACAAACAATCATATCGTAAATCTATCAACCCCACTTGTTTCACTTGTGTTGTCTCAATTGATGTCTCAGTGGGTTGTCTGGTTTTTAGGTCGTCGTGGATTTGCAAACAATCGGTGTTCCTGGGGAGTCGCTGTCTGTTTTAAATCTCGGCTGGCGCTCACCAAGACACATATCCCAATTGCAATTCCGAGCATGCATCATGTCGTGTCGTGTCGTGTGTTCATGCAAATCGCAGCTTATCTTTTGAGAAGCTTTGCGTGTAAGGCGCAGAGGATTTCCAGCATCTTTGGACTAAAGTTGAGGGAAGACGACAAAATCACCCGTTTTTCTTATTTTTCTACGAACGACTAGGGCATAACCCTGTCTGTTAGGCCATCCAGTACCGAGCGCAAGAAACTATGTAAATATTAACTATCTAAAGATCACTAAAAATAAAGGACTCCTCAAATCAATCGCGCAATTCTCACCATCAACATGATAATATTTTGACTAATTTTTAGCAACATGATGGTGATTTTCTTAAAATTTAAATGCTAAAATTCCTTTCGTAACACAGTATCTGTATTCTTCCTCTACTTCCTCCTCCTCCTCCTCCTCCTCCTCATCCTCCTGCTCCTCCTCCTCCTACGCCTCCTCTTCTTCTTCTTCTTCTTCTTCTTCCTCTCTACTCTCTACTACGAAAGACTAGGGCATAGCCCTGTTGGTGAGGCCATCCAGTATCGAGCACGATAAACTATATTAAATATTAAAAATCTAAAAGTCACTAAAAATAAAGGACTCGTCAAATCAATAAAAACAGCATAAAATCTTCAATCATCCTCAGGAGAAAAGAGCCATCTCTTAGGCGGCGTCACCTGTTTTCCCTCTTCTTTTTCAGATTCCCCCCGTTTAAAGAAGTCCGACGCGTGTGCACGTTCGCGGAACGGTTTTCAAATTGTTTTCTCAAGAAATGAATTGAAGTGCAGTCCATGCGTTCCATTGGTTTGAAGTTTTATTCCATTATACGACTCAGTGTTAAGGACCACGTTTAAGGACTTTTTTTCACGTTGAAAGTACTTAATTTTCCTCGACTTTGAATTTTTGACAAAACACAATTCAAGGCTGGTTGAATTCAAACTACTCATTTTTACCTACACGGTGCGTTCCTGTGAAACTTGATCCGAGAGTCTAATTTAGCAAAGTGAGAGTAAGCACTGAGTTCGCCTTCAATTTAGTGCCTATGCAATTTCGGCTACTTTGAGGTTGAAATAGTTGTATCACACGTTTTGGTCCATCAGCTACCTACTTGGTGACAGATTTTGACCGATACGCACCAAGTGGCATCAGCTTTGAACCTAAAAAAAGAGGTTTGAAATTTTACACCTCCGTAAGACGGAATATTAAGGACAAAGTTGGACTAATATTTTCACGTTCGAAATATTTTTTGAACTGAAGTTTTGGCTGGGGTAGATATGCTAGTTTAAATTGCTACTGCCGTAGAACTTAAATTTTTGTCAAATTTTAGCTTCTTACCAATGTTACGGTGAGTCGCCTTTTTGTTTGTTCATTTACGGCCGTAAGTTCATCATGAAGCCTAAAAACTTGTTGACCAATCAAAAAGCGGCACAGATTTCCTGCAGTAAAAAGATACGAATGGCCATACTCTATCTATAAAGGTACTCTACGATCCAGCAGGTTTTCAATACTGGTTTTGGCCCATCTGAACCCGCGTTGAATAATCGAATCTTAACAGATCACTACACTGAAAAAAAAAGTAGCTTGGATCAAGCATGATAATTCTTGAATTTGCCGCCAAGAATTTTCTTTATCTTGCTTTAAGCTGACTTTTTCTTGATTGAAGAAAAATAATGCTTGGGTTAAGCAAAAAAGTAGCTTATATTAACCAGCAAAATTCTTGATTTAAGGAGAAATACCTCTTTGCGGCAAATTTAAGATTCTTTTTTTTCCAGTGTAGTCTCTTCTAAAATCGATTTATGTCCATGGGTTTAAATGGAGAGAGAGCAATGTTGCCAACTTGTTGAATCATCGTAATCATGAGAGCTAACGTCTTGAAAGCTCACCCTCGGCCGATGTTTTTGGACTCCGCGGTGGAGTCCTCGGTTGTTTGTGCGAATGTATCCGGGTAACGGGCCCTCAGCGCGGGTGGAGCGAGAGGTGGGGTGGGGGTCTTTTCAGTGTTGTCAGATCTCAGGAAAATCCCCATTGAGTTCGGCTAATTAGACGAAAATTATGGTCCGAAGTGGCAACGCCGGTTCCGCTCTGGTGGACGATACTCGCGCGCGAGCGAGCCGCGGTTCCTCCTCCTCGGCCCTGGGTTGCCGCTTGCCGCGCCGTTCGTGACGTCACTAGAAAAATTATTAATTTATTTAAAATGATGGAAGATGAGGGTCGAAGCTTGAAATAATCCAGAAAGCGTGGCAATAGAGAAAAGAACAGTATGAAGGGTTCTCAATGGTCTTGAAACTGCGAATTTTAAGGAGTCGGCCGCGACCAGGATAAAGCAGGGGAATTTATAAAGGGAAATCCAGGAAATTTATGAAAAAAGCCAGGAATTGCAGGCAGTGCCGTTTCGCCGTTCTCAGGATGAAGGAACGTAACTCCATTCCAAGGTTGCAAAATTGGCTAAAACAGTCCAATTTTGTACAAGAATGTACCTGTACAATGTTTATCCAAAACCCTCCTGATTTTTTAATTCGATCTGAAAATCAGTGGCATTTTCATTTTGAAATGGTTAAAATTATCTTGGTAAACATGTAATTTGTGAGGGGACATTTGGCAACAGTACTGGGCCGTATGGGGGACTGTACTCAGTACTGTCACAGGTTTAGCAAGCCTGCGGACCCCAGCTGGTAGCCCCTGCCTTAAAGGGGGGTGGAGATGGTCACCGGCTTCATGGCGTATGAACCACTCATCAGAGGGGCAGACAGGGCTCATAGCTGTGGTGAAAGCAGCCTGTCTAGGAGACGGTACTCCAAAATCAAACCCTGGTCCTCCAGGTTGGGGGTTGGGGCATCGGGCTAACTCCCCGATACCCGGAAAAAACTTAATGTTAAAAAGCCTAATAAAGATAGCCTCGGTGATAATGGAAAAAAACGGATTTTGCGACACAAACTACGGAAAAGGACAATGGTTTTTGGGACATGGAATGTACAGGGCATTTCTAATAAATTGACAGAGGTTGTATCGGAGGTAAAAAAGTATAATGTAGATGTCGCCGTGTTAACAGAAACGAAAAAGAAAGGCACAGGATCAGAAAACTTAGGATGTTATGATCTGTTCTATAGTGGTGTCAGTAAAGATCAACGCGCACAGCAAGGAGTCGCCATACTTATCCGGAAAAGTTTGCGTCCGTCTATAACTACTTGGGAAGCAGTAGACCAGCGGATCATCAGAATGCATCTTACACTGCATGGTCACAAGGTGGCCCTGTTAGGAGTATATGGTGTGAATGATGATGCTCCCGTCAATCTAAAGGATCAGTTCTTTGAGCAACTCAACGACGAGGTTCTGAGGGTTGGAAGGACAAGGGAGGTCATTATCATGGGAGATTTGAATGGTAGAACCGGACGAAGGAATGGTTCTAAAGTTGTTGGACCTTTCGGTGAAGAGGCGATGAATGACAACGGTGCACGCATCATTGATATGTGTGAACAAAACGAGTTGAAAATACTGAACGGATTCTACCAACATCGAGATATCCATAAGTACACGTGGGTTCAGCAAACTCGGGGGCTGAAGTCAATCATCGACTACGCGGTCACCAGGCAAACGAGTACCATGAAGGTTCAACAAGTAAGAGTTTGCCGGGGGTTCTCCTGTGGTAGTGATCACCATTTTCTCAAGGCGGAGATTGCATTTCCGGTTAAGTATGGGCTGCAGAGGAATACCTTGCAACATCAGAAGTGCCAGCCACAAGGAACGAAGATCGAACAAGTGCACTACAACATCGATAGCTTACAGCATGAAAGCGTGAAAGCGCTCTACAGGAAGCGGCTGGATGAGAAACTGGGAGTAGAAACTTTCGATACTGCAGAAGAGTTGTACCAGTTCATCAAAAGTTGCATACATTCAGCTGCGAAGGAAGCCCTGGGTATGTGTAATGAGAGCAAGGATGTACAGAAACCCTACTGGTGGGACAAAGAGGTAGAGGAGGTAATTGAAGAAAAGCGTAGGAAGTACCATGACTATCTGGCTTCTAGGACTGCAGACACCCGCGGCGCGTATAGGAAAGCCCAGGCGAGGGTTCGTCTTTTAATCACCAGGAAGAAAAACGAGTCTTGGGAGACCAACTGCTCAAGGATTGACACATACCTGGGGGGAAGGAAGAGTGCTGAGAGCTGGAAGCTGATCAAAGGCCTAAGAAGGGACATGAAACGGGACATTATATCTCCGATAACAATCTCACAGCTTGACGAACATTTTAATAAATTATTGACGGAAGGACGACCAGAGTTTCAAACGGGGAATGCTGAAAATATAGTCGAGGATCACTCAATGGAAATTCGAGTTGAGGAGGTGGTCAAAGCAATCAGGGAATTGATGAATGGAAGAGCTCCTGGGCCAGGAAACATTCCAGCCGAGTTAATTAAATGTGGGACTGGCAAGTTGGTTAACCATCTCAGGGATTTGCTGCAGAAGTGCATTGACGGTGATGACATCCCGAAAGAATGGAAAGAGGCCTGGATAACAGCGTCGCATAAAAAAGGAAGGAAGGATGACTGTGGGAACTACAGAGGGTTAGCGGTGACAGGAACGATAAGTAAAATTTATGGAAAAGTGTTGAAAGCGAAGATCGAAGAGGAGTGGACCCCGTTCGAGGCGGAGGAGCAAGCAGGTTTTAGGGCTGGTCGGTCTACCGCTGATCATCTGTTCTGTGTTACCCAGTTAACCGAAAAGAAGAGAATTGTTGGCCAGGAGCTTCATTTAGTGTTTTTGGATATTGAAAAGGCTTATGATAGTATTCCTCTTGTGAAACTCTGGGAAGTCCTAGAAGAAACTGGTTTTAGTAAAGGACTTATTGGGGCAGTCAAGCAGTTTTATCGGGGGGCTTTTGCTAGAATTAAGTGCCAAGGAAGGCTTTCAGACGGTTTTTTTGTCACCAAGGGGCTTAAGCAGGGATGTTGTCTGTCACCGACGCTGTTTAAGATATATCTAGAGCACGTTCTGAAGGAATGGAAAAGAAAGTGTGCCGGCATGGGCGTCCCTCTAAATGACCAAGAAACACTGTTCACGCTATGCTTTGCTGACGACCAGGTAGTCATAAGTCAAGATCACGATGACGCGGAGTATATGACCCGGAAGTTGGTGGAGGAGTACCGCAAATGGGGCCTCGAGGTTAGTGTCCGTAAGACAAAAAAGATGTCAGTCGGAGGTGCTCAGCAAAGCATAGTCCTGGAGGATGGTCAACATATAGAAAGTTGCGAACAATACAAGTACCTGGGGGTGAACCTGACTTCGGATGGGAAGCTGGATCAGGCCATTCGGGACCGTAATCTTCTAGGAAGGAAAGCCATCGCCATGCTTAATGGGATCCTTTGGGACCAAAGGATTTCCAAAGACAACAAGAAGAGGATTTATAACTCGGTTGTCAAGCCTATTATCACCTATGGCAGTGAAGTGTGGCAGTTGAAGAAGCGGACCCAAGAAATGCTCAAGGCGACCGAGATGGATTTCTGGCGAAGATCGGCTGGAATCTCGAGGAGAGAACGTGTCAGGAATGAACGTGTCCGAGAGATAATGGGCGTTGAGGGGACGATTGTGCACGATATCATGACCAAGCAATTGGTATGGTATGGGCATGTGCAGAGAATGGCTGATACCAGGTTGCCGAAGAAGGTGTTGGAGTGGGTCCCCCCAGGTAGGCGACGGAGAGGGCGTCCAGCCAAACGGTGGGTAGAGGGCATCCATGAAGAGATGGAGAGATGCCACCTTCCGGAGGATCTCTACCATGACAGATTCCTGTGGAGAATAGGCGTCGCAGAGCGCCCTAGCGCGCCGTAAAAGCGGCTCATACATACATACATTTGGCAACAGTGAAATGCAGTTACGTCCTTTCGTGTGTGGGGGAGGGGGGGGCGACGATTTGAGAGTGCCAATAACTTATTTTTGACTCTATAGCTTATTATGTTTGGCACTAATCTTGACTCATTTTCTCTGTTTGTTTCAGGTATGTTTCAATCGACACGAATCCTCCCTTAATTTCTTCTTTTAAAGATTATCACGTGAGTAAATGCACGTAATATTTTTCAAAGCTCGGGGTCCAGCTGCCTTCCCAGAAGCCCGCAGCAAGACTCTCTCTCTTAGTTTTCATTTCACGAAATCCTTCTTTAGACAACTATCGAATGGGAGTGCGTTTAACAGAAAGGAGCCAAGCCAAATCAACTTTTGCCAAATTTAATTGAACAGTTTAATTTTTCACGAGAGAACGTTTTTGCGTATTCCTTTTAAAATTTTAAGGAATTTGCTTCGTACGATGGAGAAAATTCACGGAAATTTACACAAGAATCCGCACAACCGTTTCCACGTAAAAAATTAAATTTTCCAATTAAATTCGGCAACAGCTGATGTGGCTTGGTTCTTTTCTGATTAACGTGGTCCGATTGGTCCCTTTTAGAGACGGTATATTTTGGAGGCCCCGCACCAACAACCCAATCAATGTAATCGGACGATTCTCGCCTAGTGATGATTGATGAGTAACTTGTTGAGCAAATAATCAAATAAAATTCGCCGAATGATGACTGATTAATATTTGCGGAACAGGAAATCGCGAAAACTTATCGTGTCTACAACGAACCCGAAAACGGAGACCGTCTGACTATAATAGGGGAGATGATACCACTATTCGACCACGCAGGAGCTCAAGTTGCCTACACTAAAAATTGAAGGCAAACTGGCTTGAGATTAAAGAGTCCTCTTCCCGTCTAGTTTAAAGGCCTTATTCGCATTTAGCGAAATTACCTTTTACTCCACGTATAGAGCGGATATCAGTGAGGAGTTTTTGAAGTATTTCCGCCTCTCTGACGTAAGAGCGTATCTCAGTTTCCACGTAAGCCCTGTTTCACATAAAAATTCGTGCTTTCTGGGGCTCATGCGGTAATTTAGATACGGCCCTACGTCAGAGAAGCGATAATATGTTGTCTTTGATCCCTTTCTAACAGCTGCAATCCCAGAATTCTGCGTTTCTCGCGAAACGGTCAAACCGAGGAGCTCATCACCGTTGAACAGAGCTCGGCTGATGCAGCCGCGATCGAGTGCAAAGCAGGCGGATTCCCTGCACGACCCGGCGCGCAGCGGATCGAGTTAATAGGAAAAGTCGGATACAATCTGGGAACTTTTAAAGCTTATATTTTCGAAAATATTAAACACGAAAGTTTTAAAGCGGCACCACTGGTTTTTCCGTAAAATTTCTCTTCAGAAACACTTCTTGTAATTTAATTTGTGACAGAATCAACATCAAAATTTGCAGGTTAAGTCAAAAATTTCATGTCCGGCCTCTCTAATCGACTCGATCTACTGTGCACTGGAAAAAAAAAAACACACACACACATTGGATCTAGAGTCTAGACTCTTAAAAACATCGACAAGAAAAAGTACTCTTGATTCAATCAGAATCTAGCTTAAATCATCCGATTGAATCAAGAGTATTTTTTCTTGTCAATGTTTTCAAGAGTCTGGACTCTAGATCCAATGTGGTTTTTTTTCCCAGTGTGAGACCCGGCGCACAGTAAGTCTAATCAATTGGAGAGGTCGGACATGAACTTTTTGACTAAAATTGAAAATTTTAATGTTAAATTCGTGAAATTTTGAATTTTAAAGGGTGCCTTTGAAAGACAATTTTACCTTGGAACCAATCGAACCACTTGTCGAACCTCAAAGTTTTGTATGAACGGAGTTATAAGCTTTTACAGTTTCAAAATTTTGTCCGAACTCCCTGATTGACTCGGTCCACCGTGCGGCGAGACTCTGGTTAGTGAACCCGCGCCGAATCGCGGGCGGAGGACCCCGAGGAGCACGAAGAGACGGCGACGACGACGGTCTAGGCTCCGGAGTCGAAGAACAGAAATAAAGTAACGACAACTGCACCGAGAGAGCCGAGCACATAAACTGCGCCTGTTGAAAAAAACGAGGAGGGGGGGGGGGGGGTTGTAATCGTTGAGTTTTGATGGACGCGCTCCGGTGAACCCGCGCTGCACGTTGCCAGGTAAGGCAGCCTGCCCAGCAGCGGGTAGGCCACCCGCACAACGTGATTCATCTACACAGGGTTGCCGCAAGCAGGAAGTACTGAGAAATGTCAGGGAATTTTAAAAAGTAAAGGAAAACCTGGAAATGGAAGGGTATGTGACGAAAATGATCAGGGGAAAATGTCAAATCACCTTCGTTTGCTTTTTCGAGTGGGTTTGACGTTTCGAACATGAACTTTTGCCTGAAAACTATTTCTAATAGTCCTTTTAACAATCTGGCATTTGTTCAGTTGTCAGGGAATTTCACCAAAATGTGTCTGGGAAATCAGGGAAATGTCAGGGAATTGTAAAAAGTCAGGGAAAACCTGGAGATGTCAGGGAAAAAACGTCAAATCACCTTCATTTGCTTTCTCGTGTGGGTTTTGACGTGTCGAACAACAAATTTTGCCTGAAAACTATTTTTAATAGTCTTTTTAACAATTTGGCATTTGTTCAGTTGTCAGGGAATTTCACCAAAATGTGTCAGGGAAATGTCAGGGGCTTGATTTTCCAAATTCTGTGGCAACCTTGTTTACATAGAAGGAATCATTTCCTCTGTGTGGACGATAAGGACCTCTTGGGTACAATGACGTATATTTGCGGGTGTCTTTTTTCTTCTCCTCTTCTTTTGCGAGCATGAGTGGTTCAGCAGTGGTTGAACAGGGTTGCCACTCACGGAATACCGGGAAAACCGGGAAATGTCAGGGAATTTTCACAAGTCAGGGAAAATGACGAAAATGTTGAGGAAATCCCTTAAGTATCCTCTATTTGCTTTCTAGAAAAGGTTTGACGTTTGAACAACCATTTTGCCTGAAAACTATCTCTAATTGTATATTTTTCGCCGTTTGGCATACACTGGAAAGAAAAAAAAACACTTTGGATCTAGAGTCCAGACTCTTAAAAACATCGACAAGAAAAAATACTCTTGATTCGATCGGATTTTTGCTTAAATCAAGAACCAAGCCTCTTAATTTGAGCGGATTTCCTTTTCATTATTTTAAGCATAAATCTGATTGAATCAAGAGTATTTTTTCTTGTCAATGTTTTCAAGAGTCTGGACTCTAGATCCAATGTGTTTTTTCCAGTGTATCTTTAATTGTCAGTGAATTTCACCAAAATGTGTCGAAGAAATCAGGGAAATGTAAGGGGATTCATAATCATCTTCTTAATTCTATGTCAACAACAATGTCATCGCTACAAAAACCGAACGCGGTGGATGGAGGAAAACCAGCTCAGCTTGGTGGCCAGGATCCGAGGTTAAGGAACGATGGAAACCCCGAGGGAAAACGGAGGGAGCCAGTTTGGAGGGAACCAATTCGGGGGAACCAATTCGGAGGAACGCGAACGCCCTGCGAACGGCGCGGCGCACAGTGGATTGAGTCAATTTGAGAGGTCGGTCATGAAATTCGTGACTAAAATTGCAAATTTTGACGTTCATTTCGTCACTTTTTAAATTCCAAGGAGTGGTTTTGGGAGGAAAATTTACAAGGAAGCCAATGAAACCACCCTGGTAAAAATTGGCGATAGAAGCTGTGTATCAAAATACCATATGAATTATAGCCGGCTGAAGAAGGCTACAGAAAATCATATAGCTGGCTGTAGAATGCGGAGAAAAGCATACGGCCGGGCTATACGAAGCGATAAAAAATTATGAAAAGCCGGGCTATAGTTCCTATCGCCGGGCTTTACACTTTATCGCCTGGCTGTTGCTTTTTTGCCATCGATCATAAAAGGCTATAAGATATTGTGTAGAGATTCGTGTGCTTTGGAAATCATTAAGTTTGATACGGAACCACCTTAATATTTACAAAACACACATTATATGTTCCCTTGATACATATTTTTTTTCATCAATTAAAATGAGAATAATCCATACAGGATGTGCAAACATTTCAAAATCATGAGTTGAATAACGCTGACTCCGCCAGATTAAATATTAGAGCCTAACACAAAGCGGAGCGGCGACGCACTGGCGCCTACAAACCTAACAGGGATACTTCACGCATTGCGCAACGCGTGAAGTATCCCTGTTAGGTTTGTAGGCGCCAATGCGCGTTTCGCGCAGGCTGCCCGCCTGCCGCGCCGCAGCGTGCCACGGCGCTTGAAGCAACTATTTCACACCAGAGGTATTGCACAGTATCATACGAAACTGAAGGCGCTCTAATATATTAGGAATGGCAGGCATCCATCAAAAGTACGGAGCTTTTCTCGCAGAATAAACCAAGATACTACGGCCCAAAAAGAGAGCAGTTGTCCAAAAACTCACTAAGTCGTAGCATCCGTAATTAGTAACGTTTAGCATACACTTTATCGCTTGGCTGTTGCTTAGTCGCCATCGGCTATAAAAGGCTATAAGAAATTGTGTAGTCCGGCTATAGAAGCTATTGGAAATCTTACAGCCGGCTGTAGGTCTATGGTATTTTGGAACACAGATACTACTGCCAAATTTTACCAGGGCACTTTTAGATCCTCAAAGTTTAGCAGCGCTCCCGTTTCGCAGAGCTGATGCCGAATTCGGGAACTTATGAGATTTTCTTGAATTTTTTCCGGAACTTTTAGAATTCCGACATTTTCCGGAACTATTTCGGAACTCTTGAAAACACCTAAAAAGGAATCCCGGAACTTTTCACAGTCATGGAGTGGAAGAAATTGGAACAAAATAGTTCCGAATCCCAGTACTTTTGACCGACATTGAATGGGAGCGCTGAAATTTTGTATTAAACGGAGTCGTAAGCTTTTAAAGTTTCCAAATTTTGTCGGATCTCTCCTATTGGCTGGATCCTCTGTGCGGCGGCCCGGATCGATGCACGCCTCATTTCGCCCACGATTACGGTCGGCGTCGTCGAGCACCGGACACCCCGAGCGTCGCGACGCCAGGCCCAGGTGGCGTGATCAACAGTCGTCAAACTAATTCCCTCGGAAAATCCGGTCTCCCCTCTCGTAGGCGTATCTCAACCGCCTTGAGCCGGGTCGAGGGGTTGAATATAGGTTTTCGGCCCACTTTTGGATGTTTTCCGATCGAAAGTACTGTTTAGATCGACATGAAACTATCGGAAAACTACAGACGCAAACCGATAGACAGTTACTCGACTGATAACTGATTCATCTTGCAAAAGCTTACTGTTGCATCATCCTCCTTGACTTGATAAGAGGAAAGACCGGATTTTCCAGTAAGTTCGGCTTGATGAGAGGAAAGACTGGATTTTCCGGTAAGATCGACTTGGTGAGAGGAAAGACTGAATTTCCCCGTAATCTCGACTTGGTGAGAGGAAAGACTGAATTTCCCGGTAAGCTCGACTTGATAAACGAAAATACTGGATTTTCCAGCGAGCTCGACTTGATAAGCGGAAAGACTGGATTTTCCAGTAAGATCGACTTGATAAGCGGAAAGACTGGATTTCCCGTAAGCTCGACTTGATAAGCGGAAAGACTGGATTTTCCAGTAAGATCGACTCTGTGAGAGAGGAAAGACTGGATCTCCCAGTAAGCTCGACTTGATGAGCCGAAAGATTTTCCGAGCAAAGTACTTTGATATCTGTCGATCATGCCTTTTTCTTTACTTTCCACGGTGTTTTAGGTGAGTCAGTGTTCTCCTCTAAATTACGTTAGGCGAGGTCTAAAGGAAACTAGATTTCGAAAAGAGCGTTACAGCTCTTTTTGCGGTAACACGGTGGAACAGTGCAGTGGTCCATTCCAGCCTCCTCGCTTTGAGTCAGCTCGGGCCCCAAGTCGTTAAGAGCCCAGAAATCCTCACCGCCTTCCATCAGTCATCAGTAATGGCGACATTCGCACTAGCACTTGACTTTTACCTCGCATTTCATCCCGCGCGACGGATTCCAAATCCGCGGAACCGGTCCAACGACACAAGTCGCTCGAGCCGCCGCAGTGCGATAAGGCGAGTTTACGGAGCGAGGTTTCGGAGCAAGATCCGAGCGATGACGTCACGGAAGCTCCGAAAGCAGGAGTCTATGGGGGAGGGGGGTGGGAGCTTCGCAGGTGTGAGATTTGTGGCGACGCGACGCAACGCATCGGAATAGCTTGCGGATGATGCAACAGTAAGCTCATACGCCGCACAGTGTGTCAAAACCCCAATCTAGCTGCTCAAAACCCCCCTTATGTCAAGTCAACAAATGGTGTTATTTATGGTCAGAGTGGGTCCACAGGCACCCACTGGTTACGTATCTATCATGGTTATCACAAAAATAAATTTTTTGGTCGCTAAAATGATAGGGATTGCAGCCGGTAAACCTCCAGCCTCAATCTCGCCATCAGGAGTGGTGCCACTGTATTGATTTTTTTTAGAGTACTTTGTGGCGAAAAAGGGTCATTTCTGGATGAAACGAGATGCCAAAGGCCAGAGAAAGGAAATATGACCGTTGATTTCTCCAAAATCATTATTTAAGTATTATAATTGCTCATTGAAAACAGTGCCCAAGACCGTTTACTTTTCCTGGCTTTAATAGAGCCGCAAAAGCGCGGAACTACACGGAACACCATGAAACTTATATGAGAGTGTTCAGAAAACTATCTAGATTTGAAATGTCTTTAGTTTTACTGCTACCTTCCGCAACCTTGAGAATAAGAGCACATTTTGTTCGGCGATTCCTAGTGTAAAAGCGTGCGGGCGGCGTTTTGCGATCTCCTCCTACAGGCTGTCGCAGGTGAAGTGAGACGGAGGCAGCATCTCACCACGCGCGCTCGGTCCCCTGATTTGAGTGAGCCTTATCATGAGGCTTTTCACCGGATCAGATAAGACAGTGTGGTGGCTCAGTTGATTGCTTCTTTCATTATTACTTGCATGATCGGGGTTCAAATCCCGAGCAGATCAATTTTTTGAAATTTTATTTTCTATTTCATTACGATTTTCCCATTATCTATACTGTCATGGAAGGGGGAGGGGAGTCCTCATAAATACAAAGTTGCATCGTATTTTTAACAAGTTTCTTGTATGATTTGAAACAGACTTTCTTATTTATTTCTAATGAGGAAAGGTTTCGGACATGGTTTATGAAACGTAGGAAAATGAAAAGGAGGGGGGGGGGGGGGGGGGCTCGCCGAAATTTTCCTTTACTGGCAAACATTTTGAAAATATTATCTTTGACTTATCACTTAGAGTTGCCGAAACGTATCATTTTAATAATATGGAATTCATATTTTTTTGGATGGTCAAATGAGAAATTCGCCATTTTGAAATGGAATGCATAAGCCCAAGACATCCTCCAGGACTTATTTTGGATCGGAAAACACAATTTGACTAATTTTTGGGGTTCATCAGGTCACATAAGGCGCCTAAAACTTAGTTGGAATTTTACGATTTTTACATGAGTTGAACAGGATTTTTAGATAGCCGCCATTTTGAAAATTTTGATGACTAAGTTTTGAAATTTTAGGTGAACCTTCTTCAAGCTTACACTAATGCCTGTGCGAAATTTGGTGGTTATCCGACCAAATTTAGAGACGTGAAGAGGTTTTGAGCAGCTAGATTGGGGTTTTGACACACTGTGCGCCGCCGTCGTGACATTGAGCACAGTGTTGTCAGTTCGTTGCGGTCGTCTTATGCACGCAGAAACAACCTGTGTCAGGGTGGCTACTGTTTCGAAAAATCCGGAAATTGTACTGATAAGAGTACCAGGATTGCCACAGTCAGGGAATAAACTGGGAAAAAAAAACACATTGGATCTTGAGTCCAGACTCTTGAAAACATTGACAAGAAAAAATATTCTTGATTCAATCAGATTTTTGCTCAAATCGAAAGGAAATCCGCTCAAATTAAGAGGCTTGGTTCTTGATTTTAGCAAAAATCCGATTGAATCAAGAGTATTTTCTCTTGTCGATGTTTTTAAGAGTCTGGACTCTAGATCCAATGTGTTTTTTTTCCAGTGTACTGGAAAATCTCAGGGAAAACCGGGAAATGTCACGGAAAAATCCTTAAGTCACTTTTATTTGCTCGCTAGAAATGGTGTGACGTTTCGAACATCAAAGCCTGAAAACTATTTCTAATCATGTCTCTTTTACCATCTGGCATATCTTCAATTGTCAGGGAATTCCACCAAAATTTGTCAGAGAAATGTCAGGGAATTCCACCAAGATGTGTCAGGGAAATATCAGGAATTTCATCTTCTAAATTCTATGGCAACCTTGGAGTCCATAATTTATGTAGAAAGAGTACGGACATGTAACTTACTCAAGTAATTAGTCATTTTCTCAATCATACAGCAAAACGACATACATGCCCGTGATAATCGGTGACAAACGCGCGCCATGATAGTTGATATTGATATCATTTCATGAAGGAGAAACGGAGTTGATTCATTGGCCGATATAGTATGATAGAACCAATGAAAAATTATCAACGAGTATTTCAGTTGAAACGGGGGAACGGTGCTCTACTTTCATTGGCCGATGTGGGAGGGCCAATGATAAAGTTATCAACGAGCATTTCCATTGATGTTGGCTAATCGGTACAATGAGCCGAGACAAGCAGGCGGTCCTTGTATAGCTTCTTTGATGCAGAAATCTGCTTCTGAAAAATCTGATCATTCTGAAGATGGATATAGAGTATAAAAGATCCCTGGTCATCGTTTAGACAGGAAAAAAAAAATGAAAAATTCAGAGTGAAGTTACGGCGTTTTTACACGGAGGAAAAAACCTCGTGCGTGGGACCCGAAATTTAGGTCATATGGATCTCGAAAGTTTTCAGATTGAACATCTGAATACTTAAGGTCTAGCTGTCGAGGTTCGGATCACACATCTGTACTTCAGATCAAGTACTTCAGATGTGAGAACCGAAGTTTTTCGGATGTGAGAACCGAAGTTCTTCGGATGTGAAAACCGAAGTACTTCAGACGTAAGAACTGAAGTTTCAGATGTGTGATCCAAACCTCAGCAGCTGGACCTTAAGTGTTCGAATGCTCAATCCGAAAACTTCAGAGATCCATATGACCTAAACTTCGGGTCCCACGCACGAAGTTTTTTTCTCCGTGTACCGTGGATGGCAGATGTGTACGTTGGCAAAAAACAAGTGGACCTACTTGAAGGATTTACTGAAAGATGCCTCATTTTATATGGATGCTTAATTTCTAACCTTGCCCGGTGGCCCATTACGCCGCGCCGGCTCAGGTTCGCAGTGACAAGAGTCGTGGTTTAACGGGACGTATTATTGCTAAAAAGAACTATGTTACACGCAAACCCCCTGCACATAGGTCTTTTCAGCCACAATAAATACGTCGAACTGATGCTCGGAGCTATTCGTAGCACTCGCCGCGGCATCGCGGGTATAATCGAGTGGGAACTCACGGACGCGGCGTGGCGTCACGGCTAAATCGGTAATCGGATTGATTCCATTGATTCGCCATCGTTGAGCGTTGAGCCTCCTCTCGCTGAGTGCCTGGGATGTTTCAGTCGAGCTATTTAACAACGCACCTCAGCCTCAGGCTCCGAAATTCTTGGACTCTTACAATTAGTCGTCGCCTTGTGTAGCGCTCGTTGCCGGGTTTCTGCGTAACACGCTTCGCTGAAAAAAAAAAAGTTTCGAGCTGTGTAGAGGTACCGTCACGCGTTCCGGGCTCAGAGGCCGAAAGTTCTGGGTGCTAGAGCCGTAGCTTCGACTGTTCCGAGTGCTACACCGGAACTTTCGGCCTCTGAGTCCGGAACGCGTGACGGTATGTCTATGTAGCTCGTAAGTACGGCCTCCACGGCCGGAGTTTTTTCCCCAGTGCCTCATCTGCTTTCGAATGAGTCCGTTGTAAACTTCAGCTATAGCTAAAAGAAGGGTTGTGGCTCAAAAATCACGATGAGCGCATCGGAAAAGTCGATTATATCGAAAATAGATTTGAAAGTGGCATTTCCCATTTAAACACGCATATTTTAGCAGACTAGATCTCTGTGTCATATCTTCTCCAATAATTGTTCAATTCGTGAACCAAGGGTATCCTCGTGTTCAGTCCACTCAGTAGTTTCCGCATGAACCCGAAATTCATCAAATTTTCAGACGCCCGCAAATTCTCTATTGAGTTTAGGTCTTTCTTTCGGCAGAGCGTTTATCTCTTTTGGTTCACAATCCTGCCGAACTAGTCGAAAAAGTTGACCAAAGCCACTCGCGGAAATTCGCCAATTGTCAACTGGACATATTTCTGCCAAACCGAACTATCTGCATTTAGACATGAGCCCTGAGACCCATAAGAATATATACATAACAGGGCTCACGTCATTACGCACATAGTTCCGTTTGGCAGAAATACGTCCAAATGATTGACCGACCATCGAATCTTCCTCCAAAGTGCTGAAGAAACCACTGTGAATCGATCGATTTTTCCGGGCTACTCATCTCGGAAGCGATCGGACCCCCGCGGCAAACACTAAACCGGTTCCCTGGGACTTTCGCCGCTCAACGAAAGGGAAACCGGCGGCGGAATATCCACGCTCATCGTGGGCCGTCCGTTCATTCATCGCCGAAAAACAGCGGTGCCCGAAACAAACAAACGTCAGCCGCGGAGGTGAACGACCTTGGGCCCCGCCCGGGGGAGGGGAAGGGGGGTCGTGACCCAGTTGCGATTTCAGACGCCCGACAGACGCGCCTCTTCGCGATCGACAGTAGTGTTTCGATAGGTTGAATAGTCGATCAATCAAATTTTTGGATAGTCAAAATTTAGATATCCATTAATGATCTACCTAAATCAAAATTAATCGATTTTTCTGAAATTGTACATTTTTAACGCCTCCTCGCGATTGACAGAAGGAGTTTTCGATCGATTGAATGGTCGATTAATCGAGTTTTTGGATAATCGAATACTCAATTAGCGATTAATAATCGAATGAAATCATAAAATCGATTTTTCTGAAACTGTACATTTTTAAAATGACTCTTTGAACGCCTCCTCGCGATTGACAGTGGAGTTTTTTGACGGATTGATTAGTCGATCAATTGAGTTTTTGGATAGTCAAAAATTTAACTATAGATTGTTGATTAAATCGAATCAAAATTAATCGATTTTTTTGAAACTGTACACTTTTAAAATGTTATTTTAAAAGTGTGTACCCTGGGGTGCCTGCCAGGGATCCCAGGCGTGAATCAGCACTTGTACTGACTTTGATAATCAAAAATCATGGGTGATGAGCATCTTCAATGATTATTTACAATGTCTGCCATCAGTAAAAACCGGAAAATATCAGGAAAATAGGTCAACTGACTGTAGCATATTGCTTCGTAAAATCAATCGAATGTCAATTTTCTCGTGACAAAAATTCGGAAGTTTCATTCTAGAGATCAAGGAAAATCATATACTCAAAACCAATATGGAATTACAGTAGACACCTGGATGTAGCAAATTTCGGCACGATTATACCTTATTTTCAGCTGAAAAGCCTGCTTTTCCACAAAATATCAGCGCTTTCGGGCTATGAGCGAAAATTTTTAGAAGTTTTGTGTTGATTTTCAGAAATTTGACCTGGGCATCGGGAAATTTTCAATTTTCAATTAACCGGTAGTAAAAACTCGATCAAGCATCCAATCAAAATGTCAACAATCGATCTATCAATCGAATTGAAAGACTTTCTATTAATCAATTATTTAATTACGAAAAGAAAGACTCTAATTGACAGGTCCCTATCCCGATCCACCGTCCGATCGGGCCAATCAGACGCGATCCTGTGACGGACGGGCCAATCAGACGCGTTCCTGTGACGGACGGGCCAATCAGGCGCGTTCCTGTGACAGACGACGGGCCAGACCGCGGTCAGTTTTCGTTTGATGGACTCCGCTCGCGTGTCGTGAGGAACAGGAAGGGATATCGATCGATCGGAGACCGCGGTAGGAGTTGGCGCACAGTCGGTAGGGATTCTTGGTTGTTGGGAAACTTGGGGACGGGGAAATCGAAAGTGACTTGGAAGTAGATAGCGCTAAACTGCCGTGCTAAGGAAGAACGCCTTATGAATCTATGAACGCCAAATTGGCTTTAATAAGGGACGAAAATACTTGAAAAATGTTGAATTTGAATTTCTTCCCTCGCCACTTTGGGACCAATGTTTTTTTTTTAAAAAAAAATGGTGGTCTATGTTGACTTCATTTCATCGAATCGGACGGAAGATGAAATAGTTAGATTTTATTCCGAACTTCGGAAACCCCCCCCCCCCCCCCAAAAAAAAAGAAAAATAATCCACACTGAGAAAAATACTTGTGTACTTGTGTCACCTGTGTACTTGTGTTACTTGTGTACTTGTGTATCTTGTGTACTTATGTTACTTGTGTTACTTGTGTACTTGTGTTACTTGTGTACTCATGTTACTTGTGTTACTTGTGTACTTGTGTTACTTGTGTACTTGTGTTACTTGTGTACTTGTGTTACTTGTGTACTTGTGTTACATGTGTTACTTGTGGTTATGTAGGAAGTGGAACACGACACAACCCAAATTTCGTGTTGATTTTGGCACAGTTTGAGGAGAGTGGAGTACTCCACGGTCAAGTCTGGTCAACCGAAGGATCGAGTTATTTTGTGTTTTACCTCCCAGACTAACCAAACGTATGTGTTGAGGTTTCTCTCTGAAAGGAGGAAAATGAGAGAAAAATTTAGATTCTCATCAAGAAAATTGAAGGTATTAGAAAAATTGAGAATTCTAAACACTATGTTCGTGAGTAGTTAAAACTTCGATTTTTACAGCTGTGCGACGCGCGACGGCCAAAATTTACCGTCCCAGTGCGTGTGATGGAGGGGACTTCGGCACGTGATAGGCTATTAGTGGTATTAAGCCGCGGCTAATCTCATTAACTTTGGGCTCCTGATATCAATCCAGAGAGAAGGACAGGGACACATAGGAGTCGGAAGAACTCTACTCTCGGAAAAGTAAGAGAAAGTCACAGGAAACTCTCCTGCTGAGAAAATAATGCTCCGAGAATCCTAGTTTGGCCGATCCTGAAAATAATCTCATACAAAATGGATGATGAAATTTTTTAGATGTAAAGTTTGTAGGAATTTCATAATCAGGTTCGTTGTATCGCACCTGAGCCACCATTGTTGACCTCTTGACTGACATATTTGAATCTTTAAATCATCTTAATAATAGAGAAGCTTTCGTTGACCTGATAATTTAAACATCAGGAACACTTTTAGATTTAAAAATTTGAAAATTCGCAAACAACTCGGCAAAAAGATTAAAAAAAATCGATGGTTTTTTCCAGGAAAACCCCAGGGAATTGGGAGAAAAGTGTGAATTTTCATCAGGGAAAATCAGGAGGCTTCTTTTTGCTTCTTTGAGCAGATTGTGTATTTTTACCGGCGGCAGGTTGCTAGCCTCACCGCCGAACCCTCCTCCTTAGCCCGGGCTTGGGACCGGCAGCACTCCCTATAGAAGACAGTACAAGACTGCCAAGACTATGCCTGGACGACCGCCTAAGAGATGGGCAAAAGCTGGCTCTCTTCTCCTGAAGATGATTGAATGTTCCTGTTGCTATTTGTTTTATTGACTTGACGAATCTTTACAGATAATTATTATATTTTTAATATTTTGTGCTCGGCACTCGAAGGCTTGACAAACAGGGCCATGCCCTAGTCGTTAGTAGAAGAAGAAGAAGAAGAAAATCAGGAAATGAGCATGGTCAAGAATTAAGGCATTTTTTTGGTGGAAGGGCGTATGAGGCTCGCAATCCTGCTAAGATGGTTAAATTGGACTCCCTACGTCTTCCTTGTCTATAGCTTTGTCTATCAATTTCAATAATCAGCCCGCAGTGACATGAACTTCCGCCCACCTTCGTTGTCTTCAGGTTAAAATGAGGGCACTAATGAGCTTTTATCAGGTGAACGTCACCATCCCACTGCACTTTCGTGTAACGCCGAGACGATCGATAATAATAGTAGTCGGAATGTCAATACTTGCAATTACCCCGGAGCCCCTTCCCCCCCCCCCCTCCCCGGGTGCCGTCGAAGGTTGCAGCCTGTTTGCTCATTAGCATCCAGTGTACGTGTCTTGAATTCTGAGTTCGGCACTGCATAGCGAACCCGAGTGGTGAGCTGTTAGAGAGTGATATCCATGACTAAAGTGCGAATCGACGTATCTCCATCGCGGTGTTTCAAAATTTATTTTATTTTTTGGCCGAGAAACGACCTAACTTCATTGCTTACCAAGGGGTCTAGTTTCTGGACTTTCCCGATTCTATCAGGATTTGAGATCAATCTGGATTTTATCCCGATTTCGTCAGGATTTGAGGAAAAATCGGTCGTAAAATCGGGATTTGAGAAAAGTCTTTAGAATTTAATTCTAAAGTTCTGCTTTCGCATACGTTTATGCAGGAATTTTAGTTTTCCTCCGTAAAAAATCAGGATTTGGAAAAATTATGAAATCAGGGTTTAGCAGTCAAAAATCAGGATTTCCCAACATGAAAAAAAAAAAAAAACCTAGACACCATGTTTTAATTTTAGCAAAAAATAGCGTGCTAATGTTCGGATCATCCTCCTAAACCTTAAAATACGAGTAAAGTCAGGTTTCTTCCATTTTTTAATTCATTCGGAAAACGGAAGGAACAGTGTTCTTGGCCTTATTTTAAGATTTTGGAAATGATTTTTGGCTCGAACATACTTAATGATTCATCAGGTGACCGAAACCTCGATAGTACCAAAATAATCCAAGTAATGTTTAAAAACTGAATTACATCGATCGTCCCCAGAATGCGATTCGCGAGAGCTAAGGATCCATCATCAGAAACATCGACGCGTCCAAGAGGCCTTTTATGTCGGCTGAATAACTTATCTTTGACACCAAACTAGGAGCAGTGCCGTAAACATCGGAAGGAAGACTATCAAAGCGCCTTCAAGTCAGGCAGGATACCACCAGCACATCCCAGATGCTCGAATAGTTATATCTGCGAGAAAGGAGCTCCCGGAAAAAAAATGGATTGCTGATTCAACAGTTCACTTGTTAAAAAAAGTGGCTGCAATGTTTTAAAGGTACATTTTACAATAGCGGAAAGCTAATTTAACCACGGGCTTGGTTAAACTAACACTTTTTTTGTTGTAAAATCTACATTGAGACATTGCAGTCACTTCTTTTTTACAACAAAATTAAAGAATTAGCAATTTAATTTTTTCCGTTCTCTACTTATTAAGAGGTTAGCCTTGAGAAGCTCTGTAAGTTCTAAATAAATTATCCGCACTGGAAAAAAAACACATTGAAGCTAGAGTCCAGGCTCTTGAAAACATTGACAAGAAAAAATACTCTTGATTCAATCGGATTTTTACTTGAATCAAAGCGAAATCCGCTTAGATTAAGAGGCTTGGTTCTTGATTTAAGCTAGATTCTGATTGAATCAAGAGTACTTTTTCTTGTCGATGTTTTTAAGAGTCTGGACTCTAGATCCAATGTTTTTTTTTTTTCCAGTGCGTCACCAGAAATTGTTCCTGTGAATAATGCTTAAAGAAATTAAGAAAGAACCAGCATTATTTTACCACCTTGTTACGTACCGTTCGAGTCGCACTTGTAGTGTTTTCTTCTCGTTTATTTCCATGCTCTCCGTGGACACTACTCGATGCCTGCTCGCAACGTGGATCCAAAACGGTCTATTTCACCGCGCCGATAAGGGCCCCCGGGGGGGGGGGGGGGGGAGATCAGGAAGCTGATGGAAGCCCCCCGAGGGACCGGTCGCTTGCCTGTCAACCTGCCGAGGTCATGGTTCACGACTCGCGGGCCCTCGTTCCGGCCTGCGTCCTTAATTCTAATTGGAGGCGTCGTGAATTGCGGTTCCCCCGCCCGACGCTCCAGGCCCCCGTCACCGGTCCCCCAGGCAGCTTGGCGCCGCGCCGCACAGTGGATCGAGTCAATTAGAAAGGTCGGACAGTACATTTTTTTACTAAAACTGCATAGTTTGATGTCCATTTCGCCGCATTTTAAAATTTAACACTGAAAAAAAATTATCGGCGTTTTTACCAAGGTCCGTTGGTACCTTTACCATCTCACTTTTTTTACCAATTATTGGTAATTTTACCAAGATAGACTGGTAAGCTTACCTAAAAACCGGTATTTTTACTATTTTTTTCAGGTAAGAATACCACTTTTATTGGTAATCAATTCCCGGTAACTGTGCCATTTTACCTCGGTAATTCTACCACAGTCGATGAAAAATATTGGCTTTTTTACCGAGGTCCAGTAAAATTACCGAGAAAATTCAATAATTTTACCGAGATTTCTCGGTAAAATTACCAATTCCATTAATGGTAATTTTATCAAGAAAAAACTGGGATCAAATAGAGCCCTGGATTCTTGGTAATTTTACCCTTTTCTTAGTAAATACACGAAGATTTTTTTTCAGTGAAGGGGTGCTTTTGACAGGAAATTTCTCAAGGAAACCAATGGAACCATTTTCAGAACATCTATGTTTTGTATTAACAGAGTTAAAGGCGTTTAAAGTTTCCTAAATTTGTCCGATCTCTCCTATTGACTCGATCCATTGTGCGCCGCGCCGTTGAATGAACCCCAACTGCACCCGCATCCATCGTGAAAACCTTTATGGAGCTAGACAAAATGTGTTCATATGTCGAAATTCAAACTGCAAATTTCAGCGGAAAATCCAATTTTGGATCAACAGGGTGTCTACTAAAATTTCTTTTCGGATTTTTCTGAGTTTTACCTGAAATTTTTAATGATTTCCTGATTTTTTGCGCAAAATTCTCACACTTGTTGACTTTGCAATCCAACATCTTTGGTGAATTGAATCAAATCTTCTACTTTTGCATGAACTAAACTGCAGGTAAACGCCTCGCAATGCGTGAAGTATTCCGACAGTCTTGTAGGCGCTATGAGTTTCACGCTGGTCGCACTGTGTTCACTGGTAAACCTCTTGGACCAGTAGTGCCGCGGTGCATTGACTTAAGAGTGCAGTTTCTTGTCGCCGGATTTAAGAGTCTTGAACTCTTGTTTCAAGCGGATTTTGCATTGATTCAATTCAAAATCCGCTTGAAACAAGAGTCCAGTCTCTTAAATCCGGCGACAAGAAACTGCACTCTTGAACCAAGAGGTTTTTTGTACCAGTGTTTGGCGCATTTCGTGAAGTATTCGTGCAGTCTTGTAGGCGCTAATATGTTTAACATTCCCGCCGCCGCACCGAGGGCTTCTCCTTTTCATCTCGAGTCCTTGTCATCATTGCTCTCTAAGTCGCGCCGTTCCAGGCCAAATTGCGTGTTTGGTTTCTCTCTTAACTCGACTAATTGAAGGTGCTGTCTCTTGTATCACTGAAAGACGACAATATTAGAAATTACCATACTCTCAGGAAATGAGAGATTTTGTCGCCTTTTCTCGTCTGTATTTTTTTTTTTTTTTTTATACCTACCTACATTTAAAAAATTGCAAAATTTGCCGCCCCCTAGATTTGCCGCCATGGGCCGCGGCCCATGTGGCCACTGCCACCCCCTTATGCTTAATCCGGCCCTGTAAGAATATATGTACAACAGGGCTCACGTCATAATGCACATAGTACTGTTTGACAGAAATACGTCCAGTTGGAAATGTTCTCATCATCCAACAACCCCTTGCTCTTTTTTCCCGTGTAGGGCTATTGCAAGGAGTACACACTGCCTCACGGCATACATGACCCAAACTCATAACATATGTACATCATAAAATGTACGTTTGCCGGCATGACGTGGACATTTATGCGTTTTCTGCTCATCACCCCATTGTGTATTTTCTCTACGGTCGCAATATTTTGTTTGTCAAAAAACGGACAAAAATAGAAATCCGCGACTGGTTACTTCCGTTTCATCTCAACAGATTTCGCACACCAGTCCTGCCTGCGCAAGAACCTCTGCCCTCCAATCATTCACAGACCGATTGAACTCAATTCGAATCGTGCGAGTTGGACTCCTCCCTCATCGGTTTCCAATGCACCTCTCCAATCTCTAATAGATCAATTTTTATTGCGGCTTCAATTGATCTTCGGCGCAGCCTCCCGTGGGAGGAATTACTCATCCTCCCGGCGCACAATGGCTCGAGTTAATTAGAGAGGACGGACATAAAATTATTGACTAAAACTGAAAATTTTGATGTTTCTTTCGTCTCATTTTAAATTTCAAGGGGTGTCTTACTAAGAAAATTTCACGAGGAAACCGATGGAACCACTTTTAGAACCTCAAAAGTTTATGTAAACGGAGTTTTAAGCTTCTAAAGTTTCCAAATTTTGTCCGACTTCTCATATTGACTCGATCCACTGTGCGGCGACAACACATGCAGCATGCACCCGTCGACCCGAATGTGGGTGCCGCGTGGCCAGGTGAAGTAGAATCGCCTGCCAATTTTCGTGGGAGTTGCGAAAATTCGCGAGCAATTCTCGACCTATTGCGGTCAGAGATAATATATTTTAGGGACCTCACACTACAATCTTCTCTAGGGTGTAAAAGATACTTTTGAAAGTCACCGCTCAGCTTCGCCTAATGATAAATCATAACCAAGGATTGAAGCTATTGGTTTAAAAAGCTGGCCAGACACTTTACCCACTTTTGTTTGGCCCCAAGTTTTTACGGTCCATTTAAAGTTTGTCCATTAGTTTTTTTTTTTTTTTTTTTTTTTTTTTTTTTTTTTTTTTTTTGCAATGTTTTTTTAACTAATAGTTCAAATCCAGTCACAAGCAATGATGTAGGTGCCGAGATTTTGCCAAATAATGAAATGTAACTCTTAAATGCCCAAACCGGGTCAAAATGACCCAAAGGATCACTGAAAACACGTGTCTCCGGGGTTTCATGGAACCTGTACATCCGAACTTTAGATGTAGGGCACAAATACATATTAAAAAAAGAATAAGACATCACATTGAAAAAAAACGGGAAAAAAATAAATTAACACAGCTGAAGACAGGAGAGACGTTTTTGGGTCTGGTTTGTTTAAAAATTTTCCCCCGAATCAGAGCGACACTTCATTGGCAGCATAGAGCGGAGCATCGCAAGCTCACACATCGCGCCATAACGCCTTCAATTTTGCAGATACAACACGGACATCCATTAAGCACGAATAGTTGTATCCCTGCGCCGTCATCAGCGCGTGTCCTTTCTCTTGCTCCATTTTCATATTGTGTTGGTTCCGTTTGTCTTAATTGCTCTCGTGCTTTAAAGGCTACGTTAGCAAAACAGCCGAATCTAGGAGAGATGTAATGAGGCCTTGATTTTTACTTTCTCTCCCAAATCTAAGCGACAAACCATTGACAGCATAGAGCGGAGCATTGCAAGTTCACGCATCGCGCCTTCAATTTTGCAGATACAACACGGACATCCATCAAGCACGAATAGTTGTATCTCTGCGCCGTCATCGAAGCGAGTCCTTTCTGTTACTCTATTTCTATGTTATGTTGCCTCTCGTTTGTCTTATTTGTAGCGGTGCTTAAAGGGCTACGTGAGCAACACAGCCAAAGTATAACTCGGATTAAATTTGTTGGCCAAACTAGGTATCGGGTAAAAAAGAAATTGGGTAAAAGGTCCTAGACCCTACAGTGAAAGATTTTTAAACGGTAGCTACTACCGTTTAAAAATCGCAGCCTAATTTATAAAAACTCGCCTAGCACAATACCAAAATTCATGAGTCATCATTTGGCGAATTTGATTTGATTTTTTGCTCACCAGGAAAACAAAGCGATCCCATTGGTTGTTACAGACTGAAGAACGAATTATTAACTTTAAGTATAGGGTTTCTCATGGGCTGCCATTAGTCAGTCTTTAACTTACCTACTTTGTCCTACGTAATTCCCCACTTCTACCAATAGAATCGCTCCATTTTCCCTTTGTCTTCTTTGTACGTGTTTTGATGCTTAATTCTTGTAGATTAGCTAAAAATATTAAGATCCGTCCAAACAGCAACTTCCTGCGTATCAACCGATCTTATCGTCCCTTGAAAAGTCGGGTTTTCGACGTCATCCACCGCGGTAGTGACACCCTTGGTTTCCTCTTCCGATCAGTCAGGGGAACACACATCTGCACACTTAACACTTTGCACCGATTTACACAACGTGTAAACTCGGATGAAAGCAACGAACTACACCTCTAGAATGGCCGACCAGTGTTAGAGACCCGGAACGTTTTGAAGTTGATATAGGTTAGGTTTACTTGGGCTCACACAGCAGGCTGCCATCTAAACCCATGTCAGACGCTGCCCACATTTTGCCGAATATTGTTGAATAAAGTGATAGCAATGAAAAGATTGCATAATAATCGCACCTCCAAAGGTTTTCTTAATTCAAAAAATAGGAACTTTGAAAGCAAACCTCAAAAAAAATGAAAGTTTACATAGGTTGAAATTTTCACATGTAATCCTTATGGGCAAGACGCAGCAGAAATGGAGATTGAGGTTAGCTATACTTGGGCTCCCACCCCCCTCCTGCCTTCAAAAACCGGCCCTTGCGCGTACCGCAGGTTTGCTATCTCGCGGCCATTCTAGAGGTGTAGTTCGTTGGATGAAAGCGAGGTGTAAGAAACCAAAGGTGTCACTACCGCGGTGGATGACGTCATGAACCAATTTTTTCAAAGCGCTATATCTTGGTTAAAATTGATAGTAGAAAGTTGCTATTTAGACAGATCTTATTACTTTTAGCTGATCTGCAAGAATCAAGCATTAAAACACGATTCCAAGACCAGCGCTACTGATCTATTTGAACAACCAGTCCTGAGCCCGCAAGGTCCTACGGCACATGGTTTAGAAATCACACCGTTAATATGATTAGTTGATAAAGAGGTCATACCTACACCTAGGCATATCAACGGGTGTGATTCCTAAACCATGTGCCGTAGGCCCTTGCGGGCTCAGGACTGATTGTTCAAATGGATCAGTAGCGCTGGTCTTAGAATCGTGTTTCAATGCTTGATTCTTAAAGATCAGCAAAAGTACACTAGAGAAAAAAAAAAAAAAACACACATTGGACCTAGAGTCCAGACTTTTGAAAACATTGACGAGAAAAAATACTCTTGATTCAATGAGATTTTTGCTTAAATCAAAAGGAAATCCACATAAATTAAGAGGCTTGGTTCTTGATTTAAGCAAAAATCCGATTGAATCAAGAGTATTTTTTCTTTTAGATGTTTTTAAGAGTCTGGACTCTAGATCCAATGTGTTTTTTTTCCAGTGTAATGAGGTTTGGCCAAACAGAAACTTTCTTTACGTTCAATATTAACCAAGATTTACACACAACAAAAAGACAACTAAATCTAACGGTTGTTGTCTTCCGTCTCTGTTTCAGCACGGATAGCGGGTGGGACAACCCGTTCAGGCCGGACGGCGACCTCTCCCGGGAGGCGGACCAGATCGTGGAGCTCATCAAGGGCGGGAAGCCGATCACGCCGACGCCGGGCCTCACGCCGCAGCTCCCGTCGCAGCCGCCCGCCCCCGCCGGCGCCGCCAACGGGACGCCGCTCAAGAACGGGAGTGCCGGCGCCCCCGCGGAGAAGAAGACGCCCCTCGGCGGCGTGGAGGTCCAGCGAGGCACCGCCGGCACCCCCGGCGACGTGGAGCACATCGTGATCAAGAAGAAGCCCAAGTGTCAGTGCTGCGTCATCCTGTAACCGAGACTCACCCAGGAGGAGGCGGGCCCGCTCGTGGAGGCGGACCCGCCCGGCGGCCCAAGTCCAAGGCGGAGGTTCTTCGGGCATCAGTATGGTTGCCCGCATTTTGAGGTTCTCGTCTGAACGCAGCGCCCCTCCAAGTGGTTATGTTGTCGCCTGTGCTTAGCTAGGACGAGCACTCGGTGGAGGATAGAGTCCCTTTATACTGAGAGTCAAGACAATGCGAATCCATTTCTGATTGGTTAACCGGATTTTAGGCCTTCACAGTGTCACCAACGGGAATAAATATTACATTTTCACGCAAAGATTCATTGCAATGAATTGCATTCAATGAGATTGCAATTGCAATTTTCATGAATTTGCAATGAATTTCAATTGCATTTTTCATTGCAAAGATTATAATCTGGAATGGACCGAGGAATTTCGGGTTCGACAAGGAACAAACGGAATGAGAGAAGGAACGGAGAAAGGAATTTAAGAATGAGCCGATCAAAGATTACGAAAAACGTTCAATTTGTGTAATCTTTATTCCCGTTTGTGACTCCATGAGGAGTGTTGTCTTGACTCTCCGTATAAAGGGACTCTAGCAAAGATGAACGGGCACTCTGCCGTGCTAAGGAAGAACGCCGTATCGTCGTCTCCCGCACAAAGGAACGCAACTCCATTCCAAGTTTGCCAAATTGACTCAAATAATTGATTTAATTTACAAAAATATATGTGTCACTGGAAAAAAAAGAAACACATTGGATCTAGAGTCCAGACTCTTGAAAACATTGACCAGAAAAAGTACTCTTGATTCAATCGGATTTGAGCTTAAATCAAAAGGAATTCCGCTCAAATTAAGAGGCTTGGTTCTTGATTTAAGCGAAAATCCGATTGAATCAAGAGTATTTTTTCTTGTCGATGTTTTTAAGAGTCTGGACTCTAGATCCAATGTGTTTCTTTTTTCCAGTGGTGCGATGTTTATCCAAATTTCATCTCATTTTTGCATTAAATTTGAGGGAAAAGTCAGTGAAATTTTTGGTCAGGAATGCCCAAGATTCTTCTAGTTAAAAAGCGATTTATCAGGGGTAATTTGGCATCATTGAATTGGAGTTACGCTCATTCGTCAAGAGACCGACGATATGAGCTTTTAGACGTTGCCATGTTTCCTCCGATAAAAACCGAATTTACTGAGAAAATTGTGAATATTATTTTCCACAATTTTCAGACAATTTTGTACGCAATTTCATCTGAAAGATCTGAAGATTTCAAGGACAAATGAATCAGTGAGAACGAAAACACACCAACTCGGTAACTCCCATGCTCAATTTTCATTTAAGACAGTTAATTTACACAAAGGTCACTGCAGTTCGCGCACCTGTTCCAACTTGGACCTTTAAAGTGTCCGTAAGTTCTTGTCTTTCGGCAGCAAAAACTTTTTTCTTAAACTAACTTCTTCACCCACTGTGCAGTTTTGTGTGTGTCTTGATTATTTTCATTTTTCCGAGTTGGTGTGTTTTCGTTCTCACGGATTCAAATGTGCATGAATGTTGTTTAAAATACATGTTTTATCAAGAGAAATTTGGCAACTCTCGAATGTTCATACGGCGTTCTTCCTTTGCACGGCAGCATGGAGTAAATGGTTGAGGGGTGTCTTCGAACATGGTGAAGATGTTGTAGTCCGTATTGAGAGCATAGCCAGGCATAACACAGCCCATTAAGAATGGTTTATTTGGACCATCATAATATTTAAGCTCTTGAAAGCGGAATTGCTGAGTTAAATCCACAAAACTTTTACTTGTTAACTACTGAGTAGACCTTTCTCAAGAAAATACGCAGCTGATCTGTAATTATTTAATGTGACATTTGAAGGAAAAAATGGTTGTGTTGGATTTACATTATATCTCTGCTTTTTCAGGCTTCAGCATTGGTAATTGCATTTGCGTTAATATCAAAAAAGACTGGAATACTCACGCTAATGTTGAGTCCTTTATAGGCTTCCATCGTATCAAAGATTTTGCTGATTTTTTGTACAAATACGGTATTAATTTCTCGTGCAATAACCATTAAAGGCGCTCTTTGTAAACCATTCTTTTCCATCCATTCACGAAGCGTTTAGTTTTTAATGGGTACCATAACTGCATGGAGTCGTAGAATTGTAAGGACAGGCATGAACATTTCTTTAGCAGATTTTTCATCATGTTCAGTACACTGGTTCAGTGTGCTAAGGTTTGAACCAGCCTAGATGCACTAATTTGTGTTTCAGAAAAACTAGAAAACACGATAGGTAAAATAAACCTCTTGATGGGCCGCTGCGTGAATCTCTCTGTGATCGTAAGTTTTATTTTAATTTTTTTTTTTATTTATTTATTCAAAAGCATGATCAGTGCTTTTTCTATGTCAAAAACTGAAAATCTCTAAATAATACGGTGATTTAATTCAAATTTAAATTTGTTTCCATGTTTATTCGTCCTAGTGCTTAGTCTTTCAATTGGCAAGGCTTGAACTGGATTAATTATCTGTTTTTTTTAAAAAAAAAATCACCGCAGCTATCAAATTGTAAATTATTGTAGAATAACGTTTTTAATTTTATTTTGTACAAGGGATTGGCCCTCATGTTGTTAATTTGTAGTCATGTAAATGATCGATCGAAGAGAAGTTTGCAAAGATTTGTTTGATCATTATTGATTTTGTTTTTAAAAAAGTGGCCACTTCGTGGTTATTATTCTTTTACCTCATCTAATCTTAGTCAAAAAATTTGTGACCCTTGGTTGGACTGTCCCAAGTGACAATAAGTGGTGTATGCGCACCATAAGTACCTACCTAAAGCCCCCCCCCCCCCACTGTGTATAAGGTTCTAATCCTCGTATCATTGTATCGGAAGCCTCTTTTGTTAATTATTTGACTTTCTAAAAAAAAGTATCAAAACCTGAGGTGATATCGATTCATCGGTCAGGGCATTTTTTTTTTTAAAAAAAACCCCCATCAATTTTATGAATTATTAAGTCACATGAAATTAATCTTTTCCTTGGGATGCTTCAATGAAGGTTTCAACGTAAGGCCCTCAATCATGTCATGACCACAGTTTTCGAAGTGATTTTAATTTTAGCCCCGGCATCATTTAAAATTTTGATTTAAACAGATTTATAATTCTACGTACAAAGATTTTAAAAAAATGAATAATTTTTAAGAGGGTATCATGAACTCCCAGGAAGCACTGCGATACTTGAGCCAGTATAGTTGGATGGGTGATTTTGTGCCTGAAAACATCTGAATTTTGTGAGGAGTTTTTCAAATTTTTAATTGTGATAGAATTGCTCAGAGAAGCGTCATCCATAAGTTGAACCTAATCAATGAGTTATTGTTCTTGTCTCGTTGTTCGAGAAACTTTTTAATAGCCACTACCCACCAGAGATACATTTTTATTGGAAGAGGGAAAACGGAGTAAAGGGAACGCAGGAAAAAATAAGAAAAAAACTCATGTTAAGACCATAGGTACAAGAAAAACTGCATCGATAAGTAATAAATTTCGCGTGAATCAAGAACCGCAAAGTGTATATTTTTTGGACCTATCACGTATGCGTTCTCGAAATCTTCTGCCCTCATTTACATCTAAGCCTTCCAAACTTTATTTCCAACTTGGTCAAATTTTGCAAGACTAAAATATGAAATAGTCAAGGAAATTATTTTTCTGTTCGTCTCTTGCAAAAGCTTCATCTATTTGTGTCAGATCTTAATCCAGATAAAATTAATCACAGAATGGATCAAAATTGAAATCGCCAAATTGAAAATATTTTCAACCAAGAGGTAAAGCAATGAAAGGGAAGATACGGACGCTATGCTTGGGTCCTTAGTTAGTTCGCCAAGGTTATTTCTCTATTTTTGTTGAATGTTTTTGCCTTAGATTTTTCCTCGCCTGGCTGACAAAAAGGCGTAACTGCACATAGATAATTTTGCAAGTTGGCAACATTGGTTTTCCTTTATTCGAATCCATTAAAAATATCGATTTCTCACCAAGGATCGACTTTTTTACATACATTTAAATGGAGAAAAACAGTGTTGCCAGCTGTCAAGAATCGTCCCTGCACATTGAGATGAGCCCGGAAGAACATGAAATCGTGAAGACAACAGGGTTCATCGCAGAGCTTAGTTACGCCGTTATGTCAGGGGGGGTGACGTATTTTTCTCCCACAAACAAGTGTATACCTTGTTGCAGTTTTTTATTTGATCACTGTGTATAACCTCAAATAAATGCACTGTAGTACGATACTGATAACACTATTTTTAATTTTTGTTGTGTTAAAGTACAATCTTGGACATTTGAACATATTGTAAGCAGATTTTATTTATGTTGTCTAATGTCTAACTAAAGCACTAAAGTTACCTCATCATGCTAACAAACGCTGTCGTTTTTGAACATCATTTGTGTCGGAGTCTCGATCATCACATTGGGCAGCACTCTTTCTCCCCTCTTTTTTTCTTCTTGGTAGGGCAGTAAAAAGTTCTATGATGAGGTTATCCACCTCTCAGAATTTCTGTAGTTGCTGTCGAAATTTGTTTTGCGAGCTAGCAATGGACCCCTTAAAAAACGCTCTGAGCCTGAGATCTGCAACAGACTTCAGGACGTACTATTCAAATTTGGGGTCCTAGGATCGAGGCCATTAAATTTTGGAAATTTTTATTTTGCACTAAAATTTGGAACTGATTATCTCCCACATGTTGCTTTGTCTGATGAGCCACAAATTGTCCTCTCTCACGCGAAGTAATGTATCTCGATTGCACTGTCTCGATATTTCTTAATTACGCATTTTATTTGTTTTTAGAAGAACCGTCACAAGAATTTACCTGAAATTTCTAGTGATTTTTCTTTACTTTTGCGAGAAGACTTTGAAATTTTTGAACCAATGTGTCCGACGGTCCTCCCATTGAGAAAATAAAATGTTCATAAAAGTTACGAAAACGCTCAGACGAACTACGTTCCTTACCGCGGGAGACAACGAAATGTGAACTATCAGCAGTGGCGTGGCGTGCCTTGCGATATATCGATAGATATGCCATTTAAACCTGTGGAAAAGGATCGATAACCAAGGTGTTCGCAGCGAACACCCTAATAATCGATTCTTTACCACAGTTTCAAATGGGGAAATATCGAAAATCGATCTTTCACGCCCCGCCACTGACTATCAGCCCCTTACCAAGTAAGAACACCCTGTAAGAACAAGATGATGCTCAAAAATGACCTCTTTTAATCCTAATGGAGTAATCAGGCTAGGCATACGCTATAACTTATCTGTGAATTTTTAGTGCAACTCTCAAGCTTTGCTGTCCATCTGAACTTTTCAATGAGCTTTTTATTTCTGTACCGGAAGGCTCATTTGTAACTGTGTTCCTACTCTATGCTACTCTCTCAACTAACTTTCATTAAGCACTTGGACTGCGTTCTGCAATTCGGAGCTGTAAATATTGACTGATCTGAAAAAACACTTATGTGCATAGGGAAACTAATGGCACATACGTTGTTTTTAAACCGGGCTAGAATTTATAGTTCCAAATTGCAAAATGTAGCCCTATTATGATGTAATGGATCTGCATTTATGTCCACCCAACTTTCTCGTAGCGTAGCTTTTTTACCAAATTCTGAACAGAAGCTTGTTATTCTGATAGACGGTAAAATTCTCCGATGCCAATACCAATCATCTCGCAAATTATCCTGATCAAAACTATAAACAAGTCATTTTACATACTCTCTCTCTGTCAAGAGGCTTACATGCACTTGGAACCTATAAAAAACTTACTAACTTGATGCTCATAATCAACTATTTTAGTAGCTACTTGGGCCGTAATCCTGTGTTTTCACGAAAATATTCGGTTGTATCGATAAAATGACTCGAAGTATAGTCAGAATGCTTAAAAAGTCACAGAGATTAACGGGGGAAAAGTTTATTTTGCGAAATAATTAATTTGAACTTTTTTTTAACCATGGTGAACATACATACAAATACGTTAGCCACTTTGGATTTTTTATGGCCCCCAGCAAACTACTCATTATTCAGATTGGTGCCTCCAACAGAACTGTAAAAACAAATATTCTCCGTGTTACTTGCGTCCTAAGTGAAGCGTGTTTAACAGATTACACATATCATGAGTAACTTGTCTTTCGTATTCTCCCATCCGTGCAGTTTACAATCCTTGCAGTGGCGTAGCGTGCTTTGCGATCTATCGATATTTCCCCATTTGAAGCTGTGGTAAGTAATCGATTATTAAGGTGCTCGCTGCGAACACCCTGTCTATCGATACTTTTCCATAGGTTTAAATGGCCGATCGATCGATATATCGTAAAGCACGCCCCGCCACTGAATCCTTGCACGTACTCGGCAAATCCAATTCACCGAAAATCGAATGTTTCCGGATAAAAATCGATCCCCCCCCCCCCCCATTAATTTGCTTTATTTTTACAATGGCAAACTAAAAATTTGAAATGTGGGTCCTTTAGTCATCCACATATGTTAACTTGTCAAAACCACATGAACGCGATAGATGCTTGTATATCAATGAAGTTTGTTTGACGTATACAGTATCCATCTCTTGTCACTAGGCAACTGTCGTTTTTTTTTACCTGTGACAAGTAATTATGTTTTTCATATTCTTCTTCTTTCTTCTCTTTTTTTAAATATTTTTTTCCGTTGCATAATGCATCATACCACATACCTTTGTGAACCAAAGAATAATTTTATTGAATGCCTCTTCCAATCGTCCAAGTAAAAGTCACCACCTCACAAATTGGCGAAATTTTTAGGATATCAGTATGATTCAAAGCTCTTGCCTGAATTTTCTTCCTTATTGTGAACAGATAGTTTTCAATTGAATCGTTCAGTTCGGGAATGACCCTATTCTGCGGGCAAGAGAAGGGCAATAACCAAAAAATCTGATTTTTCAAAAGTTTTCAACGAATTGAACATTTTTCTGGTGTATGTTGTTAATCTGTCAAAGCAAAACCTGTATGCGATAGTAAAACCAGTCGGCAATACTACCAACGGCTTCGCTTTTTTCGAAATACGAGAATACGAGTCTGAAAACTTCGGAGATGGGTCGTTTCAGAACTGATCAAAATCCTCCAATAGTGAAACATGAAAGTTGCATCTGACTCTAGAAAATATTTTCCGAGATGAAACAAAATTCTAAAATATTCGAACTGAACGATCGAATTTAACTGTTGATTTTTGGTAGATAGTATAATGTAATAGTATACTTTTCTATGACTAAAACAATCTACTCCTTCACTAATCGGAAAACTGTTGAATCTTTTTGTAATTAATATAGATAAACTAAAGTGGCATCCGGATTAAGGACCCTCATAATATATTACTTTGGGCTAAAAATAAAATAATTGCATCTTTGTAAGTCTTTTAATAGTATCTGTTAAGAAGAAAACTTCTTATATTGCCATTTTGCAGGAATTGTTCCTTAAGCAGTCAATACGTGTTCCTGCTATTTTTTTGCAGGCTGCTTGACAATGAGTTATGCTTTTAAATCCATACGTAACACTAATACCAGTAAAGATAAATGGGGTTCATTAAAATGAATTTATCTACCGATTGCCAGGAGCCTCTTGTAATCTCAGCTATCGAACTCCAGGTTTTGAAAGAGGGAATAAGTTTACTTTCATATTTAATTTTATCATTCTTTTCCTCCAATATTTTCTCAAAATAAAGAAATGGTAGTGCCCGGATTTTTCTCCGTAACCTTTTAATTATTTTGTACTTTTTTATAATTTGCAAATTTACGATTCCTGTAGCCAAAGGTCATTCTTCCTTTCATTTCAATCATTGTTTTTTGTTGATTTAGTTATATGTGTACATTGTTTGCTATTATTGCGCTACTCTCCCGCTTATAGCCTCGTTTTCTCTCTAGTTGTTGACATCACTGCAGTGGCGTGGCGTGAATTGCGATGTATCGATTGTTATTCCATTTAAACCTATGGTGAAGAATCGATTATTAAGGTGTTCGCCGCGAACACCCTGTTTATCGATCCTTTTCCATAGGTTTGAATGGAATAACAATCGATATATCGCAAGGCACGCCACGCCACTGTCACTGGGGTAAAATTGATTGCAACCGGGAATTCCATGACATTCAGCCATGAGAATAATTGATCGAATCTGTTTAAAAAGAGAAACAAATCCAAATCCATTAATATAATTTTCAGCATATTAGTGCCTTCAAAAAATAGAACCTCTCCAAAGGTTTCTCAAATAAGGGCTGAAAGCTCAAGAGCCTGAGAGCCTAGAAACGCTGCGCATTGGCGGAGCCATAAAATTGGCAACACCGTTTTTTCTCCATTTAAACCTGTGGGAATGTATCGATCAGTAGCGTGGCGTGAATGATCGATTATCGATATCTCACCATTTGAAGCTATGGTATAGAATCGATTACTAAGGTGTTCGCTGCGAACACCCTGATAATCGATCTTTTTTCATAGGTTTGAGTGGCGTATCAATCGATATATCGCAAAGCACGCCACGCCACTGGTATCGATTCTTGGAGGGGTCAGGTGCTCCGACACGAATCGATTATTTCACATGGGTTTAAATTGAGAAAATCCGGTGTTGCCAAATCGCTGGATCCACTTCTACTTCTGAAAGGAGTCTTTCGCTTTCATGTTTCTGACAACAATAGGGGAAAATCAAGCAATTCTTATCAGAAGGTGATTGAGTATACCCATTTATTGTTTTAATGCCTCGCAATGTCTACTTATTACTTGCAGCTTTGGTTCTAATGAGTCTCGATTCTCTTCAGTAAGTTTTACAATAAATAAGGTCAATTGCGAGTGGAATTACATTGAAGCTTCAAACATATCCTCGTTTGCTCTGGTGGTTTACTTATTTTCTCTTACCTTAAAACCAGGCAACACTAAAACTTGAAATTTCGTCAGTGCATTCTTCATGATCTAGAGCAAATCGACGGTGAAACTACGAAACCACGTATCTCGTTTGCGGTGTTTAAAAATCTACGCTCACATTTTATTTTTTTGAAGTATACCAAATCAATATCATTCCTTGAAATTTTCACGGAATTTTTTCCGCACAAAGAGGAAAAATCACAGAAATTTTCAAGACTGGATGTTAAGTAGTTTTTCATTTAAAAAATAAAGTATGACAGGAAGTCTGCGACGTCGCAAACCGAGATACCTATGTGGTTTGGTAGTTTCACCGTCGAAATGTTAGACGAATTAAACACTAGGGAGAATTAGGTCACTTCGAATGCAGATAGGCCATCTGTTTTAAGTCGTGCATGTATGGTTTGATGATAGAATTTCAAAAGCACCAAAGTAAGTGAAGAAAATTTGAAGCAGGAATTAAGTTTTACACTCGTCGGTTGCGTATCTCACCCCTCACCGCTGCCTCTCGTTCAGTAAGGCGAGGCAGCGGGCCTTCTTGCACTCGGTCAGGAGTGAGAAAAAAATCTAAATGAAAGCATAAATCATAATTTCAATCATATATTCCGGTTGTCTTCAATTTTGCCCCAATCTCGATCTTTTCATTAAAAGAAATATGGTAATAGATAGTTGTCAGTCATAATTCGAATAAGTTATTTGTATTATATATATTGTACGAAGAAGTATTAACGCTGTATCTACTGTGTAATTCATTTGGATAAATATTTATTTTTTATTGCTCTTTTAATTGTCTCTAACGTTTATAACTACTTTCTACGAAACTGTCGTGGTTTACCTGTAAATAATCTTGTTTAAAAATTTAATTGTACTGAAATATTTGACTTAGAGGGAACCTGTTTTATTTTTCATTTAAATAAAAAGAAACTCGTCTCAATCCTATCATGGTTGATTTGAACCCACTTGAAACTGAACTGTCATGAAACCAGATGAAAAAAAAGAATGGAAAAATTCTGAAATAAAGTAAATTATTTATTTATGTTAATTTTTGGATTTTGCCTTTATCTTTTCTGAATTATCCACTTTTATCAGCCGAAGTGCCAATATTACTATCCTCGTAAAAACCAGAAAAATAAGGAGTCAATAATGATAATATCTTTGTCTATGAATCGCTCACTGGGAGAAATACCCTTTAACTGAGGACTTATCGTGTGTTGAGTTTATGCACCATTACTTGAAGAGTTTTCCACTGAGATTTTGGTACAAAACTCTTCCAAAAATTTCAAATCACTGAAAGCTTTTCAGTTGAAAATTTGCAATCCAAAAAACGTCAGGCCTCCTAATAAACTATCCTTTTTAAACGGAACAATTTGCCTTCTGCTGCGTCTGCCGCAACTGTTGTTACGAATATGTTGTGCGTGCTGATTTCAGCTCATTAAGGGCCATCCACGTAGGGCCGAGCCTTTCGTAAATTTTCCAGCCGACTTTTAAAAAAAAAAATGCAGAAATCCATTTTTCGTCAGGTTGATAATAAAGTTCAAGATGAATTGAGGACACCGCACCAAGAACAGCCTATAGGCGTATAGGTCGTTACTACGCCCAATTGCTTTTTGGATTCTACGTACCCTGGACTATGCTGTGGTAGCGATAGAATAAAGATAGGTAACGGCTCGAGGTCGAAAAACCTTTTTTCCGAGTTAAGTTAGGCCTCTGGATCGATGGGTGCAAGACCGACCAATAAACGGGCCTGTAAACTTAAGGGCCTATAAGGTGCTAGTTACCCCTTCCTTTACTCACTATCGATATTCTTTCATTTTGCGTTGATTATGTGTGATTAAAATGATTTATACCTCATATTGCCACCAAAATGACTGTTGGTCGTAATAATGGCCTACAAACCGCGTTTTTTAAATTAAATATATTAGAGTGTAAACCCAAAATGTATCGCAAAATCTACCCAGCATCCTTCAATAGAAGGGTTAGGTCACCCAAAAACACCAAAACAGGGTACCTACATAGAAAAGTCCGCGCAGTACATAAAAAACAAAACTTTAAATGCGTTTTTCTCAAAAAGCGGCTTCCAGTTATAGGCTGTTCTTGGTGCGGTGTCCTCAATTGAAATAGCCTCCATACACGCTGGGCTTGTCGATTTCCATTGACATTTTTGCAGTGGTGAATGCACAGCTGAAGTGCGCTCCAGCTAGAATTGTATTTAGCAAATGGGTGGTTTTTATACGAGGATTAAAAATAAACAAGTGGTACGGAATATAACAAAAGAATATGAACTATTCAAAACGATAATCCGGGTATCGGAACTTGGCTGTCTTGAAAACGCCTTCAAATGCGGCGTGATACCTCACGCATTCCGGAGAGTTCAAATAGTTGTATCATTGCGCCGTAAGAATGTGACGGAAGATTACAATTGAAATAGCCTCCATACACGCTGGGCATGTCGATTTCTTTTGACATTTTTGCAGTGGTGATTGCATAGCTGAAGTGCGCTTCAGCTAGAATTGTATTTAGCAAATGAGTAGTTTTTATAGTAGGATTAAAAATAAACAAGTGATACGGAATATAACAAAAGAATATGAACTTTTCAAAACGATAATCCGGGTATCGGAACTTGGCTGTCTTGAAAACGCCTTCAAATGCGGCGTGATACCTCACGCATTCCGGAGAGTTCAAATAGTTGTATCATTGCGCCGTAAGAATGTGACGGAAGATTACAATTGAGGACACCGCACCAAGAACATAGCCTATAGGCGTATAGGTCGTTATTACGCCCATCCGCTTTTCGGATTTTACGTACCCTGGACTATGCTATGGTAGCGATAGAATATAGATAGGTAACGGCTCGAGATCGAAAAACCTTTTTTTTCCGAGTTAAGTCAGGCCTCTGGATCGATGGGTGCAAGAACGACCAATAAACGGGCCTATAAACTTAAGGGCCTGTAAGGTGCTAGTTACCCCTTCCTTTACTCACTATCGATATTCTTTCATTTTGCGTTGATCATGTGTGATTAAAATGATTTATACTTCATATTGCCAACAAAATGACTGTTGGGCGTAATAATGACCTACAAACCGCTTTTTTTAAATTAAATATATTAGAGTGTAAACCCAAAATGTATCGCAAAATCTACCCGGCATCCTTCAATAGAAGGGTTAGGTCACCCAAAAACACCAAAACAGGGTACCTGCATAGAAAAGTCTGCGCAGTACATAAAAAACAAAACTTTAAATGCGTTATTCTCAAAAAGCGGTTTCCAGTTATAGGCTGTTTTTGGTGCGGTGTCCGCAATTAGAGGAAATTAGCATATAACCGATTGCTGATCGATCGGACCATATTCCTGTCATTTCTCTTGATTCTCACCTCTCCACTCCGTCTGATGATGAGTGGTGACTTCTTCCTTATGTCAAATGTATTCTTTCAACTGTGCCAAAGACAAAAACAATCTTCAATTTTGCCCCACGTACTTTTGCTTATTAAACTAATTCCATCATTAATATTTCCCATGAACTTACTTCAAAAGGAAATTTAGTTTCACTAATGAACACTTTGGCTTCAAAATGTCATTTTTTCCCTAAAAGAAAACGTAATGCGTAGATCTGCGATAATAGGAAAAAAGGGAGGGGGAAGGGTCAGTCGAGCCTTGGGTAATTTTTTTTTTTTTTTTTTTGGGGGGGGGGGGAGGTCTTAAAATGGGAAGAAGTGCCTTACGTAATTTATGGATGGCCCCTTAACTCTCTGAAGGCGTTTTGTGTGCGAAAGCATTTCGCCTTCAGCTGCGTCTGGAGCAATTGTTGTTATGAATAAGTTGTGCGTGCTGATTTTCGCTCATTACATACTGGACTCTCAGAAGGCGTCTTATGTGCGAAAGTAGAGCACCCAGTTGGAGAAATACAGAAGTGAGATCGAGTGAATCGCTCAATCCCTACTTCTACACTGGGAAAAAAACACATTGGGTCTAAAGTCGAGACTCTTAAAAACATCGACATGAAAAAATACTCTTGATTCAATCAAATTTAAGCTTAAAGCAAGAACCAAGCCTCTAAATTTGAGCGAATTTCCTTTTGATTTAAGCTTAAATCTGATTAAATCAAGAGTATTTTTTTTTTGACTTGTTTTCAAGAGTCTAGACTATAAATCCAATGTGGTTTTTTCCCCAGTGTATCGCATATCGGCACGATACGCGGCGCTCCAACTGACACTGAATATGTTTTCTCCGATGAAAAGGATTTGTAGTTTAAGGATGAAAACTATTCTGCCTTGCTAAGGAAAGCGCTAAATTAGTTTGCAATTTGATCCAAGCCATCTCAGAATTTCAAAAAAAAAATAATAATAATAATAAAAAAAAAAAAAAAAATTAATTTCATAACTTCTCCTTAAAAATAGGAATTTATCGAGACATATTTCGCATTGTTCGAATAAATGTTTCTGCGTTGTTTTCCTTTAGCATGTAACACTGGAAAAAAAAAAAAAAAAAAAACACATTGGATCTAGAGTCCAGACTCTTGAAAACATTGACAAGGAAATATTCTCTTGATTCAATCAGATTTTTGCTTAAATCAAGAACCAAGCCTCTTAATTTGAGCGGATTTCCTTTTGATTTAAGCTTAAATCTGATTGAATCAAGAGTATTTTTTCTTGTCAATGTTTTCAAGAGTCTGGACTCTAGATCTAATGTATTTTTTTTTCCCAGTGAAGTATGTGTCCATCAATAAATTGATATGATTCCTCAAATTCAAATCTGACGGTCTGAAAGAGAAGGAGTGAACGAACGTTATAACTAGGCTCTTTCGGTGGCGTGGCGTGGTGTGCGATATTTAGATTGATCTACCGTTTAAACCGAAGGGAAAGGATCGACGAACACCTTCATAATCGATTCTGTACCATGGCTTCAAATGGAGAAACATCGATAATCGATCACTCACGCTTCGCCACTGACTGCTTCCATTACATTGCCTTAGAAACTTTAAAGTACGCCTGCAATACATTATGTATAAAGTAGGTACCATGATCCGGTACACAGAGAGGAAATATTATGATTTTCGAGGGATAAAGTTGCTTTACCACTTGAAGAATAAAGTATGATTAGAAACAGACAATTCGCAATATTGCAAAGAAAGGTCCTCCCCCCCCCCCCTTAATGATATGGATTGATGAATATGCAGGGTCCCAAATCGAATAGAAAAACCTTAGGGGGTCGATCAGGGTGTCTACAGGTTCGGCAATTTTAATGAAAAGGCTGGAATTTTGAAATTTTGACACTAGAATTTTAGGGATAAATCAGCATTGTCGGCACGATCTAATTCACTACAAGTCTTGCAATCAGTCTCTTTTCATGTTCAATGTTCTGAGTTACCTACCCTCAGAATGATGAGAATTCGGTGTGAAATCATGTGCAACTACTTGAACGTATTATAACTATTTCCAGCTTGAATTATTAAAGAAACCCGCTCTTTTAGGGCATATTTATGTATGAGGATAGGGAAAAAATAAAATTAATTCTAACAATTGAACACAATTTATTTTCATTATCATAATTTATTCAACAATAAGAACAATCATTAAAATTATTTAACAATTTATTTTCATTATCACAAGAAGCAGTAGGTATATCGACTAAACAACAAATCACAACAGCTGAAATAGTGACAAGTGACAAAGAAGATTTCGATGGCTTAAATCTACCGTACGCTACCATCTGCTATGATTATAAGAGGTATTTTGTGGGGTATAGAATGTACAACGCTCTACACCCCGCTAATAAACATAGAGGTGGATCCTCAATTTTGATTAAAGAAAATTTAAAACACAATTTAATTAAACTTATAGAAACACCAGCTTTTCAAAGCGCGGTGATTAGATTAGAAACAGAGATTGGAGAGTTTAACTTGGCTTCACTCTATACCCCACCTCGAAATATTCTCTCACCTGATGATTATTCCAACTTTTTTGATGAACTGGGTTCCACTTTTATGGTAGCCGGAGATTGGAACGCAAAGGACCCTACATGGGGATCCAGAATAACCAATCCAAAGGGAGAATCCCTTCTGGAAGCGGTAAATTTAACAGGCGGAAGTTTTATCACTCCGGGGAAACCTACAAACTTCCCTTATGATCCAAATCACAATCCGGATCTAATTGACTTTTTTGTATACAAAAACTTAAATTTAATAGATAAAACAACGTGCGACACCTTACCCCCACCTATACATGGTCACGCAAAAGTGATCATGTCCATATTTACAAATCCACTTCTGATTGACCGACCCCCAACTATCTGTTCAAAAAAGACAGACTGGGATAAATTTCGGCAAGACTTAGATAATCTTATTGTTGTTAGCGTTCCAATCTCCTCTCCTGTGGATATTGACAGAGAGACCGAACTGTTGGTGGAACAAATTAAAAAATGTGCGAGAAATAATACTCCTACGGCAACTAATAACTCTCGCCCTTACACAATCCCAAAAGACTTATTAAATTTAATCCGAACAAAACGTAAAGCTCACAGAATTGCAGCAAATTCTAAAACTCCTACTGATAAAAGTCATTATAACCGCCTTAACAAAATAGTTAAGAAACGTACACAAGAATTCCTTAACAAAAAGTTTGAAAATTTCATTGAATCTCTATCGCCAACAAAAGACAAAAATTACTCATTATGGGCAGCTACAAAATATCTGAAAAAAACCTAAACAATTCAAATTTCCCATCAGAAAATCAGATGGTTCCTGGGCTAATTCAGACGCAGAAAAGGCCGAAATCTTAGCCGACCATTTTGAGGCAGCTTTCAAGCCTCACAATGACATTGAACCAGATTCATCTTTATCTGAATCGGAGGGATCTTCCACTGACAGTTCGGTCTTAGAACCACAAAATCAGGGGGAAACGTCAACATTGAAACCTCGTAAAAAAGTCAGAAAGATTCCACCAGTTAAAATTAAAACCATCTCTCCCACCGAGCTCTCAAAAGAAATTAAGGGAAAAGTTAAAGTAAAAAAAGCGCCAGGCTTTGACAAAATCTCAGGCTTAATCCTAAAAAATCTACCCAAGAAAGCATTGATGAAACTGGTTGCTATTTTCAACGCAGTTCTTCGATGTAAATACATTCCGGCACAATGGAAAATAGCTGAAATATTTGTCTTGTTAAAAGACATCTATGTATGTCTATAAGCGATCTTCGTACATGTTAAATTCGTGCAAATAAATAAAAAAAAAAAAAAAAAAAAAACTGCTATGATTCGATTCTTGAAAAGATCAACACAGAAAGATGTGAGAAAATTGGTTACGCTGATGACCTTTCAGTCATCATCGAAGCTGAAACTCCATCGGAGCTACGTCAGAGTTCTAAAATAATTACCCGTGAAATTAGTGAGGAAATGTCTCCTAAAAAATTAAGCCTTGAACCTGATAAAACTGAGGCCTGTTTCTTGTTGGGTGGGAGAAAGTGGAAGAGAGTCTCTCTTCGAGTTCTTGACTGCCTTATCAGACCCTCTCCCTCTATCAAATATCTTGGAATATGGTTAGACAAAAAACTTAGCTTTAAAAACCATGTAGTCAAGGCATGTGAGAAAGCCCTCAAGGTACACTAGGGTGGCCCTTATTTTGGACTTTTTGGAATTTAATGAGCAGCACCCCCTAGATTGGTTCTATTTGATGTAAAAACACTGTAAAAAAAATTTGAGGCCTTTACGTCAAGGGTAAATGGTGCCGAAAACAGGGGAAAGATGCAGCGCGTAAAACTGAAGAAGCGCATTTTTACGCTTTTCGCCGATTTGACTGCCGTTTTTAAGGGAGTTGTAGATGCTCAACACCCATTATTGATGCTGTTTCTAACACAACTTTTTGCGTAGATTTAGGATATTTTAACAGATTTGTCCTCAGATAATTACCTACCCCCCTTACGGTAGGCTAAAGTGGCCCCAAAACGTCATTTAAGCTCCCGAAATCGTTTTTTTCCGAAGTTCGGCGCTTGTTACAGGCAAATGCAAAGGCTTCAAGAACTATAATTTTCTTGTATGTGGTACAACTTATTCCGTAGATTAAGTATATTTTAACAGATTTGGCCTCATGTAATTACCTACCCCCCTTACGGTAGGCTAAAGTGGCCCCAAAACGTCATTTAAGCTCCCGAAATCGCTTTTTTCCGAAGTTCGGCGCTTGTTACGGGCAAATGCAAAGGCTTCAAGAACTATAATTTTCTTGTATGTGGTACAACTTATTCCGTAGATTAAGTATATTTTAACATGTTTGACCTCAGGCAATTACCCTCCCCCCTCCCCCGCCCTGCGCACAGTAGGTTGAGGGGGCACTGAAACGCGATTCAAGCTCCTGGAATCAGATTATTTCAAAGTTAGGCGCTCGTTACTTGCAATTTAAAAGACTGGAAGAAGCATAATGTTCCTCCACGTATAAAATAACTTTCAAAATGCACACATTTTAAGAAAAATACTGAGGAAGGGTGTAAAAAAAACTTACAATGACTTTGGTTAGTCCGCTCTACAGTTTCTTCCGTAAAGTTGATTTTTAAACATTGGGAAAAGCTTTCCGATAATCGCTAATTTTCTAGCCATGTTGATGGATCTTCTTTAAGAAAGTTTGACGAGAGATGGAATCGCTCAAACAATTTATAAGACGAACAAGAAATAAAATTGGAAACATCTTTTCCTGAAATGTCTTCTGCTGATTGTAGTTTTGTTTTCTTCTCTCCATCTTCGAGAGGGTTTTCTTTAGATAAAGCAGTTACCATTTTCCGTTTGCACTCAACAGAAATATCTCTGTCAAAGAAAGAAAACGCTGCTGCTTCAGGGATCAGGTACCACAGATGGCTCATGAGATTTGATACCGTAGCCTCTGTAGCTACATACGGTATCAAAATTCGATCAATTTCAGCAAAATATTTCCTAGGAGAATTTGGCTCCAATCCGGTAATATACGCACCAGATGCTTTTCACCACGCGCGCTGGATGATGAAAGCGATTTATTCACTCAAAATTTACCTCTTTAGAGGACAATTTGAGCTTAGCGAATCAGAGCTCAAGGGTATCTTTGATGTCTGTGTTTTTATTGTGAAAGTTTACATCAAAGCTTGGTTCACCTCAACGCGCTCAGTGAAAGCTCCCCAACATGACATCGAGTTCTTGCAAATTCTATCAAATTATAGAAAAATCGATTCGGTAATCTCTGTAGCTACGGTATCAAATCTCATGAGCCATTTGTGGTACCTGATCCCTGAAGCAGCAGCGTTTTCTTTCTTTGACAGAGATATTTCTGTTGAGTGCAAACGGAAAATGGTAACTGCTTTATCTAAAGAAAACCCTCTCGAAGATGGCGAGAAGAAAACAAAACTACAATCAGCAGAAGACATTTCAGGAAAAGATGTTTCCAATTTTATTTCTTGTTCGTCTTATAAATTGTTTGAGCGATTCCATCTCTCGTCAAACTTTCTTAAAGAAGATCCATCAACATGGCTAGAAAATCCTCAGTACCTCAAAAATCGCGAAATTGTGAAAAAAATCAAGGTTGTCAACGACACAGCCGAACGCGGCGTTAAATTGTTTGAAGAGTACAGCCAGAAACACACGAAATCGGACGAAGAGCGGCAACGGATTCTTCAGGTTGTTAGCGATTATCGGAAAGCTTTTCCCAATGTTAAAAAATCAACTTTACGGAAGAAACTGTAGAGCGGACTAACCAAAGTCATTGTAAGTTTTTTTTACACCCTTCCTCAGTATTTTTCTTAAAATTTGTGCATTTGAAAGTTATTTTATACGTGGAGGAACATTATGCTTCTTCCAGTCTTTTAAATTGCAAGTAACGAGCGCCTAACTTTGAAATAATCTGATTCCAGGAGCTTGAATCGCGTTTCAGTGCCCCCTCAACCTACTGTGCGCAGGGCGGGGGAGGGGGGGAGGGTAATTGCCTGAGGTCAAACATGTTAAAATATACTTAATCTACGGAATAAGTTGTACCACATACAAGAAAATTATAGTTCTTGAAGCCTTTGCATTTGCCCGTAACAAGCGCCGAACTTCGGAAAAAAGCGATTTCGGGAGCTTAAATGACGTTTTGGGGCCACTTTAGCCTACCGTAAGGGGGGTAGGTAATTACATGAGGCCAAATCTGTTAAAATATACTTAATCTACGGAATAAGTTGTACCACATACAAGAAAATTATAGTTCTTGAAGCCTTTGCATTTGCCTGTAACAAGCGCCGAACTTCGGAAAAAAAACGATTTCGGGAGCTTAAATGACGTTTTGGGGCCACTTTAGCCTACCGTAAGGGGGGTAGGTAATTATCTGAGGACAAATCTGTTAAAATATCCTAAATCTACGCAAAAAGTTGTGTTAGAAACAGCATCAATAATGGGTGTTGAGCATCTACAACTCCCTTAAAAACGGCAGTCAAATCGGCGAAAAGCGTAAAAATGCGCTTCTTCAGTTTTACGCGCTGCATCTTTCCCCTGTTTTCGGCACCATTTACCCTTGACGTAAAGGCCTCAAATTTTTTTTACAGTGTTTTTACATCAAATAGAACCAATCTAGGGGGTGCTGCTCATTAAATTCCAAAAAGTCCAAAATAAGGGCCACCCTAAGGTACACGTATCACTAATTCCCCTACTACCCAACATCCGGGGTCCTTCCTTTAAAAAAGGAAACTTATTCTAAATGCAGCGTACTCCTCCCTTTTTTATGGTCTCCCTGTCTGGGCCGATGTCACTAATATATCCAAATATCGTGCGTTGATAACTAAAACTTGTAGACCGCTTAAGCGCAGTATTTGCGCTGCATACCGCACGGTCTCTAACAACTTATTGGATATACTTAGTGGCATTCCCCCAACAAATCTTTATATTGAATCTAGACGTAGACAATTTAATGGGGAACCCAAACCCCAAATTGGAGCGGACATTATTGAGAAATGGGCTTCAAGACTCGATAGTGAATCTGAATCCGACATCTGGTTCAAGTCATTGATCCCTGATTTGAGAGGCTTTCTACATAGGCCTTTTGGAGGCACTAATTTTTATATGTCTCAATTTTTTAGTGGCCATGGCAACTTCTGCGATTATTTATATAGATTTAAAATTCTCCCTAATAATCTCTGCCCACTCCCAGGCTGTAATTCACCTGACTCGCCTGAGCATACCTTCTTCCACTGCTCTTTTTTCAATACTGATCGAGATCTCCTTGAGGCCAAGCTTGGCTCAAAATTCACTTTACTGACCACTCAAGACCTCCTATTATTGTCCCAAGCAAATTGGAATTACATATCATCTTTCGTCGAAAAAATAATTAAGTGTAAAAGCAACCACATGTCCCTCTCCCCGAAGGACCCCCCCCCGCCGATGGTATACATAGTTGTAATTCCGGCGCAACCTTGACTCTAGGAGTCACTTAATCTCCAATCAATTTCTTTATTTTATCTCTTACTTCGTTATTTCTTTGTTCTCTTTTTTATACTTATTTCTACTATTCAACTGTATCTATATACACTGCATCTGTTGCAGTTCACTTTTCATTGTCTTGTATCATTTAATAATAAAGGTCGTTTAAAAAAAAAAAAAAAAAAAAATCTACCATACACTTCCAGGCGTTAGAAATCTAAGAGGGCTACAGCAGGGAATTTCTAGAGAAAAAATTTTCAAGTTGAAATTGCACTGAATTTATCTCACTGATTTTACTATAATGAGAGTTACCGATCATCTGAATCATTTTTACATTGATTACAGATTTACATTGTCAGTGTCATATTTCCAAATTAAAGAAGTTCTTCGAACCTTTTTCAACTTATTCCCTTGAAAAAGACTGAAATTTTTGAGTCATTCTTCCTTCTACGTGGACTTATTCTCGAATAAGGATTGTGATAACACAATACGAGGAAGAACTCATTTTTTATTTCCGCTATTGAATTTCCGCTTTCAATAGTTAACAGTTGCTCTCATATTTTTACTTTTTGTTACTTCTCAAACCAACAGGTTCAGTTCCAGGAAGACTAATAGAAGAATGGGCCATTTCCAACGATCTTGTTTGTCACAATGGAAAAGACTTTATTCCCACATTTGTAGGGCATAAAGGAAAATCGATCATCGACCTAGTTTTCTCCACCCAAGATCTGGCTGATAAGATAAAAATGGAAGTCCTGATGGAAGAAAACGCTTAGCGACCACAAAGCGATTAAAATAACCCTAAACGATAACATGGGATACTCCAATTTTCGAAGCTCAATTAACGGATGGTTCATGGACCCGAAAAAATACAGAAACTTTAACGAAATCATAAAAAAAGATATCGCGCAAATCGAAACCGATCTTACACCGGAAATATGCAGGGATCTGATAACCAAAGCAGCTGATAAAACTTTCTCAAAGAAAAACCACAAAGAATCTCCAAAAAATAAACTTGTCTACTGGTGGAATCCTAAAATTAAATCCATATCTAAAACCAACCAACGTCTAAGATGTAAAATAAAATTCTTCTCAGATAATAAAAGACCTACCTCAATTCTAAAACAAAAACTTTTAGATAACAAGAAAAAATTGGAAACCGCAATATGGGAATCCAAAAAAGAAAAATGGAATAAAATGATTCAAGAATTAGACAAAGATCCATGGGGAAAAGCGTATAAAATTTCTAGCAAAAAACTTAAAAACCCTAAATCTCATGACGAGAACACGATCTCCAACGAAGAAACCGTAGAAATTATCAAAGAACTCTTTCCAGTCCACAAAGTTAACGAATGGAAAAAACCCGAACTTAACGAAGAAGATATCCCATCAATCTCAAGGGAAGAAATCATAAACTCACTTAAAAAATTCAAATCCAATAAATCCCCTGGCCCAGATGCCATTCCTCAGATCCTGGTGAAACTTTTTGTCAACCAAAATATCGACAAAGTACAAAAAATGCTTAACAACAACTTGAAAGCATCATATTTTCCCGAGGAATGGAAAAAGGCCCGTCTAATCTTATTAGCTAAACCGAAAAAGAAAAAAGAAGATCCTAAAAAAAATGTAGGCCGATATGCATCTTAAATGCTTTCTCAAAAAAAAAAAAATTTTAGGTTCAGTTCCAGTGATTTTTGCCTCAATTTTTTTCAATTGTTCTTTTTCAAAAATGGGAATTGCAAGCAATGACGTAAACTCTTCAGTTAACGATTCTAAAAATAAATGGTACATTTTTACGTTTACGCAAGATTTGATTCAGAATCTTATTTTATTTTTGATTGTTCTTGCAGCGATAGTATTTTTCTTAGTGAAATAGTGCACAAAATTAAAAGCACATAATCAAGCTGTCAAAACGGAGCTAAAAACGCTACGACGTGCTCGGGGCATGGCTGATATTAACAGTCCAGTCTAAAGAACTGTAAGTCTCCATTTTTTAAAATTTACTTATAATTTTTTAATGAACCTTTTGATTTTTTTTTTATATAACAATTTTAGCTTCACGTGGACTTGTTTTTGTTTATTATTTCTTTTAACAAGGGTCGTGAGAACACGACGCTAAAATTTGAACCTAATCAAAATCTTTCTTTCTCATTTTCGTTTAGCAAATAATTCTCCTCCCCTTTTTGAATCGGCAACTTTTGTTGCGTTCCACCGTTTTGTGATGACTCTCAAGGGTTTTGTAAATCGAGGACCCTGCTTCTGGGTTGATTATTCAATTAACCGAAAAAGAGAAATCTGATCAATTCCTTTGATTCGGCAAGTATCTTCTCAGAATAAGGACTGTGGTGTCTTTTCGATTTCTCTACCTGAGTCACATCTTTCGTTTGGTTCCCCTTGCTTTTTAGGCGTTGTAAAGTTTTGTAACTTTTACATTAGAACAGCGCAAAATATTACTACAGTAAATCGCAACAACTTTAAGGTAATCGAATTATTTGTTTAAACTAAGTGGATCTGTTCACTACTTTTGTGAAGAGGGATAGTAAAAGCTTCCCCTGGAGCACAGACGCAAATGCATCTCAACATGGCACCCGATTTCAAGGGCTAGCGCGAACGACTGCATTTGTGATTTTCCACGCAAAAATAATGTCAATGGTGAAACTTTAAAGCCTTAGTAATTCGCAATTTAAAAATAAAAATATCTATGACCTCGTCTTTTACATGCATGGTGTCAGATTTATTTTTACATTGTTGACATGCCCTGCAAACCCAGAGACCACTTTACTTTTTTTTTCTCCTTCTCTAAATAAATAGTTCAACTGAATAATTTCTCATATTTCTCAAATTTCTCAATAATTTTTTCTCTTTATGTAAATTGGTTTTTATACTTGGCACCTTGTAATTGGCTTTATTTAAAATAATAATGTGTAAGACCTGTGACTACTTATCTTGTTCTTTGTATTAATGATGTTTATCCACACCCCACAACATCACCCCATGTCTTTGCTTTTTTTTCCAGATCGGGGCATTTCCATGCGACTGATAGGTCAGTCGTGGATCAACGACTCTGGCGGTAATTCCAAAGGCTACACGGACGCTAGGGTCAATCCAGGGCGTTGTACCCGCGGCTGGCCTATCCGGAGCATTTTCCGGAAGGCTCAGAATGGTAAAAAGAGTAAAATATGACAAACCTTAGAAACTTTGGTACGGATATTCCCCTCATTAAAGTCCCTAGGTATCGATGATGCCAGCCATGCCAGGCTCGAGCTTTGAGCAAGAAAAAAATTCATTTTTCTCTTGCTCCTTGCTCGGGGTGGCAGCCAATTTTTCTTCCCCTTTTCCCTAGCCTCCCATGAGTTGGTTAATCCTTCAGCGGGGCGTTCCCCCCGTTCCCGGAGTGCAAAGGGAAGAAATGAAATTCGGAGCGATCTTCTTAATGAAGAATGATATTTTTCTTTTTGTCAAAAGTAACAGTTCAAATTTTTTTTTTGTAATTTCTGTTTTTTATTTTTCAAGCGTTTAATATGAAAATTTCCATTTGTTATTCTCTTTGTTTGTTCCAGCTCCAGTTTATAATTTTTAATTCAGCAATGTATTTTTTTTTTTTTTTTCTTTGGCGTTCTAACTTTTTTTAATTAATGTACTTTTTTTGCCCCTCCCCTTCAATTAATTTTCAATTGTTTTCTTTTTCATGGCCTTCAGCCATACTCACCACCCTTCTTTTTCATTGTTTTTTAAATATCTTTCTTTTTTTTTACGACGATGTGGGCGCCGTCTTTTTTGGTAAGGGTCAGATGAGATATTTAGATAAGAGCTTAACTCTTTATCTTAATTGCGCTCATTACATTCATTTTCTGTCTCTCGTAATAAAGACTTTTTTGATAAACTTCAAAAACTCGAACGCGCCTTTTTATCGAGGTTCGATCTGGTATTCCTGCCGGGAGCCTCGGCCTGGCAGGATCTCACTCTCTTGCCTACCTCGGACCCAGCTCCTACTGCTCTCTCTCGTTTTCGACTTGGCGTTATTTTAGATTCTGGACTTACGATTTTCGGAACTTGGAAACCCCGGACAACTGTGGTGAATCGTCGAAGGACTTTTCTTTATCCTTTCTGATGAGGACTCGCCTGCGCATACAGAACAGTAAGCAACAATGTTTTGGATGTGATAACAGACTTACCACCTACGGACCTCCTCATAGAAAAGAAGTTAAGATCAATGAAGAAAGAAGAAGACAGATTAGAATTGGAAGTTGACATCAATAAAAAATGGAACGCAAGATGGACGGCACAAGGAAATCAGGAAGACAGATGGTTGCACAGATTACTTCCTAGTCTCCAACCCTGGATGGAACGGGAACATGGCGAGACAGATTTTTATCTTTCTCAATTTCTGTCGGGCCATGGTTCTTTTAACAGTTTTCTCTTTAAATTTAAACTAGTTCCCTCCCCTCTTTGTGACCTATGCCTGTCTGCCGAGGATACGCCGGAACATACATTCTTCGGTTGCGGCACTATTGTAAACCGTAAGCTTAATTTAGAAGCAGAACTGGGAACTGTTGTCACCCCAGAAAACTCCTTACTGCTAATGTTAGAATCCGAAAATAACTGGAAAATACTCAGAAAATACATCACTGATATAATTAGGAACAAAATTAAATGCAGTAAGAAACTTTCAACACACAACAGTGTTGCAGCCGGAGGAATATCCCCTAGGGATGGTTCCGGCGTCATCCGGGCAGATATGCAGCCGTGAGTTTGGTTTAGTTGGTCGGCTCGACCTCGGTCCCCGATCTCCCTAGCCAGCTCCTGATCAGAGCCTTTTCTAATCCAGAGCCAAACCAACATATGATAGTTTAACCGACTAGATGACCATCTGGCCGAAACCCACCCCATGTTGGGGTGGTAGTGCGAAACGGATGGGAATCGAAATCCCCCACTTTGGATTACCACAGCCGGTGGAACAAGTAGTTTAAATTGTCATATCTTCGAGAAGATTCGCCACTTTTTCTCCCAGAAGAACTACAAAAAAAAAAAAAAAAAAAAAAATCCTTTCTGATATCTTGTCATTTTAGACAACTTCAATATTTTTAAATGCGTTAATTTCACTTTTTCAAAATTTTCTTAAAATTTTTCTAATCAATAAATTTGTAAAACGCCAGACTTCTTTGTCTTATTAACTTGCATCAAAATCCCGATCGTAGAAAGCATGAATGTTTAAATTTTATTTTTCATCAGTTTGCTAATTTGCTCTCCCACTCTGTTTTAGCATTTGTAGTTGTCTAAATACTTTGTTTTTCACTCTAAGGGTGAATCTCGAAGTATTTTGTCAAGTACATCTCATCAATCGCTCCTCCAGTGATCGAGTTGATTCTTTATAAGAGTAAATCATAAATTTTATAAAATTACTTCTTATAGAGAATCGAATCCATCTCTGAAAGAAGGGTGACCTTTCCCTGGTTGGGAATTTCCCTTATAAGGGTAGCCATCACAATGACCAAGAAAATTTTTCAGGGATTTAATGTGTGGTATTCTGTTTCAGGTAGCAGTAAATTCAAAGGCCGAAAATTTTCTTTCCACGGGTCACCAAATGTACCAGTCAAACGAGCACCTAAATCTTTCACCCGAGCTCCATTATTTGAACTATGAGAAATTCTTGCTCTACACAGATATTTTCACATTGAAAAAAAGAATTTTGACAAACTCCAATGCAGATAATGATTATTGACTCAGAATACCTTCAGACTTGTTGGTCCTTGGCACCTGCATATGTGATGAACATTTAAGTAGATTGTATTGCTGCAAATTTTGATTCTCATCTAACGATTTTGGGCTGCCCCCTGCCTTCACCATTGTCGCGGGAGATTTCACTGCAAAGCTTTTTTCATCTTCATGAAGACTTTTTCCAAATGGAGAGGTATAAAGCAATCTTGATGAGGTCCTGAAAATAAGAAATGAAAACTTTTACTCGGAGATTACAGGGAAAAGTTCATTAGATCGATTAAAAATTAGCACCACTGACAAGAAGCTGAATTTGTTCGTGGTACATGTGCTGCAGGCAAAAAACAAAATCAGGCAGTTTGTCAAAACTCAAATGATAATGAAAATGATCAATAATTCTTACTCAGATTGAAATTCTGATAATTTTTCTAATTTTACACAAAATAATTCATTGCTCATGTTAAAAATAATTCTCTGTAAAAATTTACATCATAGAATAGTATTTCAAACCCTTTAAAGTTCCTGAACAAACATAAATCTTAAAATTTGCATCAGGTTTTTTTGAAAATTTTAACATTAAAATATACGAAGAGAACTTGAAGAGGAAATAGCGAGTGAAGTTCGTGGATTGTATGAGTTATTTTTTCCAAAATATTGAAAACTTGTAAGCTGTTTGTAGTAAAACAAGACCTCATTAACTGTCAAAGTTTGACTATCAGCCATTGATAAAATGCCTGATTAGACGATTTGTCTGAGGCATACAGGGTTGCCAGCCAAATTATTTTTTTCCATTCCCTGACTTTCCAATATTTTTCCCTGACTTTTAAGTACGGATCTGACGCAGTCAGATTGCCAAATTGATCCCGCAACGCGAGCCCGAGACTGCCTGCGCCTAATTCCGCGAAAAATCAGAAAAATCCCTGACCAACACCGAAATTCCCTGACTTTCCCTGCCTTTTCCCTGTTGATTTTTTTTCCCCTGACTTTTCCCGGTTTTCCCAGTCGCTGGCAACCTTGGGCATATGTACCCTCAATCATTGATGCTTCAAAAAATCTTCATTAATAACTCTCACTCTTTCTATGATTTGTTCTTCTTGATGATTTTATTTAGTTTTGGTTTATGGCTGGAGACAATGAATTTCTGAGTGCTGCTTCTTCTTTGGGCTTATCAGCTCATATGACAATCTTACACAATAGAGTCAGCAACAAAAAAAATTAAGAATGTTAGTGAGAATATTAATGAAAAAGATCGTCACGTATGCAAAACGTTAAAAAACCTTAGAGCAACTTAGAAAAGCACTATAAAATTAATCAATGCCAACTCTTCACTAATAATCGATGAAATCATTCAGAAGAAAAAATCCGAAAATGATAAGTATTACAAATTTCAGACCTGATAAAGTGAACTCATAGGACTCGCCTCGGATAAGATTTTTGTTTGTTTGTTTGTTTTATTTTCGGTAAAGTTTTTCAACTTATGACATGCGATGCTTTAGACTACTGAAATAAATAGTTACAACAATATCATGTTCAATTAAAGTAACTCTGACAAATCATTCAATTATTTTCATGCATTAGGTAAGTTGGCAGTTGCTTACTTTCGGCAGTCGCATGCAGTAAAGCGAGTAACACACAGAATCGGCACTTGTACACTCTCAATCCTCAATCTCTATTGGACGACGCCAGCAAAGTTGCTTGCAAACAGAATGTAAGTAACTGGCAACTTATCTGATGCAAGTTCTTAGTTAAAGAAACTTTTTTCTCACTTACTTTTCTTCCTTTTTCTAATATTTACATCGGGCATTTATATACATTTGCATCGGGCGAAAAAGGAAGAAAAGTAAGTGACCATAGTTCCCGATAAAGAAAACAAAGAAGTAGTAAACCATTTTCTCACAGTATGATTTTTCCTTCAAGTGGAAAAAAAAAAAAAAAATTCTTAGCTCTGGTATTAGATGTGCGGATTGTTTGATGGCACAATATGTTGTTTCCCAGATGAGGGAGCGTAACTCCATCCCAAGGTTGCAAAATTGATCCAAACAATTACATTTTTTACAAGAATGTACCTGTGCACTTTGTGTATGATATTCTCTGGATTTTTACGTGAGATTGGAGGGGAATTTCACTGAATGTTTCAGTAAGAAATGCCCAAAATTCTCTTTGTAAAAATGAAATTTCCGAGAGAAGATTTGGCAACAATAAAAAGTAGTTAAGTTCTCTAGCTGCACCTTTAATGCAACCGCATCATTGTTGTTGCCTCTTCATGTCAATTTATTGTTGCACAAAAATACTGGTGCAAAAACGGCTTGTTGCTGTAATAGCAAACAATACTGACTTACTTGTGGAAAAATAAATTCAACAGATTTCAAGGAAATGTCAATTTCAGTGCACTGCCTGCTAACAATGGTCAATGTTCAACTAAAAAATAGTCATGTGAATATGATTCTTTCCCTGTCTTGTCGAGTTTTGACTGCACTTCGAGGCATCCAATTGATGTGGCTGAAATCATCCCTGAAAGAAGAAAATTAGAGGCAGTCAGACTTACTTCATCTGAGGAGTGGCTGCAAGTTAACGACTGAGATCAAGTCACCACTCATGTCTTTATTAATATTGATTGTCTTTTCTAGCTGTAAATGAGGGCTCAAAACATCTTGCCTTCTTGGTGTTTAAACACATTAACTTTCCTTTACTTCTAAAACCATTATGATTTTCATAACGACCCTCATACATTGTAACATTTTGTAAAGAGCTACAAAAATCAGGGTGCCAATTTTTAGGCTAATATCTCTCGTTTACAGGCACTGAAGGATGTCTTGTAAGCACAATTTAAGCATGAAGTTGCATCATTCACCGGAATTGCATCGTTTGCAACTTTTTAATGACTGAGAATGTTACAAATAAATTAAAATGGATGTTCAAGAGCAAACCATTCAAGTAAACATAAAATCTCTAAGAGACATAATGTTAATAGCCAAAGTGCGAAACCACAAATCACCCTAGCAATGTTTCAACATTTTCATCCCTATTTTGCTTTTTTGAAAAGAAACAATTCAACTTTAGAGCTTGATATTTATACAGACCATTCTGCTAACAGACAAGAAAAATCAGAGAAATTTTCAAGAAATTATGCTGAATGTTTGTCAAAGAAAAAAATTAAGTGTGACAAGAAGTCCTCAACGTTACAATTGGAGAAACAAGGTTTCGCACTTAGGCCATCGGTACCTATACTGTTCTACTGAGAAAAGGGCTGTATAATTGCTTTCATCCAGATATTTCATTAAATTATAAAGATGGTTACATCAAGTGTGTATCACAGGAGAAACATATTAATGCCTAAACATGAGAAGTTCGTACCTTGATTTACAATAACTTTTAAAATCTTCCATTACATTTTATTTTCTTCAAAGAAAAATAATCAAAATATTTCTCGGCCATTACGTACATTTTGTTTTTTTTTGGAAAGAGTGGAGAAAATTTACAGAAAATTTCAAGAGAAATTGTTTGTTAGTTTGCCTTTAAATAATTAAAACAAAAGGAGAGACTTACAACTTCATGTATTGAGAGTATTTTTCAACAAAAGCTGTCGAGGTTCAGTTTTCGTAAGAGTTTCGTGGATGAGGTAAAATTTCTCTAAAAGAGAGAACTCCAAAAAAAACTCTCCTCCACCCACAAGAGAGCCAAAACGAAGGTTGGATAAAAAATCTGTAAAGAAAATCAGCGATGTAAGGAAAAATAGATTTTTCATATTATGAAGCACGGAACTTTTACCATAATTCTATTTCCAGAGACATCAATATTTCCGCCATTACTTACATATTTCTTTAAAATCTCAAAAACAGAAGAAAGTTCTTTTTTAATCTTTCTTTCTTTCTTTCTTTTTTTTTTTTTTTTTACATCAAGTTATTTAGAGGCTTATGGTATAAATTTTAAAGGATCAAGCTACCTTTTATTTTCAAAACTGAATTTTAACTTTGTGCATTCTGTTCTTCCTTTCTCACTACTTGCAGTCTAAGGCCGGAATTTTAAGACGTTACTCGAAACTTCCTCGACTCGAGATTTACTCGACTGGAGGAACCTCCAAACCGTCTCGACTCGAAACTCACTCGACTCGAGAAAAAACTCCTCGACTCGAAAATCTACTCAACTCGAAAATCTCCTCGACTCGAAACTCCGTCGTCCAAAAAAAAAAAAATGGCTTCCAGGTGAGAGAATGACGTTCAACGTCAATTAAAGAACAGATTAGGAATTTATTTGGAATAATAATCATGGAAAAGTGCGTCAAATTAAACTTTAGCGGCTACTTTCATAAATTCCCGGGCCATGAGTTAATTTCTGATTCATCCGCTTGAGTATGTGAGAGGTGACTGGTGAGAAGGCGGCCCCGGCCATTCATTGTATTTGTTTGTTTGTTTATCAGTGCCAGACCAGTAATCCTTTTAATTAATTGTTTCAAAGTTAATAATTCGATTTCTTAGTGGTTTTTGTGTTTCTTTATATGATATAGCCCTTTGTGTCATAGTTCAAGCGTTCAATGGATCCTAATCGTCTTTGAGAACACGGCTAAACCCACACCACAGATGCTTAACATTCATGCGATTGAATGGAAGTGAATTTCTCGGTGATTGAACCTTTCTTTTCTCCTCAGTACTTATTTTCATCATACATGTATTCCATCATGAATTCTCTGTGAAATTTCTCGTAAATGCGTTATTTATTCTCCGGAGAAAAGTTGATAGTGTAGCCCTTATCTAAGCGTCAGCGTCTCAAATACGTACCAATTGTGAAACCCTGTGCTTTATTATTTCATTTATATTTACCACATGTGATTTATAGCAAAGGAATATCCCTTTTTCTCAGGTAACTTATCAAAAATTACAAACCATACCCTCACTCAAAAGCATCTTCTTTCAAAGCCCTTTGGTTAAGATTGTGATTCATCAAGTCATCAGCTGGTTTTCACGAACACAAGTTCTATCGAGTCAACATTGAACATTAAACACTGTACCTATTGAGCAGATTTGTGACTTTAGAGATTAGGTTTTTCTTCATTTTCCAGTTTCTGAACATGATTTAACAGAAGTTTTCTACTTGTCCTCTGAAAGCACAAGCATAGGCCACATTAAGCGATTCGCATCTCTCATGACTATCAATCTTATTCCACCTAATAAGCGTTTTAGAGCTCACTGAGTGTATGTTGATACAAAAGTCTAGTATTTTCTTGTCACTGCTCACCAATGGTGCTGTCTGAAAGCATGTATCAACCTGTTATATTGCTGCTGACTTGGAGCTGATCAGATAATGGCATTCGTCTCAACCTGCGATGAGCAAGCTCTAACAGCGATGCGCAACTGATTGCCTAATCTAGAGGACTTTGCTATCATGATGCTTTCTTTGGGTTGGTATGTCAAGTGCTCATAATTCTTTGAAATTAAAATGTGTGCGGTCTCCTGGCCCTCAGGTATTTACCTAAGTTAATCCTGAACCAAAGGAATCCTCTACTGAGTCATAATATTCACTTATCCCGACACACTGCAGCACATGGGCAGTTCGAATGCTATTCTCATCAAAGTGTCAGACTCAAGAGTTTCCAAGATGGCCATTGCCCAGAATTTAAGAAAGCAACCTACCTCATCAGTTTGTGTATCTAGTGGCTGTCTCATTCAAAGATCATGGTTCTCCGCTGATTTGATATTCAACAATTTGCGGAGACCATGGATTGATTGTCCACAGCTGTCAATTTCAACGCAACTCATCAGCCTCTGAATTCACTCATCCACGTACCCTCTCATCCTTCAAATCTTCTACCATATAGTGCAGAGAGTTTGATTTTCTGTGAGTATTCATGACATCATGTTCTTTAACTTTCATTCCTTCAGCACACAGTATTTTTCTTTTAGGTTCGGCTATTAACTTTGACCTGAAATGCCCATTTTGTTTTGACTACATGCTTAGCTAAAACTACTTCGTCACCAAGTGTCCACATTTGTAGTGAAGTGGTGAGGCTGCTCATAAATTAACTGATTTCATTCTCTCTTCTCAGAAACATTGGAATTCCTCACTCAAATATTGCTTCATTTTTGTTGATGGGACAAACTTGATCTTTTCTCAGCGATTCATTTCTCCTCTAGTTCTTATGATGATTTTTTGGGGGGAAGGAGGGAGAGGCTAAGGTGCAAAAAGTTAGAGTGAGCATGTTCATGTGTTTTCTCGTGTCCTTTTGTATGTTTTTAATTATGCTATCACTATTTTAGCAATACCTGGCACCCATGGCGTCACTAGAAATCGCCCTGATAAATTCTATTTTTCTAAGGAATTCATTGTTTGGGAGGCCTAACCAGTGGAAATTGTTTGTATGTTTCTCTGAGACTCGGCGCTCAGTTGTTAGAAATCTGAGGCCCCAAAATCATTATCCTGCCTCACTTTACTGAAGAAGTAAATGAGGCCATTTTTAATCCAATCTGTCAATTTTTATGTTGATTTTCTAGGGAGTTACCTACGGGGGTGTTAGCAAAGAATGGGGGAATAATGAGTTGCTCGAACATTTTTCTCCCTGAAAAACTGAAAATTCAGAGTCAGGTTCTTCAGGGTTTTTTTTGGAGGAGTAGGAGGGGGGCGGGGGACGAAGATGAATTCAGGATGAAAGCTATTTCTTTATTTCGTGGAAAACCCATGTGTAAATTAAAGTAAATTAGGTTAAAAACCAAGATAGACTTTTGGAAGTTATTATTTTTGATTAAAAACAATACCCTAGGGAACCAAATGTTTTTCACCGAAACAAACTATGTAATGTCTTAGATGACAAAAAATGGGAGTAACTTTTAAAACTATCATAAAAATATTTTATTGAACATCAATTACATCAACTCCACGTCAAATGAAACCCAGTAATGCCCTTGGAATTGTATTAGGATCACTATTTGATATGGACTTTGAATTTGAAAGTAGCTTCGTAAAGTGCATGACCAAAATCCTAAGTGCACAGATTGCCATAAGTAGCAATTACATTGTAAAAATACTGCGATTCCACTGAGTGTTGTGTATGTTGCCTAGCTCCTATTTGAAGGAGTCCCGTTTATTGAAACTTGTTGCAATTTTTTCATGCATTGCATATTGCCTATCTTTCTGACACATGGAACTCATTTTGTTGATTGTTTAAAATCAGCATAAATCGACTAAATGATGTAAAAATGTTGCAATTTAATGGTAAAAAAATTACAATTGTATTGAAATCAAACTGCAATTTAATTTCAATATTTTCGTTGCACTGTGCTACTTGGGATGCGTAGTACCCGTGGCGCTGTACTTTTCAGTAGCTCTTTCTGAGGTTCACTTTCTTTGATGAAGCTTTGAGGGAAAGGAGGGGATGCTCTTCGCACGGGGGTGGATTTAAGGATTTTTTTACTCTGAAAAATGAACCCTCTATGACAATATAAAATGTTGAAATTCAATGTCCGTGACCCCCAAAAATCGCCCTTCAGCTACCGTTTCAAAACACCGAAGTCGTAAGGTAGGTAGTTGCAACTGAGAAGGAGAAGTTCTAGAGGCAAAACAGTATACTTTTTTCTTTGAAGGGAAAAATAGCATACGTATCTATAGTAAACAAGGGAAAGTGGGTAAAATTAAATTTTAGCAATAAAATTCATAAAAAAATTCACTTCATTCAAATTCACTTTCATAACAAAACAAATCACTTTCAACCAAGTTTCCTCAGAACTCCCTTGAGGGACCTCAGTACCTCCCTCACGAAAATCTCGAGATTGACTCAACGAAATTCACTTGAGCAAATTTGGAGGTGACTCGAAGCGCGTTTCGAGTCGAGGAAATTTCGAGTCGCGTCTTAAAATACCGTCAATTCTCGAGGACACTCGAAAAGCGTACTCAAGGAAATCTCGAGTCGAGGAAGTTTCGAGTAACGTCTTAAAATTCCGGCCTAAGCTAGGCTAATTTTCTTAGATAGAAGCTCAGATGAGCTGAATTACCCCTTAGACCTATATCACCTTCTAGGCATCAGCATCTATTAAAGCAGTGGCAACCATTCCACCTTGCAGAACCCTAAGCTCCTTCCTAGGTGGCTCTCGGCTTTAAAAAAATTACTTTTTTCCACAGAAAATACATTGTAATACATTGAGACACAAACCTGCTGTTTTTGGTGTTAATGCAAGAGTTTTTCCAGCATTTTGCCCACCGGCATCATTATATTTGGCTCCATATTTGAAACTAGAGTCTTGCGCTACCTTTCAACAGCTAAAAGTTTGTTTCAGAATTTACTTTTTGTAATTAGCAGAACCAAACTTTTGCCATGAGAACCCTGAAGATTCACAGCCCACAAGTTGAGATTCGCTGCATTAAAGAACAGCAGGACACATGTAAAGAATTGAATAAAATATTCAGACTTCCGTACTCACGGAGAAATTGGTAGAGGTTCCATTCTAGTCATACAATGGTTTTTCAAGAGCAGTGAGGATGTCCAGAATTTAGGATCATTCTGATGAAAGCTAGCAGATTAACGGAATAATATGCAGGTTGAAAATCAGCAAAAAGTGAGTCCATAGTAGGTAAATATATGTTAAGTTATGTCATAACTAGGTTGTTCGTGACATCCTTGGTATAGTGGCGCCCGTAAAACTCTGCCACAATCTGGATAGTTTTGAACATACATTTCTGAAACAGGAAAATATCACTGCGGTCAAAAAAGTCTGCCATAAATGAAGGGTTCTGAAAAATGATGCCAAAAAATGTGAGCCAAGAATGGAAAAGAGGATTCCATTGGGAAAAACTGTACCTGCATTTGAAAAATAAAAAATCTCATTTTAAGCATGCTACCTATAGCCCAGCCCCAGCGGTGAACCTCAGAGGCATTTATCAGTACCCTCTCACATAGTATCTCCTGTAGGTGGGTATGATATAGTTAGTATTGGGCTAGACTTTCTATAGGTTACGAGATTTCATTTCATACTGCACAGTCAGACTTTCCAATTTTGCTCTCTCCAAAAAATATTACATCAAAATTTTCTACCAAATGAACTTCAAAAATATATCTGCAAGAAATGAACATGCAGCAAATTCTCCATCATAGGAACGCATGTTAAACCACAGCTGTGATTCATCTGGTGCCACACTTGGGAGCTTTAGTCTTAGATTTATGAGGCACCGACGATCCTGCAATGGTGGGCTCAGGAACCGCGTGGGTTGATGATAGAAGGGGGGAACTCAGTTACTCTATCATACCGTACTGTATCTTATTGTATCCTAATATTCTTACACATCTCTACCTACAATATTTATTTGGAACAGAAATTACCGTGTTGTCCTCGGTCTTACAGGAGTTGTTTCGGCATCATGTTAGCTAACGAGCGTGGCTTTCGTTGCTATACTAGTTGTCGATGATTTTGACACTATATGAACAAAATAGTGTCCTAATAAAATATAGCAAGATTGTTCTGAATTTCGGTACCAATTGCTCTTTTAGTAGGAACAACAAACCACAGATAGAGATGAGAGTCAAATGAGGACACTGGATACTCTGGACAAGAATTTGATTATATTGTCGGATAATTTGAGCACAAAATTCACACAACAGTTTGGAAAATAAATCACTTGAAAAGAAAACCGTGATGTCGCGAGAGAGGGCACAAAATTTTAGAAGGGCGTGAGAGAGAGTGTACGTGTACGTTTCATGGGTCTAGATGTTAGAAAAATTCACTAGAGTTTCAGAGAGATGGAATAAGGTGACAGACCTTGTGATTGAGACAGACCTCGATTTTGGGGCAACCCACGCTTATATAGTCTTGCTGACGTCACGGGTGGTGAGATAACAAGCCTATGCGTGATTGGCTGTCTATAATCTATGTAGCTATCAGTTGAAAGTCTAGTAATTAAAATTAATGTTGATATACAAAGAGATAGGGAGAAAAGGGTTAAAAAAATTGAAAAATGGACTTTTTGAGAGCTGGACAAAATGTGAAGTAAAAATGTAATGGAATATGTTGACACTCTATCATACCGTACTGTATCATATTGTATCCTAATATTCTTACACATTTCTACCTACGATATTTATTTGGAACAGAAATTACCGTGTTGTCCTCGGTCCCACAGGAGTTGTATTATCCTGCAGTGCAACAGTGTTCTTCTTCCTTCCCTTATCATACTATTGATAACCATTTTGTAACATATCTACAGCTCATCTGAGGAATTATTGTCTTTTTCATTGTCCATTAAACTTAATGAATGTTCAGGAGTTGTATTATCTTGACTTCTCTTGTCGATTAAAATATTAGAAAGGCAGAGTGACAACAAAATTGAACTGTGGAGCATCTCAAAAAAGAGATTATTTCCCTTTTGCACTAAACATTTAAGTAAGTATAGTAACAAACACATTCACAGAACATTTCATTTCTTTTTTGGTGTCGTATTTTCTCGGCACCTGATGAGAGGTTCGTGATGATGCCACAGAATTCCGCGCCTTGCCACCGACTGTCAGTGCCTCATAAACCAAGACTAAAGCCTCCATGTGTGGCACCGGCGATCGATCCATTGAAGTAGCGTTAAACAAGGTTATGGCCTCTCCCTTTTGGTACACAACACCCTGACTCTGGACGAGGGATGGAAATTTTTAATCAATTTTTTGAGGCTGATTTAAAATTGGAATCGATTGAATGATTGAAACAAATCGTAATTTCCTACGTTTATGTCACAGAAGGCCTTAAATCTGCGAAATTTGAGTTTCATATCAAGTTCGGCTCTAACAGTAGTTGTTGTGTTGACGCCGAACTTGGGTTTTTAAGTAACCGTGTTAAAATTGTTTTTAAAAAATTCGATTTTTCCCGTGATCGATTTTAATCATCCGATTTGAAATCAAATCGATATTTCACCGAACAGCAAATTGATTTCAGGAAATCGATTTATTCGAAAAAATCACCATCCCTACCTGAACTCCCTTCCCCCTTTCAATCAAGCCTAGACCCCTTCCCTATATTCCCCTCCGTTTAATTCTTCAGTATTTTCCTGACGTTTCAATCAGTTAAAAGACAAGATTTTCTAACATGGGATGACAAAGAGGCACAGCAAATGCTCAAGGCGGTCATGGCTGACTACCAGTGAATTTTTAAGCTTCATTAAATGTACATTTGGGACTAGAATTAAGTATCTTTCTAAAAACCGGTCATTCTAGACTTTCCTCGTGATCAGAAGAGAATATGAGATCACTGCCTCAAAAAGATTAACCAGTGATATCTTACCTTTCCGTTTCCTCTAGAAAAGTCTGCAAGCATGCGTAGCCTCCTCAGAACTTACCACTGAACTCTGCAAGTATGAGGGGAGGGACTAAAAATAACTTTGATAAAGCAAACTTTCCTAGGCAGCTTGCCATGTCCATGTCCGCTAGCCGCATTGGCTAGCCGTCATTTCCTCTTCTTATCAGTAATCAGTCCTCTCATACGGTAAACAAAAAAAATGGAGTACCTACCTGATGTCACGGAGCACGGGAAAATTTGAATTGACCAATCAGCAAGTTTTAATATCCTAAAAATGACGTCATGACAATCTGATGGTTGCTGTTCATTTTTCATTGGTTTATCAGAATCAAAACAATAAACATTGCAAGATCGTGTGGTGTGCGCCCTCGAGCCGATAAATTTCACTTGAATTTATCCAGCTCTCTTTATTTAGTTTCAACAATTCCCTTTTAATTATCCCTGAACTTCTGCACTATGAAATTCTTCTTATTTTATATTTAGTTCCATTTCTTACTTAACTAAATATTTATATACAATTTCTGTAGGCACTGCTCAACTACTTACCTACCTATCTATCAAGATGATTTTACAACATTTCAACTTGGTTGTTTGTATTTCTGTGATTTTTACCAAGGTAAGTCAATGATTCGGTAGTTCGAGTATTTTTTTTATCTTTCGACTGATTTTTCCTACGCAGCTATGAACTTTAAAGACGCATCTTTATCAAGTGCGTGGAACACAACTTTAGCACTTATTGATTCATTCAATGACAATAGATCAAAAGACATTTTCACACTCAATAGCATGTTTCACAACCACTCATCTACGAGCGTCATTGTGAATTTGATCAAAAATTTAACATGCGCGTATGGACACACTGAAGTTTGATGCATATTTACCCCCTTAGTTTGACACGAATGTAAGCATACTCGTACATCGATAGTTCTGTAGGTGGCTTAGCATACCTGTTGCTTTAGGTGCGTTGTTGAAGTAAACTTTCAGTTTGCAATGGGTGCTCAACGCTAACGGATATAATGTGACCGTTGAATTACCCGTCGGGAAACGCATTGTCGGTCGTCTCAGTTGAATAAAAACTGTTGTGTTTTGAAAGCACACCGCTTGCACAATTACTTTACAGGTTACAATGCTGTCAATTACCTCCTGAGATTGATGGCTTGTTGACTTTTGTTTCGTAAACAGTCCAGGACATTGGGCAATCCAAACGGAGTTAAACAATGCTGAGCGTTTGGAATCGGGTAATTCCGTTGCCCAACGGTCCCCAACAGTTTACTTCGACAATGCAGCTTTTGACTGATGATACAACCATCTCTCAGATTTTTATACAGGAGTAACTAGTGTTTTGATGGTTGATGTTTAAACTGTGCTGTAGGCCAAAGTTTCCCTCAATAATATATGAGTCGCATTGCTAGTGTGTTGTTAACTTTGCTCTGCATTAAGTTTTGCTCTGAAACACCAATTTCTATATCTGTTCAATCTCTTATCCTCCACTCACTGAAGGTTTTATTTCTTTCAGGAACCAAACAATGAAAGAAACTTGAATTTCAAGTACAACTCTCGTTAGATAAGTTGACAGTTGTTTACTTCTGACTGTCATTCTCGGTAAAAAATTTTAGCCACATCTCTCAAAAGGAAGGTAATGGTTTTTGGTACCTGCGCACTATGGCAGCACTGCCTGCACTCGGTCAATCCTCAATTGGACTTATTTCTATCAAACAGAACTATGCGCATTAAGACATGAGCCCTGAGACCCATAAGAATACATGCATAACAAGGCTCACATCATAATGCACATAGTTCCGTTTGACAGAAATACGTCCAATTGCTACTGGACAGCAGTAGTAAAGTCACTCGCTAATGGAAAGTAAACAACTGCCAACTTATCTGATATCAGACCTGCTAGGTAGGAGGGACTTTGTAACATTCTTTGTAAAATTCTTCAGCAGATTTTCTTAATATTGTGAGAAGATTTCACCTTGTCGTAATCTACTCGCCAAGAATCTGTCTTGAAAGAGACGTTCCCCTCCTTTTGATAATCTAAGCTGCATTGCTAAAGTCTCCGGAGTTACTCGGAGACGTAAACAACCGTTGTTCTGACTTCGGAGGAATTACCCGGAGACTTGCTACGTCATGCTACGTCAGTCTCCTAACTACTCTCCAGCTCTCCGACCTCAAGAGGTCGGAGAGCTGGAGACAATACGCAGACTGACGTAAGAATATAGGCGTTTAGCATTCTTGCGCCTTTTTTTCTGCTTATGCAGTGAGTTAGTGAGTTTTAGAATTTTCAAATATTTGAAGATGAAAGTGTTTGTGGATTTCATTTTTAACTTTGGGAATATAGAAACTTAACCTAAAATTGAAGTATAAACGAAACAGAATCCGGCGGACCCAACAACGCGGAGAGACTGGAGAGATGACGTCAACCCTCCGGGTAATTCTCCGAGACTCTCCGCTCCCAATCCTCCGGAGAGTTTAGCAACGCAGCTCTATTTCAAACTGCCCTAGTTCTGATCATTTTGTAGTTTCAAATTAATTCTCCAAACTTTTCTCTTAATTTTCCAGATTTTAGAGAACTGCGCAGAATTTACTGCTGAAGATTGCACAGCATTAGGATATAACAAAGCAAACCTGTTATGCTCTTCTTGTGATCAACTCAGTACCTTTGGGTTAAATGTTTTAAAGTGAGTATCATTTTGCTTTAGGATATGAACAAAGCTGTGTCGAAATGGCCAGCACTTTTTAGCTCATGGATACGTTGCTACAGAGTAATGTTCTAGTCTACACTGCTGATACCACTTTATTAGTTCCCTAAGATTGAATGCAGATGTGAAAAACATCTCACACTCTGTAATACAAAATCTTAAGATTAATGCACAATGCCCGAGGCGCGAAATGCTTCAGGGGGCTTAGCCTCCAAGTCAACTACTTATATCTTTGAATGCGCAAGAGACAAATGACAACTTCCTGGTAAAATATCACAACCCCTATGGTGCTCTAGAATCTTGCGAGAGGACTTCGCTAAAATATTTTTGCAACCGCTTACTTTTGCAGCAAGATTTGCGACTTTTTGATCTACATGTGAAAACACGAAAATTTAATAAATCTGTCTGATTTTCTAAAGAGAAATGCTCCCTATTACAAAAAAATTGCTTACAAAGCTACTTTAAAGAATTAGGAAACCCTGCATGCCTCAGAAAAAGTGGTAACTTTTCAAATCTATTGAAAAGACTGTGTGTTCCAAGGAAGAATTTTCCATCTTTTCACTTATTTAAAGCATGTAAATTATTCATTTATTTTGAGTCAGTGCGACCTTGTAATTTTCTGCAAATTTTGAGCATACTTAAAATTATTTTTAAATGATAAAAGTTAGTAGAGCTAACAGAAGAAAATGGTGTTTATTTCAGGTACATATTTGAATCAGTGAGAATGTAAACAAACCAACTCGGAAAAATAAAAATAATCAAGACACACAAAACTGCACAGTAGGTAAAGAAGTTAGCTTAAAAAAAAGATTTTTGCTGCCAAAAGACAAGCACTTCGACGGTGCAAGTCGGCAATCACATAACTCGTTTGCGGTGTCTGAAAATCTCCGCAACTATGTTATTTTTTTAAAGGAGAACAAATGGACATGATTCCTTGAAGTTTTTGCAGAATTTTCCTCGCACATAGAAGAAAAATCACGGCAGTTTTAAAGAATTACCGTTGAGTAGTTTTCCATTTAAAAAATAAAGTATGACAGGAAGTCTGCGACGTCGCAAACCGAGTTATGTGATTGCCGACTTTCACCGTCGACTTATAGACACTTTAAAGGTCCAAGTTGGAACAGGCGCGCTAACTTCAATGACCTTTGTGTAAATTATCTGTCTTTAATGGAAATTGAGCATTTTCGAGTTACCGAGTTGGTGTGCTTTCGTTCTCACTGATTCATTTCTTTCTTGAGCATGAGATCATTATCTGTATTCATGCTCAGTAGAGATAATATCACACTAATTAATTCATTTTTTGTTTGCTTTAATCAATCAGAGAGCATTGTTTGGAGTGCTGTCATCCTGGAGAGGCCCAAACAAGCACGAAAAAATATGCTAAGGCTAGGTTAGAAGTATGCACCTGTAAATTCGGAGCCTATCCTCAAATTCAAGGTATGAGTTCTAATCAAATTTCTTTGAGAGTTTGCAGGTTAATGCCACCATAATGGAATTGGTAGTATGCAAAAAAGATGCGGACAGTCTGTTTGAAAAAACATAGTGGCCGCTCGCTCAGACCTCTGTGTGGTTATCATGACATCAAGTTTGGAAGCTTGAAGTCAGGTCTTCTTGTGGCCGCAGAATATGATTGGAAAAAATTAAATTAGTTGCATTTAAATCCAGGAAAGAGAGGTGTGAGAGTAGCCTTCTGTGTTTTTCTTTGTTGCTGCAGTGCGCTTCAAGGTGTATGTACATACACTTATTAATATGTAAACTGTGGGTACAGAAAACTCAGTATGCAATAAAATTTGATAGTACTGATTGATCGGTTTGAAAATATAAACTCCAGAATTCGGCAGTGACAACTGGCAAAGAATTTTTGTTGGGTAGTAGGATAGTGCAACGTATCGGCGGTGAAACTAACAAATTATATATTTCGGTTTGCAATGTCTAGGGCTCCTGACTAATTTTATTTTTCAAATGCAAAACTACTCAGCGTCAATCCTTGAAGTGTGAAAACCTCAAGGAATAATATTGATTTGGTCTCCTTCAAAAAAATAAAATCGGAGAGGAGATTTTCAAACACTGCAAACGAGATACAAGGTCCGGTATTTTCATCTTCGAAATGTAATATTTTGTGAAAAAACTGAAGAGTTCGTTAAAAAGCTCCAAAAATCATTCCACAGCTGAGCAAAAGCTAGTCTAAAGCGGACAGTTGAGTTGACATAGCGATGCATGAAGCTGAGGTCAGCCAATTAGCCAAAGCTATTTCTCCTGTTTGGCTACAACTTCAGAGCCTGCCGAAAATATTGTTACAAACGAGTCCCATTTCTGGCATTTTTTAAGAGAGTTTCTTTGCCATTTAGGATTTAAAAAAAGAAAAATTCCTAGAAGCTCAGTTCTTGCCGTACTTCCAAAAACTGAATTAAAATAAATGGGCACCACTAACCCATTGAAGCGAGATGATAGTAAAATAGGGTCAAATGTAAGCAATGTTAGCTTTTTACAACAATTTCAAGAGTACACATGGAAGGTTCTGATTAGTGCACATGTAGAATTTACCACCTGAGCCTCTCAACTACAAGCTCAAATTTTTTCATGAAACAAGGGCTAATGTTTGTGAAATTAATTCCTCAACATATCATGCAGCAATGATCAAGAGGATAATTTCAAAGGTTATGTGCTGTGAAACTCTGAAGGGAAAAATTTTCTCTTGTCACCAAGAAAGTCTGTTCGTGACATTGGTTTCAGTTCTGTAAGAATTCTTTTTGCTCTAGCAAAATTTTGCAACAGACTCATCTAAAATTTTCAAAGTTCTCAACCGAAATTTAAATACCTTTTTCATCTTTGGTTTTTTTTAAAATCAAAAACAGATATCTTTGAGTGTATGTACTTAATTACCCTTTTTTTTCCAGCATTTGTCAAAAGTGACCGGCCCAACAAGTTTCCAAATCTAACCATAAAATATGTCCGCGGTCTAGATCCAATCATCAAGCTTATGGATAAGAATGATGTAGTTCAAGAGGTTTGTTACTTTTTCCATCTATTTTGTTTTGTAGGAATTGATGTATTAATTGCACAATTCAAAAGGTTCTTTCATTGTAAAACATTTTAAAATTTGTTAAGTTAAGACTTAGCTTTTTTATGTGTGGGAAGTGTTAATTGACGTACTTAAAAAACATCATTCTCTTAATTGAATCAGTGAGAACGAAAAGACACCAACTCGGTAACCTAAAAATTCTCAATTTGCATAAAAGAGAGTAAGTTTTCATAAAGGTAATGGAAATTAACGCAACTGTTCCAACTTGGACCTTAAAAGTGTCCTGAAGCACTTGTCTTTCGGCACCAGAAATCGTTTTCTCGTACTAACTTCTACAACCACTTGGTGTGTTTTCGTTCTCACTGATTCAATTATGAGTTCAATTTGAAAACTCTTTGTATTGCATGTGAGAGTATAATGAGGCATTTACATCATGCTGATCCATTGTCATTCAGGTGAGGTGCTAAGTGAACACTCTGAAGGAGAATTAATTCTAGTTGGCTGTTGGGCAAGGTCTGAGCTGGAGAAATACGTCTCATGTTTTCTTCCTAAAATTTTACGCAAAAAAGATTCGCACAGTAGGAAGTTCAGAAATCAACCTCTGAGCGAGATATTAACAAGTATTTCTAATACAGATAAAATGAAAGATATACAAATGATGTCTTTGATATTTTTTCCATTCGAGTTCATAAAATCAATCGTAAACTTTTATATCATGTTAAGGAGTTGATTTCTGGACCTCCCTATTCATGATCTGTTTTCCTCGTGAAATTTTGAAGAGATGTTATATTGCATATTGTTTTAATGTGTACCTTGCCCAGAAGCTCACTATCCACTAATGAAAACTTCATCCATTGAAACAGGTGGTTTGAGAAAATATGGCCAGAAGAACGTATCTCTGTTTACGACGTTGTAGACTTCTTGTCGTACTTTAATTTTTCATCGAAAAACTTTATGCCATGAAAACTCTTTTGATTTTTCTTCTCTATTTGCAAAATATTCCGCAGAAATTTCAAGCTATTAATTTATAAAGTTCAAGCTATAAATTTCAAGCATTTCAAGTCTTCTTTCTCTTCGAAAAAATAAAATAGGAGCAGAGATTTTGAAACACCCCAATGAAGATACATGATTTTGCACTTCAGTCATCTATATTGTGAAAACCTGTAGGTGTCCTCTTCATCTTGCTTTTCAAAAAATATTGTACTTTCCTTGGTAGTCACACTGCCTATTTCATCTCCCTAAAACCTAAATAATTTTGCATTGTCTTGCTTGTATCAAAACCCTAACTCATGCAGCTTAGACTGCGTACTACTACCGTAATATACTGCAAGCGGGCTGATTATTGAAATTGATAGACAAAGCGATAGACGAAGAAGACTTCGGGAGTATGGAGCGATCCTATTGGTTGAAATGGTTGGTTCCTATGGACTAAAGGATAAAATGATGGACTAAATATAGGGTTTCTTTTGGGTTGCCATTAGTCAGTCTATTACATACCTTCTTTGTGCATTGCAATCACCCGCTTCCACCAGAAGGATCCCACCATATCCCTTTTGTCTTTTTTGTCTATAGCTGTGTCTATCAATTTCAATAATCAGCCCGCAGAATTGTTTTATAACTCGATAGATTATTTTATACCATGCACTGCGGTCACTCTGCTTTTTCCATGATGTTTTTCAAGCAACTATTTCTAATGTGTGTATCAGTGATCAATGAAACCTTAGTGGATGACGCCATGCTTTTCATTGAGCATTAGCTCCATGAATATTGGACGTAGACTCTCTGCATTTGAATAGATCTTATAATGGACCATTAGACAAGGTCTGAACTAGAAATTGACGTCAAAAGAAATCTCTTCAAAATCTTACCTAGAAAACGAATCATGCAACGGGAATTTCGGAAATCAACTCTTGAAGGAGAAATTAGCAAATATGTTTAACACAGATCAAATGGAAGTTAGATTATATAAATGACTTCATTTGTATTTTTGCCATTTAACCAATTTTAATTGTAAACACCTGTATCTTGTTTAGGAGTTGATTTTCAGACTTCCTGTCGCATAGTTTGTTTTTGTCATGAACTTTTGAAGAGAAAGCATATTGTGTAGTGTTTTAATTCGTGCCTTGTCTAGAGCCCCATTGCTTGCTAATCTATCAGTTTAAACCATTAAAGCACAATTCTGTGGCCCGCTTAGCTGACCCATTAAAGTTATTCCTATGTGCAGGGTGTCTACAAGCTCGGAATTACTGGAAAGTCCGGAAATAGTACTGACTTTTAAGAGCAGCCTGGAAGTACTGAAAAAGTGCGGAAATTCCGCTAAAAGGTCCTGAATTTTTTTGATTTTTTGTCATTTTTGTCGCAATTTAAAATTTTTGAAATTTTTTGAATATCGTTAATTGGAGGTACTTACAAAGTACGGAATTTTTCTGTTGGAGGAGGTACTGAATTTCTTGAGAATGTACTCGAAAAGTACTTATTTTTGACGAGCCTGTTTTAGTAGACACCCTGTATGTGCCGAATGTCTGCTACCATCGGAATAATACCTATTTTTTCTTATTTCTTTCAGGTGCTAGCAATCGAAAGGTGGAATACTGATTCAGTTGAAGAATTTTTAAACACATATTTAGAAAAGGATGAAATGGATTCAAATGGAAAAGACTATCTTGAAACGAATCGAATTTAATACAGCACCGCAGGTTTTTAAGCCGCAGGTCTCTTATTTCTGCAGTATCAGCTCCCAACCTTCTTTATTTTTTGGCCTTGCTGATCACTCTGTTTCATGATCAACTGGCTGAGGGTTGATGAAATGTTTCATTCCACAATATTTTGAGTGCTGTGCATGAAATGGTCACCTTATCCGAGACTGTTGAAACTTGTCTCTTTCCCACAGTCATTTATATTGGTGGTAGAGGATTTTTTACACCATTTAATCTCCTCTCACTGATCTCCTCAACTGAATGTCCAATTGAAGTTTTATTATGGGGTAGAGGTAAGAAATGTTTACAGGGTGAGATGCCTACAGTGTAATTTTTCCTTCATGATATTCGTGGAAAAATCAATAAGTTGATTGGAAATTTCAAAAAATCACTTTTTAGGGGAGAAAAAGTCCAGCAAAATCTAACAAATTAAAAGCTGACAGTCAAGTTGATGCAGCAATAGGCGAAGCCAGAAGCTGAGTTCAGCCAATCAGGAAACACCATTTCCCTCGCCTGACCTTGTGATCAGAGTTTGCCAAAAATATCGTTTCTAACTGGTCCATTTTTGGCATCTTCAAAAGCGAGTCTCTTTGTTACTTAGAGTTTGAAAAGATCCGGAATATTTCTGGAAGCTCAGTTCTTTCCACACTTTCAAAAAGTGAATTCAAAAAAATGGATGCCTTTGACCCATTCAAAAATATCCCAAATTCTTTTTCAACAATTTTCAAATTTGTGCATTTTTCTACAGGGTTCTTGCAAACTTTTGACCAAGGGTATGTGTGTGATGGCAAAGAATCATGCAAGTGAGTGATTACCCTCTTTGACTAGAACTCAAAAAACCAATCAACGGTGAAAGTCGGCAGTCACATAACTCGTTTGCGGTGTCTGAAAATCTCCTCCTCTATGTTATGTTTTAAGAGGAGAACAAGTTGACATCATTCTTTGAAGTTTATGCAGAATTTTCTTCGCAAAGAAAAGGAAATCGCGGCAGTTTTAAAGATTTTCGTGTTGAGCAGTTTTCCCCTTAAAAATAAAGGAAGACAGGAAGTTTGCGACGTCAAAAACCGAGTTATGTGATTGCCGACTTACACCGTCGCAATGCCGTGGGTGTGTTTGACTGAGAATTTGTAACAGAATTTTTGGACTTTGTCAGGTTTGGTGAGAAAAAGAGGCTCACAAGTAATGCTTGTGTTGAAAATGACGAAGTTGTTCTTTTTTGGCTGGTGGTAGAGATGGTGTGGCTGGTTACGAAAGCAGCATATTGGACTAGAAGAGGCTTGCAAGGAAAATGGATAGGACTAAAAAGACAATGAACAGTGAGGAGTCGGAATAGCAACTTTGATAAAACCTTTCAAAATTTGTACGAAGATCAGACGAAGCTAATCAGAAAAGGATGTTTTGATGTGTTGGTACATTAATGGAATAGAACGTCTAAGAAGGATTCGAATCCAAACCAATATTACTTGGTGGATTTAATTGCCTTTTAAAATAAATTTGTAAATTTTAGCCAGTAAGTTCTTCTTCTTCTTATCATACAAGGCAATCTTTTTTTTTTTTTTTTTTTAGATTTGACTATCCAATCAAGTCTTTAGCAGGTGTCGTATTAGAAAAAAAAAACTCTCCATCAAAAGTTTGAATTCTTAAGAAACTTTGTATTCAGATGTGTTAAGAGTATCAAACACTCAAACGCGCTTTCATCTAGCTCTGTTCACAGTCATTCTTTTGTTTCAAGTTGTTTTTTTCTTTCTTCTCTCTCATTTCTATTTTATTATTCAAGTAAATATGCCATTCGTTTATTTACCCTGAGCAACTGTAACTCGTCTTGTCAACAGTCAAACAACCCCTTTTTCTGCCAAAGTTTTACATTTTGGAGTTCCCAGTGATTGTGCCTACTTTTTAGTTTTATCAATTTCTGCTGCCAAACATAATCAGTTTAGTTGTTTGTAAGGAAATGATTAGCAAGCCTTTTTTTACCAGATCTCATGTAAGTGAACCATTTTCTCTTTTTACTTAAATAAAAAATGTTCCAACATTGATATGAGTAAATTTCTTTATCAATGATAAGCTCCTTGAGTCCATGTTAAACTGCCTTACTTTTGTGGTACCAAACTAATGGAGAAAGACTGGTTATAGAGCAAAGTGCGGTACCTTATGGTGCCTTAGTTTTCCCAGGTCCTTGCCAAGGCAAACAATTTTGCCCTTGTTTCAAAGTTACCCATGAAGGTGGAGAAATGATGCTGGGTCCTTACCATTTCGCGGGGAAACAAAGCCAAGAAATTTCAAAAATTAAAATTAGAGTCAAAATTAAATTTGTTGAACTCTAATAAGGCTCAAACCGGTCTAGATCTCTTGGCGTGACTCCAACTTAAGGTGATTCGATGGACGCCATATTTTGTGTCAGAACGGCATGCGATATATCGCATCAATCGGTTCCATTTTTTCAGCTACTCATCATTTTTCTCCAATTTTGAGTTCGCAATTCTGTTGTCAGGAGACCAAAGCACTCACCAATTTTAACAAAGAAATTCAACGTAATAAAGGTGTGGTTTTTTTAGAGAGAAAATATCGCATTCGAGTGCAGTTTTGACATCAGTATCGAATGCGATGTTTTCTCTCTGAAAAAACCACGCCTTCATTACGTTGAATTTCTTTATTAAAATTGGTAAGTAAGTGCTTTAATCTCCTGACAACAGAATTGCGATCTCAAAATTGGAGAAAAATGACTAGTAGCTGAAATAATTGAACCAATTAGTGCGATATATCGCATGCCGTTCTGACATGAAATATGGCATCCATCGAATCACCTTAATATTCCAATGCAAACTGCCTGAGCTGAACACTCTCCCCTCTCAGTTTTGTACTGGTGCGCATTAGAGTTCAACAAATTTAATTTTTACTCTAATTTTAATTTTTGAAATTTCTTGGTTTTGTTTCCTTGCGAAATGGTGTGGACCCAGCACCATTTCTCCACTTTGTTACATACAGTTCGGGCCACTTCTTAGTGTTTATTTTTTTCTTTACCCATAAACAAGCTTACAATTAAAGTTTTGCACATCATGTTTCCTCTTCAAAAGTTCAAGAGGAAAAAAATGTTAAGAATCTTCAGATCTGACTTTCCTTTGGCTGTGTCCATGCAGACAGATTGGAGCTTATACATGTAGGTACCTATCTTTAAAATTAATCATGTATGGCTTCATTGGATCAACAGAATCCGGTCCTGGAATGATAGGGAAGTCTAAGAGAGATAAATTGAAAAAAGTGTAAAGAGCGGTTCAGACCCATATGACCTCAAAGCCCCACTGGTTTTTTTTCCCCCCGATCAGTTTATGTTACCTAGGGTGATTTTCAATTTTTGCAGATTGTCAGAAAATGAATTTTAAAATTTACCTGCTCTCTGTGTTTGTTTGTAGTTGATGCTGTAGTTCAAGTTTGTAGTTTGATGCAATACTTAAATCTATGGCTTTTCAAGGTGTCTACTGGTCTGAAAACAGTACTGATTTTTTAGAGGAAGTCTGAAAAAGTGCGTACGGAAATTCTCTACCAAGGTCCGACATTTTTTGCTTCATGCCACGGGTGTTTTTAAAACAGCTTGGAATATGCAATCCGTTGCGCAATAATTCTTACCGCAGTATTTTCCCGCTGGATCGAGATTGTGAAGCTAGTTGACCCTCAGTCCAACAATGAGCTTAGAATTTCTTGGCCACGTCATTTGTCTCGCGATTTTCGAGTGAATTTCCACAAGTTTTAAATTTTGTCACTGAAAGGCACCACACAAGTACTGAATTTGTCTGCTTATGAAGTACCCACCGAAGTTTTTGGAAAAGCACTGAAGAAGCACTGTAAAAGTACTAAATACTTGCCAGCCAGTTTTAGTAGACTCTCTATTTGTGCGACACAAGGATCCCGATATGGCAAGTTGTCAGCTTCGAAAACGCCTTCAATTGTGGCGTGATACCTCACGCATTCCGGAGAGTACGAATAGTTGGCTCGTTGCGCCGTGGCAACGCGATGGAAGATTAATGTTGAAGTAGCCTCCATCACGCTGGCCTTGCTGGGTTTCTTTTGCCGCTATTGCAGTTTGTGACCGCATAGTTTAAGTATGCTCAAGCTAGGATCGTATTCAGCAAATGGGTACTTTTTATAGGAGAGTTGAAAATAGACGAAAATACTAAAAGCTTTTCAAAGCATAGCTTCTAACTCTGCGAAAGTAAGATCTTACCAAAGTTTTGGACTAAATAAAATAAAATTTGGTAGAAGCAACCTAATAATGTAAATTTCACTAGAATAATAGGGACTCAAATCAATAATAAAACACAAGAAAGCATAGTAAAAAATGTGTATAATAAGCTTAAATAGAACGAAAACACATTCGAGCAAATTACACGCTCATTAGTCACTGGAACGATAGCTATGAAAAACAAATTAAAACAAAGAGATGTGTGCATAACTGTTGCATTAGCTCGTAAGACCATTCATTCCATTTATTTCATGCAGGGGCGGACTGGCCCTAAATTAAGTATGGGGCGGGCCCCTAGGGGGGTCTGGGGGGCCCCCCAGTAGAAGGGGGGTCCGGGGGCCCTCCCCCGGAAAATTTTGAAAATTAGGCCCTTTTAGAATGAATTTTACGCTATTTTAGACCCTATTCTTTAATATTATTTTTGAAACATTATCCAAAAAGAGACCAGAAATGCAAAACTTAGTATATTTTCTTAAACTGGATGAAAAAATGAGAATCCGTTGTATACTTGGAATTCAACTTTTATTTTCCTCTTCCAACGAAAAATTGTGCCAAAGCTAAATTAGTATACAGAAGATACATAGAATCAAGTAGAATAGTAATAGTGACAGTCTAAAAAGAACACATTCTGAAAAACACAGTTCGGATTTTTTTGTTCGTTTGTTTTTTTTAAATGTACTTTTTAGCCGCCAAAATTGACAACTGTCTTAATTTTTTTTGAACGTTTTATTGGATCCTTTCTTCGCTCTGCTCATAGAAAAATCAGTGCCGTTTACTAGTTAAATGACGCGTAATGAATGAATAAATCGATGGTTAAATTCTGAAAACACGTAACTCGGAATCCGCATCATGAACCCTGAGACTCGTCAGGATGCTCATGTTTTGCGTGTATCCTTATGAGTCTCAGGGTTCATGAGTTAATGATGCGGATTCCGAGATACGTGTTTTCAGAATTTAGCCATCGAATCAAAAATAAAAATGAAAATAAAAATACAAACAAAAAATTGACAAAAATCCCTACTAGGGGCCTCCAAAGTTCAAAATTGCATAGAAATGCGCCCTCGAGGCCTCTCTGAATCAGTACCAAAGGGCCCCCGGCAAAAAGGACCCTTTTGTCGAATCGGCGATAAAGAGCCCGGTGCCTTGAAGGTCCTTAGAGGCGGTATAAAACCGCATCAAGGCCTCTTCAAATCGGCAATAAATGGTCCCTTGGAAACGGCAAAAAAGGACTCCTTCGAATCAGATAAAGGGGCTCTTTTAAGGTCCGTAGAAGCGGCAAAAAAAGGCTCCATCGAGTCTTCTTCGAATCGGCAATAAATGAGTCCTTCAGGGCTCTTCCGAAATGACAAAAAAGGACCCCTTTGGACTTATTCGAATCAGAAAAAAGGGCTCTCAAAATGCAACGCCCTTAGATACGGCATAAAAAAGCTCCTTCAGGGCGCTCTCCGAATCGGCAATAAAGTGTCCTGTCCTCTCAGGAGTCTCGGGGCCCTTTCTCGAGGACGAACCGAAAAAGCCCTCGGGCGCTTCTTCGAAACGGCGAAATACGGCCCTTCAAATCTACCAAAAGGGGCCCCTCCGGGGCCCCTTTTGGCCTATGAAAGTGGGGCGATCGCCCCATCGCCACCCCGGCCAGTCCGTCCCTGAATTTTCATGCCCCGAATTTTATGCCACACGATAATCTCGATATGGAAAGTTGTCAGTTTCACAAACGCCTTCAATTGCGGCGTGATACCTCACGCATTCCGGGGAGTGCGAATAGTTGTATCGTTGCGCCGTAGCAATAAGATTAATACTGAAGTAGCCTCCACGCTTGTTTTGTCGGGTTCCCTTTGCCGCTACTGCAGCTTTGGCCATGTTCGAAAACGCCTTCAATTGCGGCGTGATACCTCACGCATTCCGGAGAGTGCGAATAGTTGTATCGTTACGCCTTAGCATTGCGATGGAAGATTTATCTTGAAGTAGCCTCCACCGCTGGCGTTGTCAGGTTCCCTTTGCCGCGGCTGTTTTGTCCGCACAGTTTTAAAGTGTGCTCAAGCTAGGATTGTATTTAGCAAATGGATGATTTTTAAAGAAGAAAGCGGTAAAATTTTTAAGTAAATAATAGGAACTCAAATCAACAATCAACTTTAAGTTGGGGAAAAGGCTGCAAAAAAAGAACAAAGGATAAACAAAACCCGGAACGTTTCAAAATAGTTACAATTTCATTTTCAACCGGATAATAAATTAAAAATAAAAACGAGCCGTCGCTACGCTGTTATTGCGAGACCGAGACTGATTACCAGGTGAACAGACTTGGCACAGTGCAGCAAAATCAAAGCACGCAAAACGAAGACTCAACTTTAGACGCAAACAAAGACGCAACAATCAACTCTAAGGTAGGTACCGAAACAGCACTGAATCTTTTGGAAAGCTATCCATTAAAAAAGCACTGAAAAAGTATTAAATATTGTCCGGCCAGTTTTAGTAGACACCCTATTTATGTGACACGAGAATCCCGATTTGGAAAATTGGCAGTTTCGAAAACGCCTTCAATTGTGGCGTGATACCTCACGCATTCCGGAGAGTGCGAATAATTGTATCGTCGCGCCTTAGCAATGCGATGGAAGATAAATATTAAAGCAGCCCCCACGCCGACCTTGTCGATTTTCCTTTGCTGCTATTGTAGGTTTGACCGCATGGTTTAAGCGTGCTCAAGCTAGGATTGTATTTAGCAAATGGACATTTTTATAGAAGAGTTTAAAATAAACAAGTGGAAAGAAATATAATTAAATAATTGGAGCTCAAATCAACAACAAACTTGAAGGCAGGCCCGCCACAAGGGGGGGGGGGGGGGGGATACTCCCCGGAGGGGGCCCGTGTAACCTGTGAAAAACCACTACGAATTCACATGCAACCCTTGTTTCGTAAAATAAAGTGAAAAATTTACCCTAAAAATTTCGCAAAAGGTGAATAGATTTTCAGAAACACGCTGGGGCACTGTAGAATTGTTCTTAAATTTTCAAAGAAGTATACTTCATGGAAAATTTCTATCTATTTTCAAGATTTTCAGTACAGAGGGATATTTTTAGTAACTGCGCTTCATTTTCTCCCGTCGTCAGATGCTAAGAGTCTCCAGTCTGGGCATCCTCGACTTCAATGGCTCATGGCTCAACTCCCTTGCCATTGACAAACGAGGGGGGAGTCCAGGGAGACCTGGCCCTCATAGAACTGAAAATAGTATCATATGCCCCCCCCCAAAAAAAAAAAAAAAATAAATAAAAATTTTCCAGATGTTTTGAATGCAACAATTCGCAAGTATTTTGTGCTGAAAGTTTAAAAAAAAAAAAAAACATAATTAATTATTTCGCAGATATTGATGGAAAAATTCTTTATGGAAGCTTCAAAATGCGTCCGATTAGTCGTATAAATTCTAAAATTTCTCGTGGGATGCCCCTCGGACCCCCCCTTCCCCACTCCGTGTTTGGGGCCCGGACAGGCCCCCCACATCCATCGGTGGGCCCCGGGGTCGGATGAGTCAGCGGGCCCCCTTTTCGTAAACTATCTAAGGGGGGTCTGGGGGGGCCGCCCCCCAGCAGGAGGGGGGTGGGGGGGCCACCCCCGAAATTTTTTTGAAATTTTGCTTCCAATCCGAGCAATTTCATGCTATTTCCGCACTTCTTCAGATTAGTTTATGCAAGATTTTTCCCCTTTCAAAATCTCAGAATTATTGCAGTTGTTTGAAAATTTGTAATGAACCGTTATGAAAAAAACAACATTCGACGTATAATTTTTTTTTTTTTAACATAGAAAAAAAAAATCATTTCAAATTTAAAAGGTTTATGCCTGAAGTGAACTATTGAATAAGTTCTGACGTGTGTAAAATTTTACCTTTGATGAAAGAGAAAGGAAAATAGAAGGAGATAAAAACATATTAAAAATTCAGCTTATTGCACACAAAAAAATATACATCTGAAATTAGACGGGGACAACGTTTTGGCAAAGGATATTCTCTGCATGCTCGCGATTGCTAATCTAAACCTTTATGCTCCTCAAAAACGAACCTAAAGGAAAACATACATAATGTGCAGGAGAAAAACCGCAAATTAAATTTTTTGAAAGTTCTTGCTAATCTCCTGACTCCTGAGAAAATATGAGGTTTGAAAACAGAGAAAGACAGTACTTAAGAAGAAACTGAAAATATGTAGACTCACGTGGAAATCATGGAATCAAAATATTTTTTTTCGGGCTTTCATGCTGGAGAAGGCCTGAATGACGTCCGAAAAATCCAATGTTGATGCTAGCCTGTGCTCGATGTAAAGCAGCGCTAATGAATTTAAACGATCCTGTCCTGTGCTAGCTCTTTGCCATGTTTTGAGAGTATTACTAAGTCTACTGAAAGCTCGTTCTCCGGAAGCGACGGTGACGGGAAGTGTCAAAAAAATTCGAATGGCAATCGTTACATTTACGAAAATCGATTCCAGCTTTTTTTCATATATTAAATTGAGAAGATCGAGTGGACTAATTTCACTTTTGGAGCCGAATACTGAGACGGAAACATGTTTTAAATGAACGATTTCATCGCGTAAGTTTGGAGATAAATCGCTTGGGTACTTGGCTGCGAGATTTTGTGATTTGAGCCTCAACTCGTCGTCGTCTAAAGAGAGATACTTCAAAATAGGAGTAAAAAGTTCAACAATTTCATTTACTGCTCCAAATCTGCTCCTAAGATCTTGTAAAATGAAGTCTAACACCGGGAAAAAGACATCCCTACGAAAAATGGCCAATGGTTCTTCTCCACTTTCACTTGAAAGGCGACCTCTTTTTTCAACAAAAGATGTCGAAATGCCAAGTTGCTCAGCGACTAAGCGTGCTTCTTCCAGAATTTGATCCCACGCGTCACGTAGCCGTTGAATATCATTGATCAAATCTTGAATTAATTTAATTTCAATGTCAAGAGAAATTCCTTGAGACTGGATGATGACGTTTTTTTCATCTATCATGGCCAAAATTTTTTGCCAAAACACTGTCATAATAAGTCCTTCAAAAGATGAGAAGTAATTTTTGAGGCCAACAGCCATACTGTAAGATTTGAGTGGGAGATCCGTAAGCAAAAGGCGATCCAAAGCTTTAAGCACACCTGGATAATGTCTTGCTAAGGGAACAACAGCCTCTTTTCGCTCCGACCATCTAGTTTCCGGCATTCTCTTTAGCGATAAAGGGATCTCTTCCAGTAAAATTTCCCACCTAGAGGGACTTCCGGAAAAAACAACGTATAAACATTCCAAATTTCCAAAATACTTCAAAACTTCTGGACACAATTTTGCTGCATTGAGACCGCTACGGTTTAATGAATGTGCTCCGCATGGCGAAAACAATGCGAGTTCATTCTTTTCCAAAATTCTAGCCTGCACTCCTTTAATTTTGCCACTCATGTTAGAGCCACCATCGTAGCCTTGCGCACGGCAATCCTCTAAAGGAATTTTTAGTTCCTCAAGCGCAGACAAAATTTTAAGGGTGATATCTTCACCTTTCTTGTCATTGAAATCAATAAACTTCAGGAAACGTTCACAAACTTCAAACTTTTCCGTGCATCCGTTTTTAAACACGTACCTCAAAATAAGAACATTTTGTTCTATTTTGGAAATATCAGGAGTCGCATCAGCAATAATTCCATAATAAATCGTTTTCAGCCTTTCATCCAGAATGGCTTCTAGAACTTTATCCCCACAAAGAGAAATAAACTCATTTTGGCTTTTCCATGACAAGTAATGTGCTTGGCCTTGCATGTTGCCACCATCCAGTTGTTTGGCTTTAATTTTGGCCAGATGCTCACGAATGACCTCATCGTATTTCCCCATCAGCTCCAAAGTGCCGAGAAAATTTCCATTGTGCACATCCCCAATTAATGTACTATCACCTTGAAACGGCAATCCTCTGGAGGCCAGAAAAAGTGTCACATCCAAAATTCTTCGTAAAATTGCTTTCCATTTTTCCGCTTCACACTTTTCCTGTTTCCTCAATTCTGAGTCAAGTCCTTTACCACTTAAAGAGCATTTCAGGGATTTCCACTCTGTGTAACAGTTTCTGTGCTCAGATGTGCTTTCGTGGGAGGGTAAGCGATCGTATAATTTTTTCCAGAGAGTTTTCTCGGGACAGAATCCTTTTCGTTTTGCTAGATCACTGCGATTAGCGGATGATCTACACTTATGCTCGAACAAGATGCATGGCATGCAATGTAGTGTTTTTTCAGAGGCACTCCAGATTAGCCAATCGCGAGGATATTTCTCCCTTTCGTTATTGGATTTGGAGTAAAGGAAAAACTCCGTGAAAGATTGGCCATTCGTGTCTTTTGGAAACAGTCTCGACTGTGTGATAAAGTCATCAAATGCGGGAGCACAACGAACAATTTCAACTCGATTAGCGTCTTCGATGGTTTTTGGCCACTTTTGTGGATCTCTAAGGTCACTCACATTAGGACCGACATTTTCGTTTTCAAACCTTTGCACCAGATCACTGATTTCACTATCACATTCGCGAACTTCACCGTCAGTAAAATCAAAGTCACTTGAGTGCGGCTCAGCACTTTTTACGTCGGGAATGGGACCTGATGCTGCTGAACTCGTACACGGCGCGAGAGTTTGAGTCTCATCCAGCTCGGACTTTTTAAAAAACTTGGTGATGTTCTGACGACCTTTTGCATCGGCAGCGTCTCTCTCCGCTCTTTCTCTCCGTTTAGTAGCTCCTGACTTCGACATCACAAAATTTTAATACAAACGAACAGAAAAGAACAATAAACGAACAAACGCTCCGTCAATCGACTTAAATTCGCGGCTGCTCATGCCCACGATTGCAAGAGTCAGGACAATACTGAATGAGAAAGAGATCAGAAATTAGAACTAGAGAGTAAAAGGACATAGAAAAATGGAGAGGGAAGCTGATAAAAAGGAGTCAAATGTACTTAGAGCTATCATGAAAATTTTGCAAGCCTAAGAGTAATATTTCTGTGTCCTGGACAGGATATTGACTCATGGAGTAATTTGATAATCTGGCGCCACCCTCACCAATGACGACGATAAGAGGTGCTAGAAGTTCTGCTGAAGCTATTTAAGAATGTGGTTTCGGGTGTCCAGCGTCCAGCTGCTGGCCACGCAAACATTGATAAGAGGAGTCTTCTATCCCAGGGGCCGACCGAAGCCTGTCTGGGCCTCGAGCAAAATCTCAATCAACAAAATTATTTTACTTTTGCCGGCAGATTGGCAGTACAAATGGAAACTTTTGTGCCTCTGGGGGGCCCTATCGGGCCCCCCCAGGCCCCGGGCCCCGGGGCTGGAGTCCCGGCAACCCCCCCCATGTGGGGGCCCTGGGCCCGGACCTTAAAACTGGTACCAGGGCCCGAGATGGGATGTGGCGGGCCTGCTTGAAGGTACCAAAAAAGCACTCAATATTTTCTGGCTACGAGGCACTGAAAGAGAACTGTAAAAATGCTTAATTTTTGCCAGCCAGTTTTAGTAGACACCCCTGCTTTTATAAATTTTAATAGAGGATGATGGGTAAAGAAATAAAAAGACCAGTTTTAAATTTCAATAGTTTATCAATATAATAATAAAACACTTTCTTTCAAATCAAATGGAAAAATAAGTAAGTCAAATATATTTTTTCCTTAAAAAAATACACCAATAATTTACTTAACTCTATAACGAAACTACACGTTTTCGAAAGAATAAAAAAATAAATCACAATAGTTATACTCTGCTTTACCTGCTTTAAACAATGTGGGAAAAGAAACGAATCCAGTGAATGAACAATCAAACGAAACTGAAACGGTTTTACGAAATTATTTGTTTACAAATAGCACTATAAGTAGGTACGGCTTGCGATTCCATAAATTAATGAGAGTCCTGTTTTTTTTTCTTTATTTCTATTATTTTAAAAACCTACTTCGTAACTTTTTTCGTCTAATTTTTCAAATCAGATCAGTTGTGGAAAGCAAAATCCTTCCTCTTACCTGCTCTCGTTGAACGATGAAGTTTCGATGATGGTGGTTTGATGTGCGATTTTCACTCTAAAAAAAAACAGAAATAAATCAAACCATTAATAGTTTGTCGTAAATTTGTTTACACCCTCAGGGTTATATTCATCGTCCCCCTTCAGCTTCTCCTCAAGAAAATCCAAAATCAGCGGTGAAACTCCCAAACCAGTTTTCCGTTTGCGCTGTTTAAAAATATCAGCTCCTTACATCGTTGCCAGATTGTGCTGAAAAGTCAGCACATTTTCGCATATAACTCAATGTTATACATACATGTTATTTCGCACAATCTGGCAACTCTATGGTTATTTAAAAGTCGAGAAAAAAATTAACATCATTCCATAGATTTTACTTCGCTTGGAAAGCGCAAAAACCGAGGAAAAACGTTGAGTAACTTTCCATTTAAAAAATTAGGATGACAAGGAATCTGCAGCGTCGCAAACCGAGCTGCGTGGTGCAAGTTTAAGTTTCACCATGGATATGGTTTGTATTATGACCAAGGTGACGTCTGCATCCAAGCAGCTTGAAATAGATAATCATTATAAACCTCCTGTAAAATTTAACAAAATAACGCATTTAGGTACTCCGAAAATAGATCCTTGCAAGAGATATTATGATTTGACACTAAGGGCAGATTCTATGATTTCGACTAACTTTATTAAGTTAACTAAAAAGAGACTTGTGTAAAAAGATTAAAAATTTGAATAATTTGTCAGTCGTATTTTACATATTTTGCAGTTGCAAATCATTGTAATCCCTGAAACTGATTTATTTCTAAAGTATACTGTTAAATTTTAGTCAAGCTTCTTTAAAATTGTCCTTTCATGATGTTATTTTACAAGGCGAAGGTGCCCTGGTACCTAATCACAATGTAAACCATATTGGGTCTTCTCAGGGAAAAGGAGGTGTTGAGGAACAACCATGAATACCCACGGCCCTTAAGTTAAATCGTCTAAATCTAATCGTCTTTATGTACACTGCTACTTTTTTTACAATGGCCAATCATTGTGACCGTAGTTTCGCAGTTGAGGTGTCGACTTTTTCATGATATATGCGCTTGGATAACGGTGTCCTTAAACCTCCCTGAATCACAATGTAAACAGTACGGGGCCTCCCTAAGGAAAGGAGCTGTCTCCCAAGTAGCATTTTTCAACGGAAAAATCGCGATTTGTTGCGATTTTGTCGGCGATAAAATCGCTAAGATCATCAACACCTAAGCGATTATCCTCGATCTTGTTGCAATAAAATCGCGATTTTATCGCCCGGCAATTTATCGCGATATTATCGCAACAAAAATCGCGATATATAGCGATTCAATCTCGATTTTATCGACGAAAATTGATCGCGATTTTATCGAACAAAAAATTGCGACGCATAGCGATTTAATTGCCATGAACTGCAATTTTTTCTTCGATAATATTGCGAGAAATTTGCCACCGATATAATAGCGAAAATCAACCGATAAAATCGCTATTTATCGCGATCACTGCTACTAGGGCTATGAAACGACTATGAATACGGCCCTTTATCGTGATACTCGTAATACTTTGTAAGTGATTGCTGGAGGCGCGTGAAGCATACTCCCCCGGTTGCAGGCGTTTTTTAAGTCGCGCATCTTTCACTATGAGTGAAGCCTCTTACATACGATTTTCACCGATGGTATAGCGACGATCTGCCGTCCACACACGCGTGAGGTGGCTATTCTCCGAGGCACAACAATCAAAGTGTACTGCAGTGGCGTGGCGTGAATAATCGATTATCGATATCTCGCCATTTGAAACTATAGTAAAGAATCGATTACTAAGGTGTTCGCTGCGAACACCCTGATAATCGATCTTTTTTCATAGGTTTAAATGGCATAACAATCGATATATCGCAATTCACGCCACGCCACTGGTGTACTGACTGGCCGTAGTGTCACGAGAGCAGCAGATATGTTATCAAACGCGCAACTTTGTTTTACTTATGATGATGAAACAATCGCTCAAAATGGTTGCAGAACGGAAATTTTACTGCGTACATAGCTCGGGGCCCCTCTGCTCGAGACGTTGTTTCTAAGAAGAAGAAAAAAATTCTACCGTCTGGGATACTGCGCAGAAAGCTTTTACGTCGAAGCAGCGTTGACTGATTTTTGAAAAATTGGCATTTTTATCAGCGATCGGATATTACCCTCTACGAACAGTGCCCGGTTTTAATTTCAGGCACCTTAAATTTAAAATGAGGGGCTCTTAAAATTAAAAGAGGTGCGCTTTTCACGTTTCAAAATTACATAGAGCTTTATGGCGGGATAAAGGGAGAACTCACGTTTTGATACTTGAAATTTGATTTTAGTGGCGAATTTTTCATAGATTATATTTTAACACGACTCTCAGTCGAAATTATTACCTAATATCTCAATTTTTTTCAAAATTTGCGCTTAATCGCCTTGCCCCTCAAGCCTCTCCACTGATTTAACATGCCCTATTTACATCGTTAACAAATCCAAAGAATCGTTATTGAAGGCTGAAATAGAACACGTTAAAAACAGACATTTTCACCATTTTTCATCAAAATTTGAGTACTGTTAGTACAAATCTTGTCTGAAAATGATGAAAGAACCAGAAAATTTGTGAGATCAAGAATGTCAATACGTTTATAAACGTAAGCCACCGATGTTAATTGCCGCCAGTGGCGTGGCGTGAATTGCGATATATCGATTGTTATGCCATTTAAACCTATGGTAAAGAATCGATTATTAAGGTGTTCGCTGCGAACACTCTGTCTATCGATCCTTTTCTGTAGGTTTAAATGGCATAACAATCGATATATCGCAGAGCACTGGTGCACCATCTTAGAGTGCATTTCTTAGGGATTCGTGTGAAAATAAAGTTCTTTGTCGAAAAACCTCGCCCAATTTTAAACTCGCAAGTAAGATCAATGCTGGACCGCCGCTTTTCCTGAAGAAGAACCACTTGATAATCATATTAATATATTAGTGAAGGGTCCAACAAAATATTTGAAATTTGTTTTCTGGATGATCTTCCTCCCAAAGAAATGGGCTGACGTTGAAAATAACCTAAACTCGTCAAAGGCCAACCACTACCCAGGCTGAAAATCCGAAAAGCAATTCCGATCTCGTCGAGCAAAATATCCAGGAAATGAAACGCTTATTGATTTTCGCAAAGAACTTTTACAGTAGTTGGCAATGTTGTGTCTTGGCAAAAGAACTGATCAAACAAAATAAAGAAAACTGATAAGCTATTCAAGGAGTTTAATTTTAGTTGAAATGCGCGGTAAGCGAAAAAATTCCCGCACGTGTCAGCAACATTTTCGGTCGTTCAAAGAATATTATAATTAAAACGCACCCACTCTGTAGAAAGAAAGTAGATAATTTCACGAGATAGCTGAGACCGAGGTTCGCGTCATCGTATCAAAAATACAGACAACTCCTCTTAAGTTTCTCCTTTACCTGGGCTTACCTCAGTCAAAAGAATCATGATTGTGTCGTTTCGATAGACAATAGTGTTGAACTCTGTGAGAAAAGGTACCTTTATTACCTTTTATTCAAAAATCATTCATTATGGAGATACAAAAGTAAGGTGATTGCATGATCAGAATGAGTTGATAATCGATTAACCATGCAGTTACCTAATAATTCCTGATTTTTTAGCAATCCATGAGAGCCTTCGTCTTGTGTTATATAATGAAGTGCAAAGTTTAATCATGAAATAGTTTTAAATGACTTTGAAAGCACGTTCCGAGGGAATTCATTATGTCTTTTAGATCATAATTCCCAGACTATCCATATTTTCAGTCATTTCAAACTGATTACTTATGTTTCATTATCAAATTTTGCATTTATGAACTGACGCAAACAGTGGCCACAAAGGAATGCTATATTTTTTAGCAAAGATGTAAGGATGTCCTGAAATTTAAAAATTTTAAATGTATCGAAGTGCCACCGAAATTCCGAATTGAAAAACGCTTTAGATTTACCGTAAAGGTCTGTAGCAACGTAATGATTTCCCATTTTGTGCGCAATCGATACAACACGCTCCTACACCGTTGTATGGATTTTAAAATGATGCAACTATTCGGCCTCTGAGGCCACGCTAGGAAGTATCTTTTCCCATTGAAGGCGTTTCAGAAGCATCAGAACTGCTTTATTCACTATTCTACGTTGCTACACCGTTGATAGGGTTTCTAAATGATGCAAATATTCGGCCTCAGAGGCCACGCTAGGAAGTATCTTTTCCCATTGAAGGCGTTTTTTAAGTATCGGCACTGCCCGTCAAATAATCATCAAAGGCAACTGCTTTATTCACTACTCTGGAAAAAAAACACATTGGATCTAGAGTCCAGACTCTTGAAAACCTTGACAAGAAAAATACTCTTGATTCAATCAGATTTTTGCTTAGATCAAAAGGATATCCGCTCAAATTAAGAGGCTTGGTTCTTGATTTAAGCAAAAATCCGATTGAACCAAGAGCATTTTTTCTTGTCGATGTTTTTAAGAGTCTGGACTCTAGATCCAATGTTTTTTTTTTTCTAGTGTCTCCATTCTGCATTGCTAAGGAAAAACGCCGTATGAACCTTCAGGCTTTGCAAATTTTTTTGGACAAAATACAAATTCATTAGAAAAGTTGTGCATATTTTTCTCCCAATTTTTCAGACAAATTTTTTCGTAATTTCATCTAAAATATCTGAAAATTCCAAGGCAAAATATGCCTAACTTTGTTCCAATATAAATTTTTCAACACTGAAAAGTTGGCAATATTTGCGTGTGCGCACAGCATTTTTCCTTGGCGCAGCCACATTGCAATGTTTCAAAATTTTAGCTCTGATCATATTTTTTCCAGCAAAAAGAGTGTTTTTTTCCAGTGTAGTCTACGCTGCTACACTGTTGATCGGGTTCTTTTAGTGTATTTTCCAATGGAAATATTAAATGATGCAACTATTTTAGCCTTTAAGACCACGCTCTGCGCAGCAACGTCTTCAAATATGTCTCTTGTCAGGAAGAGACGCCAACAAGAGCGCGTTCTTTTCGGAGAAACACACAAGACACTACACTCATTTACATCGCTCCACCCTCTATGTGGCTCTTGATTCAATCGGACTCTTTGCTTTCAAGCTCTTCGATTCAAGGAAAAGTTGGATTGAATTAAAAGTATTTTTTCTTGTCGAAGTTATTAAGAGTCTGGACTCCAGATCCAAGCGACTTTTTTTCCAGTGCACTTTGCAGATAGGCGGCACTGGGCCTTGCCCATATCGATACGTTGTTTCTGAACTGAGCCAGAAATTATGTGGTTTCGAATCGAAAAATGAAGTCCAGTTAGAGAAAATACATGTGGCATGACTTTTATTGATTGAGCCAGAAACAGTAGTTCCTTATTGCAAAATGTAGTCCAGTCTACAGTTCCCGGGAGAGGTGAAAATGCGCTTTCCAATTTTCCGCTGCGAAAAGGCGCCGAGTATTTCCTGCAGATAATAGCTTTGAAGATACCGCGCTCTTCGGAAGGTTATTCTTGGTGGTATCGTAAACGCCTCCTCGAAAGCCATCGAATTGAATTTCGCTCAACCGGGATATGTAACGATGAGCCCCACTAAAAATAAACCCGGTTCCACATCTGGAACGATGTCCCTTCACGTCTCGAATTCATTTGTAATTTAAATGCTTCCATTCATTCCGGTTCACGTGCAGCGTTTGAACTCTGATATTTGCTCCAGTAGCGAGGCTCAGAAAGCGACTACCCAAGAAGCATTTCTCAACGAAAAAATCACTATATCGACGGTGAAATTCGGCAATCACATAACTTGGTTTGCGACGTCGCAGACTTCCTGTCATACTTTATTTTTTAAATGGAAAACTACTCAACGGCAATTCTTTAAAACTGTCATGATTTTTCTTCTCAATGCGAAGAAAATTCTGCAAAAACTTCAAGAAATAATATCAATTTGTTCTCCTTTGAGAAAATGACGTAGAGGCGGAGATTTTCAGACACCGCAAACGAGTTATGTGATTGCCGACTTTCACCGTCGATATATGTATGTATGTCACAGGCAAATAGTGGAATCAGGCGTTTTGTCAAATGCCTATGCAGATATTCAAATTATAATGGGCTACAAAATTTTGTGAATTTTTTGCGAAGAACTCACGATTTTTCACTATTTTTGAAAAAGTAATTCATCAAACCTATATACGAACTCTTTTTGCCTCTTCCTCTTCAATTGCTTCTCATATTTTTAAATGTTGAAATTCCAAAAATTCTGTATTTTACGGAATGCTGAAAATTTCAAGATCAGTGGCGCTTCAGGAGATAAACATTTTTTAAATGACTATTGTGTGTGCAAATTTTTATTGAAAACTTTTTCTTTGCTGAAGTAATGAATTATTTTGTCTGAAATTAGGAAAATAATCAGAATTTCAATCTAAGTTAGAATATTTGACTATTTGCCTAGGAATTTGACAAAATGCTTGATTTTACTATTTGCATGCGACATATATATTGCGATTTTATCGGCGATAAAATCGTCAAGATAATCAACATCTGAGCGATTATCCTCAATCTTATCGCGATAAAATCGCGATTTTATCGCCCGAAAATATATCGCGATATTTCCGAAATAAAAATCGCAATAATTGGCGGTTTAATCTCGATTTTATCCGCGAAAATTGATCACGATTTTATCGAACCAAAAACTGCGATGTGTAGCGATTTAATCGCCATGTATCGCAATTTTTAATGCGATAATATCTGGATATATTGTCACCAATATAATCGCGATAACCAACCGATAAAATTGCTATTTATCGCGATCACTGCTACTTGGGTATCGATACCATCTCGTTTGAAGCTATGGTAAAGAATCGATTGATATGGTGTTCATTGCGAACGCCCTGATAATCGATCCTTTTCTTCGGGTATGAGTGGCAGATTAATCGATTCATCGCAAAGCACACCACGCCACTGGTTTGCTCGTCGGAGTCGCGAGATTTTTGGAGGAATAATTGGACGTATTTCAGTCAAACGGAACTATGTGCATTATGACGTGAGCCGTGTTATGCATTTATTCTTATGGATCGCAGGGCTCATGTCTTAATGCACATAGTTCCGTTTGATAGAAATACGTCCAATTTAAGAATATTTTGACTCACATTTCGTCACTCTCTGCCATAAGGGCGTACCTCGACAATTTTTAACTCTCGAGAAATTTTACACAGGAATTTGTATTTAAGGTAATCTGATGGACGCTGTATTTTATGGTCAGGACGACATGCGACATATCGCATCGATTAGTTCCATTTTTCCCCTGGTAAAAATTGGCGATAAGAGCTCCGTTTCAAAATACCATAGGAATTCTTATATCCGGCTAAAGAATGCTACAGAAAATCAAATAGCTGGCTGTAGAATGCGGAGAAAATCATACGGCCGGGCTATACGAAGCGATAAAAAATTATGCAGCCGGGCTATAGTTCCTACGGCCGGGGTTTACACTTTATCGCCTGGCTGTTGCTTTTTCGCCATCGATTATAAAAGGCTATAAGAAATTGTGTAGAAATTCGTGTGCTTTGGGAATCATTAAGTTTGATACGGAACCACCTTAATACCCCCTACAAAACACACGTTATATTTTCCTTTAATACATATTTTTTTTCATCAATTTAAACGAGAACTAGGGGCTTATGGGGCTGCTTCGCAGCCCCTTATTTTTCCTGTACACTTTTCACTTTCACATGTTTTTTTTTTTTTATTTATTTATTTTCATTTAATTTTCTGTTTTGTCTTTGAATCGAGTCTAATTATTTCTTTGAGAGAATAAATATAACAAATGTTTTCAAAAATTGTAATTTTATTTAGTAAACTTTAAACTAAAATTTTGTTTTAATCTTCATACAAAATTATTTTTTAGGTTTTACATTTGTTTTCAAACTAATTTTAAAGAAGATCTTTTTTTAATTTTTAAATACTTTGCTTTTTTTTCGATTAAATTGTTGATTCTTCTTTTGCCATTTCTGTCCTGCTTTTCTTCCTATATTTCCTACAACTTTGCTCTTCTTCTTTCGTCCTTTTGTCTTTTCTTTTTTTGCTTCTTCTTTTTCTTCTTCAGTAGCTGTTCCTTCTGGTTCTTCTTCTTTTTCTGCTCCTGTTTTAACTTCATCTAATTTTTCCGCTTTTCTTCTTCGTTTTTTCCATGTTCAGTCTGCTTTCTGGTTTCCGTATTTGCTGGTATGTTATCTTTTTCTTGTTTCGTTATCTTACTATTCCACATATAAGTCAGTTGTGTTTATTACCCGTGTATGTTCCTAGCTTAACTTGTTTGATAAAAATGGTTTTTCCCAAGTCTTCGTGTGCATCCGGAATGCAGCTGCATTCCCGATGCGTTAAGGGGTGGGCAGGAGGGAGGGACGGACTGAGAAACTGAAAAAAGTACGTTACGTAACGGTAAATATTAAATAAACTTACCTATATATGGATCCTTGAACTTTAAAGCAATAAGGTCCACCACCCGGAATATCAATTCGATTTGCAGAGAAAGAGGCAAAAGCAACAGCACTATTATAATTTCTGATATGCTTTATGAAATTTGGAGAATATAAAAATAATGATTTCAAATCGGTATTTGTCCGAATACTCGGTAAAGAAATTAAGCCATTTTGGAATCAGTTATTAAAATGACCATTGGACATTTCACCCTGAAAATGGCGAGCATCACAATAATGACAAATTATATTCATTGAACCGACTGAAAATTTGGTAACAAAATTTTCATCAAAGTTCTGATCATCAATTTTATACTTCCGAAATGAAGAAATGAAACTTTGATTTTCTATACTAATAACAGAGTTAAGTTCTTGCTTCACTAAACGAACATGCAAAGAATTCTGGAAAACGCGACCACGTTTTGGAGGACGACCGCCTCGGTCATTGAAAATTTCACTCATAACAACTGTTAAATTTAAAATTAAAATTAGTAAAAAATTATTATTATTTTAACAAAATCATAACTGAAAAGTTCAATTTTTAAATTAAAAAAAATAAATCAGAAGAAAAAGGATGAAATGAAAATGGAAATTATAATAAACATATTTATACACATTGAAAAGAAACAGCGTGAAAAGTTAAATGAGAAAAAAAACTTGGAGGTTATTGACTTAATGAGGAAAAATTGGCAATAGGAAAAAGATGGAACAATCATGAAAAACCGTAAAAAAAAAAAAAAAAAAAAACGCGGGAAAAGAAAAATGTAAGTTGATGGCAGTTGAGTGTTGGAAGTAACCTCACTTAATGATGATTGTTGAATGAAAACAGCTGATAAAAAGACAGCAAACAGTACAGTAAGATGCGTAGCAACAAAACTTTTCCGAAAAACAAAAAACAAAAACCCCCACTTCCCCTCATCCAATTTATGAGTTTTTAGGGATTTAAAAATCGGGGACGAACCCCAGAAAATAATTATATAGTTTTCCCGAAGCATTGAGAACAACACCTTTCAAATGAACCAACGCCCCTCGCAATTAGTACAGTGGTTGATTCACAATTTCATTCTATTTTTCAAATTAAATATTAAGATAATCCATACAGGATGTGCAAACATTTCAAAATCATGAGTTGAATAACGCTGACTCCGCCAGATTAAATATTAGAGCCTAACACAAAGCGGAGCGGCGACGCACTGGCGCCTACAAACCTAACAGGGATACTTCACGCATTGCTCAACGCGTGAGGTATCCCTGTTGGGTTTGTAGGCGCCAATGCGCGTTCCGCGCTGGCTGCCCGCCTGCCGCGCCGCAGCGTGATACGGCGCGGCGCTTGAAGCAACTATTTCACACCAGAGGAATTGCACAGTATCATATGCAATTGAAGGCGCTCTAATATATTAGGAATGGCAGGCATCCATCAAAAGTACAGAGCTTTCCTCGCAAAATAAAGCAAGATACTACGGCCCAAAAAGAGAGTAGCGGTCCAAAAACTCACTAAGTCCTAGCATCCGTAATTAGTTACGTTTAGCATACACTTTATCGCCTGGCTGTTGCTTCATCGCCATCGGCTATAAAAGGCTATAAAAAATTGTGCAGCCGGCTATAGAAGCTATTGGAAATCTTACAGCCGGCCGTACGTCTATGGTATTTTGGAACACAGATTCGACTGCCAATTTTTACCAGGGTCAGCTACTTGTCATTTTTCTCGAATTTTGATATCGCAATTTTGATTTCAGGAGACTAAAGAATTCACTTACCAATTTTGACAAACAAATTCAACGTAATAAAGGCGTGATTTTTTTAGAGGAAAAATATCGCATTCGATACTGATATCGGAACTGCACTCGAATCAGATACTTTCTCTCTAAAAAAAAAACCACGTCTATATTACGTTGAATTGTTTGGTCAAAATTTGCAAGTAAATTCTCAAGTCTCCTGAAATCAGAATTGCGATCTCAAAATTCGAGAATAATAACGAGTAGCTGAAAAGATGGAACCAATCAACGAGATATATCGCATGTCGTCCTCACACAAAATACAGCGTTCATCGAATCACCTCAAATCGCGAATTTCTGACACATTCAAGAGTTCCATCGCACAGTCATGTTCCTGTAAAAATTTGAATTGTTTTAGTCGATTTTGCAACCTTGGTATAAAGTTATTCTCCCTCGTGAAAACGAAAATGTATGTCAAATTAAACAGTAAGAAATAATAAGCCCCCGCTTTCAATTTCAAGTAAAAATCGTCAGGCCTTCGGAAAGCGAACTTTTCGTTCAGTCTGTTTGATGGAAACTCATGGGTAAAATTTGTGTAAATGAAAGAGAAACAGGAAGAAGCAACTTCCCGTGACGACTCCATCACTCGGTTCGTGCGGGGGAGGAGAGGGGTGATGGGGGTGGAAGGGAATGGGGAAGGCGGATGGGGTCCTGCAATGGAGATGTTGCTAGTGTGAGGAATGTGCGATTTGACTGTTGATTCTTAGGTAAAAGTTCGCGAGAAACTCGATGATGCTACTGGTTTTCTCTGAAATCAACTCCCAAGCTCAAAAAAAGCTCTCAAGTTGAGGCCAAAATGGCCGGGGATATCCCACGTTATCCTGAGAGTCCACGTCTACATCAAGGCAAACTCTCCATGCACAGATAAGGAGCAAATACATTGACAGGGCTGCCACTTTATTTCGGGACTCCAAAACTGAAAACACGGCAACCCTGCTAATGTATTTGCTCCTTATCTTTGCATGGAGAGTTCGTCTTGATGTAGAGGTGGACTCTCAGGGTAGCGTGGGATATCCCCTCCATTTTGGCCTCAAGTTGAGAGCTTTTTTTGAGCTTGGGGGTTGATTTCAGAGAAAACCAGTGGCACCATCTTCTTTTTCGCGAACTTTTACATAAGAATCAGCAGTCAAATCGCAAATTCCTCACACGTGCAACATCTCCATTGTCGAAGTTGCGTTCGATAGATCGCACCGACCAGATCAACAACTTTAGGGAGTTCTGCATTTCAAATTGGTGCAAGACAAAAGCACTGCACGTGAGCCCGAATAATCATTTGAATTGTGATCATTAATTGGATCGCATTTAGCAAAAAGGAACCAGCGCGATTACAGTGTTGTGAAAATGTTGCTCCTTCGTAATTATCTATAAAATCTCCCAGAATAGCAAATAGTTTTCACTAGCAAATTGTTGATTTTAAAGGAAAAAAATTGTGTAAATTTAAAATCGCACACATATTAAGTATTTTTAGAAGAAATTAAAAAGTTGCACGATTTTGAAAACACTGTAATCGCTCTAGTTTCTTTGTGCTAAATGCGATCCAATTATAAAAAAATGCAAGAAAACTAGTAGACGAATGGAACAATGGTGTCTTTCGTGGGTTGCCATTAGTTTATCTATTGCTTTATCTCCTTTACATATTGCAACCACCCGCCTCTATAGATAGGATCGCTCGATTTTCTTTTTTTCCTCTTTGTCTACAGCTTTGTCCAACTATTTCAATAACCAACCCGCTGTGGCAAACGATTAATTTAGAAATAATTACTCACATAGTTTAGATTGATATAAATAAGGTAAAAATAAAATGATACCTCTCGTGAAAAATCATAGGAGCAAATCGATGAACGAAACGTAAAAAAAATAATGAAAACTCAAAGTATGAGAGAACTAATCAAAATAAATAAGAGGAATAGTTTAAAAAACAAAATCAAAGGAAATTTATTCGAGAATTCAGCTACAACTACTCACTATAAAATCACCAGTACAAAAGAAAATACTTAAAAAATATTAGAAGAAAGAACCTTAAAATGATATGGGATAGTATTCAAGAGGGGGAAATTAGGCCTTAATCAATTAATAATACAAATCAAAATAAGTTAAAGAGATGAGAGAGAATGAAGGATAATAAATTATAGTATTTGATTGTGGAGAAGGCGTGAAATCTTTTCGCGATGCAAGTTGGATGAAACTCATTCATTTTTTTCTGCGCTCTCGTACAGGGTGATCCAAGGGTCCCGTACCATCCCTGTAAACCTCAGGGTTTTTGCCTCTTTTCAGGAAGATCCCCCTACAATTTTGAAGGGTCCCGTAGTAGTTTCCGAAGAGTAGTTTCTTTTGACCTGTGAGTACTCACAAAATGCCAACTCCCATCTCAGTTCATTCTAAAGTTACAAGAGTTACAAGTGGTGCTATTGGTACAGGACTTTTGGATTACCCTGGGTTTTGAAAACATTGATTTAAGAGTCCTCCATAACTTTCAGTATAGAGTCAGTGGATAAAAATGTTTCCACATACTCTGATTCTTATTCTGATATCTGGAAATTGTTATTTTACAAGCTGATTAAAATATTTCAATTTGTGTGTGTGACTTTTCAAGAAATGTTGAAATATTTCTACGTCGAAAGCAAAAATTGAACGTCATAAAGTAGAAAAAATCCATCTTTAAAGATAGTTTTGAAAAATGCGTTAACACTAAATTATGAATTTTTTTTTTTAAAAAAATCTTTTTGTAGAAAGATCTCCTTGTGTTAGGTAACGTGGGATTTGTTTCCTTATAAAACTGATTATGCCTTACTACATGCGAGAATTAATTTGATCGGCGCAAATGTGATGCCTGGAGTCGAATTATGCACGCTCCTTATTTTTTCATCCAACTTGCAAACGTATCGATTATAACTAATACTACTTAATATTAAGTTAAATAAGTAATAAATTAAATAATAAATTAAATAAATAAATTAGAGAACTAAAAATAGTAAAAGAAAACTGAATACAAAAGAATAATTTAAAAAAAAAAAAAACAGAATGCACATTATGTGCTCTGCAGTCATGTTTGCTTCTTACAGTAATGTTCACAATTTTGAACAGGATTCTTGATCTGTCGATCAAGACGTTGAAGTTTAATACTTCAAGGGAAGGGAGTCATACTTTTCTGGCATTTTTCTGAATTATTTCTAAAAAATATTTTCTGAACTACAAAAAACAAAAAATCTAGAACGAGTGCGTGCTACAAATTAGGAAATTTTGCGTGAAATTTACGCCAGGGCCACTCAATATATTTATCAAAATATGAAGTATTTGGTTTTTAACTCAAAATTCTACGTAAAAAATACCGCACGTTCAGTTCGGAAATCTTCTGACCGAGACCATACGAGACTAAGTGTCAGAATACAAATGACGTAATCAGATTTTTTAAACATTCTAAAAATGTTAATTTTAGTATCAAATATCTTACTTAAATGGTTTAAAACTTTCCATCACGCGTGTCTCATTATCTCTATGGAAACCGAAAAATCGTCTACATTCAGCAAAAGGGAACCCCAAGTTAAAGATCTTCTGCAGTATCCTAAGGAAAGTTCTGTTCCATGCAGTCATCTATTCAATGTAGTAAAAAGAAATGCATACATTTAAGACTTCGCGATGAGGTTATACACAGGGTGATGCAGGGTTAAACGGCCAGACTGCAGGAGCGTGTTCTACGGGTCAAAATAAGACCCTTCTTGTATAAAGTTTTTTTTTCCAAAAGCTCCCCCAGTCGGAGCTACGGCCCCACCAAAAGTTCGGAAAGTAAGTGTTTTTTCCTGAATTTTGGCAACGGTTGTGTACCAAATCTCATGAAAGTTTGTACTTTCCTTTACTTTTATGCCCTGAATTAATCAATCATCGAAACAAAATAGAAATTTCAATTGAAAGAGGGGGTATGGGGGTGTTTCGGCTCCTGCGGTCGGGTCGTTTATCCCTAGATAACCCTGTATAATCGATGCATTTAATATCCATGCGCTAATTTATGACAACTGAAGGACACCGCAAAAGTGCACTCAGTTCAAAAGGAAGAAACGGATTATTGAAGATGTAAGTGGACTAGCCGCATGGAGTGATAAGAACGAAGATAGGTACTTCGCTCTTAAATCCCTCCCTTAATCGGACGTATCTCTATCAAACGGAACTATGTGCATTAAGACATGAGCCCTGCGTCCCATAAGAATAAATGTATAACAGGGCTCACGTCATGATGCGCATAGTTCCTTTTGGCAGAAATCCGTCCAATCAATCAGTCGAAGAGTTTCGTCAGAACTTGACGGGCATCTCTTCTTGAAGATCAAGTATGTCAAGTTCTAGCTGACAATGAGTGTCACGCGTATGTTGAGAATATTGCCAATTGTGACACAACACTACATGCGCTCCATATGGTCAATAATTCGAATAAAGGAAATGAAAGGATGATATATTATGTTATATTTTATTCCCTTCCTTTTGTTTTGAAAAGTTTTTGAAAACATGTTCTTTAGAATTATTGAATTCCTTAAAATTTTTTGCATCTCAATTCACCTCTCTCCGAAGCTTAAGAATGGTTATTCAAAGCCCACAAATGTATATCATTTGCGATGAAGCGTCACTATTTCTGGCTCATTTCAGAAATAACAGTTGTGCCATTGGATTTTATGTGCAGTAGGTGCTCTAGGGGTTGAACTAGGTAGTTCCTATTTTCAAAATGAATGATAAACAATGGTTTATTTTGATTGAGGGGGATGAGAGAGGCTTCCTGAGCAGCAGAAAGTACTTTAATGCTTAATACCGATCAATTTTTAATGTGTACACGATGAAATTAAAAAATATCAGCAAAACTATGGACACTAGCTGTTGCATGTAATTAGCGATCGTCATTCAGCTCCAAAGGTAAATATTTACCTTTTTGGTGATACATATTTACACTCGAAAGACACTCAAATTTCCGATTAATTTTTATCGTAAGTACATTTTCAATACGTTTATCTTATCCTAGATTATCGAAAGCACGATAGATTATTTTTTATTACGACTGAAGAATATCTTTATCTCGAGTATGTTACTAGAAGACTTTAACGTGTTTTTAGAAACCTGTCAATAAAAACCGAGCATTTTACTTAATATAAATATTTTATCCTTGCAGTTAAGATACCAGACTCAGTATAGGTATCTTTACCAACGACGATCTCCATTCTTAAGAAGAAAACTCTCCGGGTAAATTCCTTTCCCGGAATTTTTCCAGATACGTCTTTCTCGTTCGATATTTTATTTTAATCGTCAATTTACGATTCAGGAACGTTTCAAAAAAGAGAGATTTTCCTGAATCCGTGTCATGAAATATTCCATTACGGCAGATCGATGATTTTGGAGCATGATGCCTGAGCAGTTTTTTTTATTTTTTTCCAACGGCCCGATTGCAATGACTCCAATTATATCGGCTCAAAGAGGCGCCGATATTTAGAGCAAAAGGCGTAAAATCAGTGCTAGTGACTTTACGGCGTAAGACTTCAAGTCAACTCAGAGAAACGAGTTATTCAGTCTTGCATGATGGACTCAAGCGCTTCAGCCTTCGTATTCTTAACTAAAACAAAAAATTAAAAGGGAAATAGGAATAAATCATATGAAAGTAAACAGAAGAAGAGATAAAATAAAACGAGAGAAAAAGAGAAAAAAGGAAAATGAAAAACGAAAATTTTCGGGTTGGCTCTTTAATAGTGAAACCCATAAAATGAAATTCTGTCGTTTAAGATAATTTAAGTTTCTCAAGCCTTGTACGAAAGTGTACTCTTCGCAAATAAATTGTGTTTGAATCCCAAAAGCTATGTTATTAAGTTTGTTTTTTTTTTTTGTCGAGATTATCCTTATCCTTTCAGTAGGGATAGTGACAAAGAATTTTTCACCGGGTCACAGCGTAGAATGTCTTTCCCTGGAAAACTCCGGAAGTTCATCGACAAGTTTATAGTTATCATAAAGTTAAACAAATGAAATTCTTATCAATCAAAAACCGACTGTCGAGTTAACGTAGCAAGGCGAACGTAGCAGAAAACGCTGTCCCCACGCCGCGCGGGTACGTCATTAGAACCCGTCAAAAATATCGTTTGAAACTGGTCTCATTTTTGGCATTTTCAAAACGGGTGTCGCTAGTGGCTTCATTTAGAGATTAAAAAATTCTTAGATAAAAGCTTAGTTCACCTTGGACTTTCAAGAATGAATTTTTAAAAAAATGGGTACCAATGACCCATTGAATGAATGTAGATCTCGCATAAAATGACTATTCTTAATGCACTTTTTAAATTTTTTTTTATCATTTCTTTTATTTGTCTCACTCTAAAGGAATTTAATAAATAACAGAATAACTAATTGAAAAAAATAAAAAATCAGGCATATTGATAAATGATCAGGCGATGTTTTGAGCGTAAAAATAAAAAAAGTACCCTTCAAGTAGTTCTTCAGTTTTAAGGTACATACCTTGTAGCATTGGGTAGAGGAAAGTTTCAGCAGTCTCGTGGCCCTGTGGACTTTCAGCTACGCATTTGTAGTCTCCCATATCTTCCCAGTTCAGTTTTGTAATGAGCAGTTCTCCAGTCTCAAGCATCTAAAACAGAGAAAATCGCGGATATTAGCTCTACTACACCATTTGAACGCGTATGGACTTCATAGCAATATTTCACAGTCTCCCCTGATGTAGTATCTTTCTCATATTTTTATTAATTTTTTTTATTTTTAATTTTGTGTTTTTTCCCCATATTTTTGTATATTTTTCCATCTATTTCTTATTTTTCTGCTCATAAAGTATCTTAAAGCGCAAGTGATGAGCGGTTGGTTTTTGTTGGAACCAAATTTTGGTTTGGTTCTTTGAAATCCTCAGTCAGTTGAACCGGAAAAGTCTGACACCACTATAAATTGAACTTTTTCCACCGCGTAAGCGTTTAAAGAGAGACATCAGCCTCCTCCTCCCCCCCATACGCTGCACTGGTGCCCCCTCACTGGAAAAAAAACACATTGTATCTAGAGTCCAGACTCTTGAAAACATTCACGAGAAAAAATACTTTTGATTCAATCAGATTTTTGCTTAAATCAAAAGGAAATCCGCTCAAATTAAGAGGCTTGGTTCTTGATTTAAGCAAAAATCCGATTGAATCAAGAGTATTTTTTCTTGTCGATGTTTTTAAGAGTCTGGACTCTAGATCCAATGTGTTTTCTTTTCCAGTACTCTCCTCACTCCTCCGAAAAGTTTGAATCCCCAAGACAGTTAGACCCTCGTGAAGGATAAATGGGCCCTCCCACTCAAAGTTTTTCTTGCGTAGCTTCTGAAGATACTCACTTTGAATCTAGAGTCCGAAGATTCGTCGATGGGTTCGTTCTTTTTGTCGAGCCAGTAGACGGTGGGTCTTGGGTTGCCTTCGGCGAAGCAGGGCAGGGCAATATTCGTTCCCATCGTTTCCATGATGATCGGGCTCCACGAGTTGATCCGCGGAACTTTGATGCCGCCAGCACGGCAGCGCTCTGAACCCAGGCTGGTCGAGTTACCACCTGAACACACCAGAAGCATCCGTTAGTAAATTCAGCGTGATAAATTGAAAATACACACACATAGATGAGTAAGGCCAGTTCAAGATCCAAAGTACTACAGGTTGTAATAAGTTGCAATCACCCAGTAAAATAATTGAATCGGTCATTCTCAAGAAGGCTTAAGCGCCAAAAATGGATCTACGAGAAAAATGGTAATCACCTTCCTAATTGCCCCGTTTTAAATCTCAGAGCTCTAAAATATTATTGCAATGAATTAATTGATGACATTAAATTAATCTGCGATTTAAAACGGATTGTTTAATGCAGTTTCGATTATTTTTCTTGTATTTTCATATCTGGCGCTTAAGTTAATGACCGATTCAATTAGTGCTGCATCGGAGTGTTGTGTATGTTGCCTATCTACTGATTGAAGGGGCTCCTGTTCTACCGAGCGAAGAAAAAAAACTGTATGACCTTTTAAACGTTGCCAAATTTGCGTCAATTTAATTTTAGAGAGTGTAAGGCTTTTCATAACCTAATGATGCATGATTTTTTCAAGATCGGAAAGAAATATACCTTGGACTAAGAGAGTAATGGGGTTCGAGATGACAGCTTGAGAGCCAGAAATTCCTTTGCACGTGTACTGCATGCTTTGGTGGTGGGGCAGGACACAATCGATGACCAGCTTCGATCGTACCTTGGCCACGCCTGTTCCACCAATGTCATTGCTTTCTTCAAATCCTTGCTGCAATCAGAAAAATCATTAAAATATGAGTATAATGGTAACAATAAATTTTTTTAAAAAATTGTGATGTAGCTGTGATTTAACATGGAGAGATCTGAGGGAGTCAGAAAAAATGTTTCTTAAGGTGGAGACTTAAATCGAATGCAGCACAAAGGAAAAATCGATTTTGTGTCAAAATATAATTCTCGTGTTTTAAATCCTTACGCATCTCAACATATCATGGAAACCTCAAAATGCGTCCAAATAGAGGCAAACTTTCAAAAAAATTCCAGGTGTATTGAATGCAACAATTCGACAGTATGTTGTGCTTAAAGTAAAAAAAAGAAATAAAAGTAATTATTCTGCAGAAATTGATGACAATTGATGAGAAATTTGCGCCGTGGAAATCTCAGAATGAAAAAAAAAATTCGGATCTACTGAATGCAACAATTCGAAAGTATTCTTTGCTGAGAGTAAGAAATGAACACTGGAAAATAACACATTGGATCTAGAGTCCAGACTCTTGAAAACATTGACAAGAAAAAGGACTCTTGATTCAATCAGATTTAAGGTTAAATCAAAAGGAAATCCGCTCAAATTAAGAGGCTTGGTTCTTGATTTAAGCTTAAATCTGATTGAATCAAGAGTATGTTTTCTTGTCGACGTTTTTAAGAGTCTGGACTCTAGATCCAATGTGTGTGTGCTTTTTTTCCAGTGAACGTAATTTGTCCGCAAAAACTGATGGGAAATCTACCTCATGGAAACCTCAAAAAGTATTCAAATAGATTTAAAACGTCAAACATTTTCTGGGGGGAGCTTCTGGGCCCCCCTCTGGACTGGGGAGTATCCAACATCCTCCGATGGTAAGGGGGATAGGCCTCCCTGACGAAATGACCGAGGCACGCCTACGTTAACGTGGGCTCTTACAATATCCCTCGATTCGCTTGCGACCCGTCACTTTGGAGACCCATTTGCATCTTTTCACTTTCCAACCGAATATGGCGTCAGAATGACCCTCCTTGACCGAAAACGCCCGGGAGGAAACCCTCAGGTCAAAAGTCCGGAGTCGAAGGCTTTTCCGACGCTCGAAATGGTTAGATCAGAAACCTTTCAAGTGGGTGGCGCTAACAAGTGCGTCTTAAAATTCGAGATACTCATCTAAGCGCCAGACGGAGCTCGTGTTCATTGAACGAACACGCTTCCCCCGAATGATAACTTCCGATCAATGAGTGCCCTATTCGTTTGGGTCACTCATTTCATTATCGCGCCGACACTTCGGTTTTATTTACGTTCGCGCCCTGGAGTCGCCGTCAAATTGTAAATAAATAGTGGAACACCGAACTTGTATTACAATACAAAACAAGCGGAGAACCTGAATACATACACTGCGAAAAAAAACTTCGTGCGTGTGACCCGAAGTTTAGGACATATGGATCTCTAGCTGAAGTTCTTGGATTGAGCATCGGAACACTTAGGTCCAGCTGCTGAGGTTTGGATCACACATCTGAAACTTCAGTTCTTACATCCGAAGTACTTCGGTTTTCACATCCAAAAAATTTCGGTTCTCACATCCGAAAAACTTCGGTTCTCACATCTGAAGTATTTCAGATGTAAGAACTGAAGTTTCAGATGTGTGATCTGAACCTCGACAGCTAGACCAAAAGTGTTCAGATGCTCAATCCGAAAACTTCAGAGATCCATATGACCTAAACTTCGGGTCCCACACACGAGGTTTTTTTCTCCGTGTACACTATTAAAAATTGAACAGTGCGGCCATTATAGTCCAGAAATTTTTGAAGTTCTGAACTTTAGCATTATCTTAGGTATACTCTAGTGGTATTCACTGACAAAGTTTGACTTTAAAAGAACGTAAAACATGTGTAAACATTTAAGAGATGGGAAACCTTTTCTGTTCATGTCAAAATACATTTAAGTTATAAAAAGTTATGAAGAAAAGTTGGTTTCAAAATTTTAAGGAATTCTTAAAATCACTCATATTCATGCCATATAATATAATGAAGTGAAAATGTAACATAAAAAACTGACATTATGTGTAATAATGTAAAATTTGTGTTAAAATTTGCAATAATAAGTGAGTGAAAAATTTTAAAAATACAATTTGACATTTTAACGTACGAAGAACAGAAAGGGTCCCCTGACTCGGTTATTTTCACTGTTTATTAGAGCTTCTTCTGTTTTGAAGTTTACTAGTTTTTTGACCTATTTTTTTACAGTCAACGCTGCTAGAAAACAACGTTTAAAGGAGCAACATTGCAACGCCGAATGTCCTCTTTACACCGTAGCATCTAATTGAGCCAATCCGCGATTACGAAAACCGCACGTTGCCAAATTCCTCGCCGACGAGTTTCCTCATTCAAAGATCCGCCTCATTTACGGTGAGAGTCGGCAGCATGGCCGAGCCATTCCGTGCCCTCTGCGTGGGTGTATCGCGTTAAGGAACTCCTTCAAATTGCTGGAATACCGCTTGTTAGGCGGCATGGCTCAAGGGTCGAATTCCAAGGAACCCGGACATGTGCTCCCCGCGTCTATTTCCGATTCACGGGGAATCTGTTGCCTCGGAGAATCCACCCGGCTCAGAGACAGATTTCCGAGAACTTGTTCAACATAATGACGGAATCCTCCGGCCTAGAATAACTTCGTTCGACGAGGAAATTGAGAGCTTCTCCAGAGCTTGAATGGGTATCCTACACGGCTCTGCGATTGTCATTTAAAGCGATGTTCAACTTAAGGATTATTCTAAGGTTGGAACTTTCATCGGGTTTCATACTTTGATTTCAGAAATTTCGTGTCACCCGGATAGTGAACAATCCTGTCTATCTCATAGGGTCAGGGGGCATCCCTATAATATATGGAAAGGAGCTGTTTGGGGGACGACTATGAATACAATTCTATGAATAGTGGCAGCCTCCTGCAATAAGTGGAGCCTTATATATGTGAAATGAAAAATATGAAATATTGAAAATTTCCGTGAATCATTTCATGAAATTTCACAGAGTTGTGAAACATATGAAAAATTTGAAGCATCTTTACAGGGGCTTGGCATGCAACACGGACTAAGAAACATCAAAAGGCAAAAATCAATCGCCTCTCTCTTAATTTTGCACTTAATTTTGAAAAATATTTTTCAAAATTCTTCATATTTCTCTGAAATTTCACGAAATATTTCACATGAAATTTCAAGATTTTATTTTTCATGAAAAATTGCAACCCTGATCTAGGGTTTGAAAGTACGACCTGTAAATGGACCGAGTTCATCAGAAAAGAACCATCCCCCATTTCCGAAAAAATTGAGTTAAGAATGTTTCTGAGTTTCATCAGTCGTATATTTTCTCCTGGTAGAAACTGACTTTTGAACATTGGGGACTGACCTCTTGGAGAGTTTGAAGGCCTCGATTCCATTGTACACTTGGAGGGGGGCTCCCCATGACATCACAGTGGAGTTCAACGCGGGCACCCATGGGCACCCTGATGAACTGAGGTGTAGTCACGGAAACTTTGACCCAGTCTCGGCGTCTCAAACCGCCCCGCTCACCAAAGTCATCTTCTTTCTCTCCCAGTCTTGCAAACAGTGGCAAAGAGTTCTGAAACAAAAACGAAGAAGATTTATTAGAAGACTCAAACGTATACTCAATCTTATTTATAGTGCATAGACATTGCGTATATTTCTTAGATTAGAAGTTTGCAACAAATTAATAACAAACTCCAGGAACTACCTTAATTCAATAGAATAAACGAAAAAAACTGAGACCAGCCTTTATGTGCAAGTCGCTCAGCAAGCTAATTATATAGAAATCGATAGATAAATCAACAGACAAAGAGGACATAGGGCAAATGAAGCCATCGTATATGGATTGAAATGGGTGGCTCTTATAGACTGGGAAGAATACGATGGATTAACAATAGGGTCTCTTGTGAGTTGCCGTAAGTTAATCTATCACTTGTCCCCTTTGTCCATCGCAACCGCTAATTTCCACCGATAGAACCCCTCCATTTTCTTGTGTGTCTTTTGTCTATCGCTTTGTCTATCAATTTCAATGAGCAGCTCGCAAACGGAGTGGCCTTTGCCTGGCGTCGCGGCCCTACACTGAAAAAAAATTCTCGGCGTTTTTACCAAGGTCCGTTGGTACCTTTACCATCTCACTTTTTTTACCAATTTTTGGTAATTTTACCAACACAGACTGGTAAGCTTACCTAAAAACCGGTATTTTTACTGTTTTTCTCAGGTAAGAATACCACTTTTATTGATAATCAATTCCCGGTAACTTTGCCATTTTATCTCGGTAATTCTACCACAGTCGATAAAAAATATTGGCGCTTTCACCGGGGTCCAGTAAAATTACCGAGAAAGTCAATAATTTGACCGAGATTTCTCGTCTCGGTAAAATTACCAATTCCATAAATGGTAATTTTACCAAGAAAAAAATGGGCTCAAACAGAACCCTGAATTCTTGGTAATTTTACCCTTTTCTTAGTAAATACACCGATATTTTTTTTTCAGTGTAAGCAGAGGGGAGTGCTAGGAGGGCTATGACAATGTGTGCATTAAATTATAAAATCATCTTGTATTGACAAGCGTTCGGTATCAAAAACTGACACTCTCAGGCTCAGTCAGCAGTAGTTATAATCCATCCATCAGTTCGATGATGGGGAACACCTTCCGATCGGTCGGGTCACAAGTAAATGGCCCATTGTCGGCGATTAACCTTTTTCGTGACGTCACCTCATTATCACTATCAAGTCATCGTCGGCCGCGCCGCACAATCATGGTGACCCTTGACCGAGCTCTAAACGCTGAGCACCGAGGTCACGTTGCGCCGAAAGAACACTACAAGAGCACAGCTAATTATAATTTCAGTCAATGTATACTGAACTGGAGTTATAAGGAAAGATTCAGAGGCGTTTCTAACTGAAATTTAAGGAGCGAATGGACGATGGAAGTTACGCACATTGCCGTTTCGCCTTCAATTATTTAGGTAGGCCGAGAGCATACTCCTTGCAACAATAGTTACCTATTAGAGGGTTCGCGTCTATTGTGTCGTCTAGAAATCTTGCCTTGTAAAGGAGACATAAAGAATTTTTTTCTTCCTGCTCGGGGGACAATATGCCCTGCCTGATTTTCGCAGTCTTTAAGGATTTGATATTGGGATTAGTCTAAAGCCCTATCAACCCTAGCTTTTCTTTCCGGATTTACGAGCTGATTATTTAAATCGATAGACAAAACCTAGACGAAGAAGGCAAAGGGAAAGTGGAACGATTCTATTGGTTAAAACGTGTGATGTTGTGTACAAAGAGGGAAAATAATGGACTAACTATAGGGTCTCTCATGGGCCGCCGATAGTTGGTCTATTATTTACTCTATTTTGCACATTGCAATCATCCGCTGAAACCAATAGGATAGATCCTATCTCTCTTTGTCTGCTTTGCTTATCACATTGTCTATTAATTTCAATAATCAGCCCGTGGCTGGGTCCAGATAAATGTAATTTTAGAAGCTTTATTTACGGCTCTGTTTCCCATGCTTGAACTTGAATGCAGAAAAAATTAAAAAGTCATTAAAAATCCACATTAATATTCTCCTAGGTAATATCGAACATCTTTCGATCGGAACGTAATTTCACTCGCACCAACGCTTTGTGTAAATAGTTTCACACCAGGTTTTGGTTCGCTCTTCCCAAGTAGCATTTTAAACGGATATATATTGAATCGCAATACTTGAAATTAAGTTGCGATTTTTGTACGATACAATCGCTAGAATCATCAACATTTGAGCGATGATCCTCTACCTTGTCGCAATTTTATCCCTATGAAGTCGCGTTGGATACAATCGAAATTTTATTTCAATTTATCACATTGTTTTCGATAATATTGCGATGGATCGCCATTTTTAGCCGATAATACGTATCGCAATACATCGACGCCGATCGAATCGCGATCCATTCTTCGATCCAATCGCAACTTATCGCGATCACTGCTACTTGGGTTTACAGATATTATTATCACTAACGAAAATTTGACAACATTGGGACGAATCTTGTAATTTTTGTTGCCCACTCATCTCACTAAATATCGACGGCAAAAATCCTCGTTTCAAAACTCGATTTTGTGGCGCCTAGAATATGATTCGCTCCACACTCTCACAGTGACGCGTGCGGATGAGATCAGTGTGTTTCAGTGGTGTGTCATGCTTTGCGATCTATCGATATTTCCCCATTTGAAGGTGTGGTAAATAATCGATTATGAAGGTGTTCGCTGCGAACACCCTGTTTATCGATACTTTCCCATGGTTTAAATGGTCGATCAATCGATATATCGCAAAGCGCGCCACACCACTATAGTAAGTTTACTCGGTACTACGCGTAAGGCACGCTCCTCATCAAAGTGATGGTTTTTATCCCTCATCGGCCTTATTGTGACTTTAAAACCCGGTTATAAATACAATATTTTGAAACAGGATAAAATGAGATTCATTTCCCTTTTGAATAGGGGTCGTCTATGCCACGCACGCCTCCAATTCAATACTGAAATACCCGAAACATGGCCTGATTAAAGGCCTTTATCTCCAGGCTAATTATACGACAGTCAGCGTTGCCGTTGAGAAATAATTATTCACGTGTTTCCTGCAGGTATCATGAAAACTCCAGCATTTTTTCATAAAATCCGGTAACGCTGGATTATTGATTGATAATATTTTATGTTCTGAAAAACCCAGTTTCTGTTAACGTAGCTCAAACCCCTGTGAACTTTGATTCATTTGGTTCAATGTTCGGATTGATAGAAACGTGTGAAAATGTTATCAAGAGGTAACGTGTCGAAGGTTTTTCTACCGTCCAGTATTTTTATTATCACCGCTTAGCTAATTTTTCCCTTGGATTTTTGTACTTTAGAATTTGGCTTTTTTTAAGTTTCCAATAGGTCACTAAAATTGGTCATTTTCAAAAATTCTCAAGCGCCAATGAACGTACGGGAAAAAAGGTAAAACTTTTTCAATCGACTTGTTCTGAATCTCAAAGCTCAGAACAATCAATATGCCATTAGCGCACTCTATAGTCTTAATTTTGAAAAATTGTATTAAGCTATCAAAAATATATGTCAAAATTATTAAAAATACTGTATTAAATTTATATTGATATATTGTTTCCACTATATGTTATTGTTTTGACACAAAATAAGTGTAAGTTTTTCAATGTAAATTTTCAAAATTAAGTAACAGCTTCGACTGCTTTTCAAATTCATCAATTGTGAGTGCCAAATTTATAATCTGATCGTATTCATGTCAGAGGCTCTAAATTTAAAATTTGAAACGAAAAAAAGTAGGGGAAAACGAGGCTTGAATTTTTATTCCTCCGTAAGGACTCAATGGCAAAGAAGAAGTTTAACGACAATTTTCACGCCGGAAACATGTTTTCAAGTTCAGATATTTGACAGAAGAAAATTTACAACTGGTTGAATTCAAAATTACTCCCGACTCATCATTTCTAGAACGCGACGTGATGCATCCCGTTCCTTTAAACTCGGCCCAATTGTCAACGATTCAATTTCCGAAGTGCTTGAGCCTTTAGAGAATGACCAATTCAATTGCACTTGTCACAAAGCCGCATGATGATTTCAAAGCTTGTCGAGTAAAACACATTCATTGAATGTGTGGGCTTGATCAACACCGGTGCCAAAGAGATGTTTAATTAGCACAACACGATTGATGCCCCTTCTTTGAATCGAATGAGGTCAGGATATGAACCTGCGATACGTTCTTATCAACAGGTGTCGGCGGAAAGCCTTTTTCGATCCGAAAAGAAAGAGGATGTGAATGATCGAGCGGAAATTGCAACATATTGTAAAACGAGAGCAATATTTCGCTGAATTACAGGCATCATCAAATAATTATCACTTGCGGATTTACACGGATGGAAAAAAAGGAATACATATTTTTTGCATAACTTTTCAAGGAGAAAAAAAATGAATTGAATTATGCTTTGAAAAAAAAGGGGGATTTGATTTAACATCCTGGCTGTAAAAAAATTGTGTGAGAACTTATAAAAGTCTGAATTATCCGCCACAGCTGTTAGATTTACATATTGGCATCACTAAAGCGACGGTTCTAGCGGGTAATTCAGCATTTTGTAAGTTCTCGCACACTTTTTTTACATCTAGAATGTTGAAGTAACTTCACTTTTTCCTCGGTGTGGCCATCAAAAAAAATTCCGCTTGAAGCAGAAATAATATTCCTTGAATCGAACAGATTTCTCCTTGTCTCCTTGACGTAAGCGAATTCCCTTGATATAAGTATACCTTTCTACTTGATTCACGGGAGTTTTCTTCTTGACGGCAAATTCAATGTTATTTGTACTTAAATCAAGACATTTTTATTCAGTGCAAATTCAAATGATCACCACGCGAAGAGCTTCATAAGGAAAATTCAACAATGCCGAGCTAATAAAAACCTTACACTGGAAAAAAAAACACATTGGATGTAGAGTCCAGACTCTTAAAAACGTCTACAAGAAAAAGCACTCTTGATTCAATCAGAATCTAGCTTAAATCAAGAACCAAGCCTCTTAATTTAAGCGGATTTCGTTTTGATTCAAGCAAAAATCCGATTGAATCAAGAGTATTTTTTCTTGTCAATGTTTACAAGAGTCTGGACTCTAGATCCAATGTGTTTTTATTCCAGTGTAATGAATCTAATCAAATCAGATTTTGAGTAGATATCTGTGGCGTTTTATTAACATTGCAGGCTGTGAACGTCTATATTCCGGAAGAGTATTTTTTTTTTAAGAACAAAGTCATGAGTTTTACCTGTTCTAAGTACTCTGGCACACTGGGGATGATTGCTGCGTGGATGCTGGATACAGTGAAAACCAACAATATAGCTATCCTAGATGATGCCATCTGCAACAAAAGAGAATGAATACTTGGTTAACATCATTTTTCAATCATTTTTGAACAAATGTTACATTAATGTTTGTTTGGACAGTTTTTCAGGAACGTTAGAGGACGCAAAGCAAAAATCCATTGAATTTTTGTGTAGATCATGGTCGAGAAAAGTGATGGGTCACCAAAAGGAAGGGAGCACGTGTAAGTGTCTGGAGGAAAGCGTGATGATATTTTTACTTCCATGGTTGGATTGCATTTTGCAAAAAGTAACCAAAAGCATTGCAATGTTCCTGGATTGTGCAACTCCTTTTGTCCTGGGAGAAAAACCTGATCATCTATAAAAGTTTTCTATTTAACACGTGAAAAACAGTAAATTTAAGACACAAATTACCGTGTAAATTCCATGTATTTCCATGATTACAGTGCTTTATTTCTAAAGGCGGAGTTGCACAATCTTAGCAACATGGCAATGCTCTTGATTCATTTTTGCAAAATGCAATCCAGTTGTAATACGAGCAGGGTTGGTTGACCGTGTGAAATGATATGATACGTCCCACAATTTCATGAGGTTTTAAGTGAATGCACCTCAATGACGTTATCCATAACTTTTTTTCCACTTACAATTCCAGAATATTTTTTCTCCTCCCCCCCTCCTCTCTCTCTCTCTTTCTTCAGGAATGAAATGATTCAGGTGGAATTTTTAGGTACCTTTTCGTTTTTTCCTCTCGTATGATTGAATTAAAAAATACTTACCCCTCTTCCCAAAATTTAAATATTCAGTTTTTTCTTCATTGCACCTAGATTAATTTGCACGAGTCGCTCTAAGTCGCAAATAAATAATTGAAGGAGTGATGAGAATGTTTTGTAAACACTCTGATCACAACAATACGCGAGTCTTAATGAAGACACGTGAATGAAATCACTCGGAACCGCAGACTCAAATAATCGGACACTTATTGTTGAAGATTTCAGGTTCTATCTTGATTGTAAAATTTTGAAAAGAACTCGACAATTTCAAGTCAAGAGGATGATGTGGAAAGTCATTTTTCTGCGGCTACTACACGAAGCCAGTACCTAACTACCTACCCTTAGCTCCTTGGCAACGTGCTTGTCTTGCGAGTCAAGTGGAACGTGTAGCTACGGATTATGATGCCACGCTTGATGCTAATTGCACGAGAAAAGTTGGAATGATTCAGCGCGTGGATATTTCAACTTAGAAGTAATTTTGAGAGTTAGAATTCAAAACTTGTTGAGGACCATTAGGTGTTGCAAAGATTGCGCAACTATTTCTTTTATTTTCGGTCGCAGTTTAGCGACGAAAAAAAGACGATTCTCCTCGTGAAACTTGAGTTAGAATTAGAGAGAATTTCTCGATGGAACATTTTATGAAGAGTATTAAAGTTTTTCTGCAGCAAGGGACGAAGATGCACAATTTTCGGTCAAATTTTTTGTGAAACTAAAAAAAATAAGTAAATCGATTCCGGTATCCTTGGCTTTCGACTGTGAGAAAACTCCCACATCACAAAATGTTAATATAATAAACTCTGAAGAAAAACTTGTGTGAAAAGTGTCAATATTTATATTAAATTTAGAAGTATCAACATACTTCATTGACGTATCGATTACATAGCTATGTAACCAACAACAGTTTGGTATAACATTTCCACGATGCTAGAATTATTTTCTGATTATTTCATACTGTTATTTAAATTTAAAACCAATTTAATATAAACAAATTGACAGCATTTAAAAACTTTCAACGTCAAGGAACCAAATATATTTTGTAGAGAGTAATTGCATGAAATTTCCTACGGCGTAAAATCTACGTCCGGCATTCTATGAAGGGTGTTTAGATCCTACTTTTTTTAAGCTGGACTTGAAGGCAACTCCTGCAACTTTAATCTGTAATCGTCCTGATTTTATGCAAAATAAGCAAGCAAATGGGGATGCAGCAACTAAGGCAACATCAGATTTCCTCCATTTAAACCTATGCTAAAAAATCGATTATTGTCGGAGTACCTAGCTCCTCCAAGAATCGATACATTTCTATAGGTTTTAACTGAGAAAAAACAATGTTGCCAATTTGCTAGATCCGCCAATGTAAGTAGGATACGACAAAAGTACCTTAGACCTCATTAGAGACTCATTTTCAGTAAAAATTTAGATATTACATAACGTCTTCCTCAATTTTATCGTTTCGGCCATGTATCTTTTCCGCTATCAGTTCTACGCTTATTTATACTTGGACAATTAAAAAATGACAATGGATAAGATTAATACGGTGGAATAACCCCCATATCCACCCGTTTTGGAGCGCGGATACTGGACCCCATTCTTGCCAGATAATGCTGAAAAATTAGCGATATTCACCATATAAACTCATATAAAATATCTACGTTTCGTCGCACAATTTGTCAACGCTGACCTTCTTTATCAGACTCATTTTAGGCACGATGCTCCAGGCTTTACTATTTCAAACAAGACTTTTGTTCCCTTGATAGCAGATTGCCAGAAGGCAGTAGTTCTATTATGATTTTTTTTTCAATATAAAGCGATATAGTATATGCACAATTTGTCAACGTCGGAGATAGATGTGACATATTGTGCGGCCAAAATCACAATTTTTAGCGGTATTCTTTCTAAAGAAATTAGAACAGCCAATAATCTGGCAAGTTCGCAAACACTTTGCATGGAGTGATCGCCTGTCTTGTGCATGTGCATACACCTCAATCAGTTCTTATGAGCTCGATTACCGTCAATGATAATTTTTTCTTCTTTTTTTTTGTATGTTTCTACTTTTATGTTCTTCTCTACCAAATTTTATCGCTAATCATTTCAACGAAGTGGTATCAAAAATCTCGTGGCTCCTTATCAGACTTCTTATACCTTCCGCCTTTTAAATTCATCCTTAATATTTCATTCTCTTCGAGGTCTGCGATCTCTGTGATGCCCAGATACGTACTTTGGTTATAGAATATTACAATAGAAAACATTTCCACCTCACACCGAAAAAAAAGATGCTAACCCGACGTCATCCGGGGTATTGAACAACACATGTTAATTTAACTCCATCCTCTGTTTTTATTTTCCTATGATTGATAAACTGATTGATAAGTTGATAAACTGAAAGTGTTCAAAGTCGCGAACGAGAATTCGTTCTCATAGTTTACCCCAGAATCGCTCAATACTCAGGGGACGAGGGACTCTAAGATCAATGAGGTATGCAACTATTTTAACGCCAGAGTTCCTATTCTTGTCTATTTGCACAATTGTAGGGCCATTGCTCTCTGTAAGCATTTATTGAAACTCGACCGACAGCTTGTCAATCTACTTTGTCGATCTAGGTCTTTCAACTGAGGAATTTCAGTGTTAATCAATCAGCAGTATATAATTAGATCGAATTCAGCAGAGGAAAATCGGCACAATTATTCTGTTACAAAAATCTGTATGCAACTTCATCTTTAAAACACGCGTTGAATCGTAAATCATTTGTGCTGGTGGGTAAACGCGAGATTGTTGGCAGGCGCAAGGATACAACTATTTCAACTCGAGCGATGGTCGAGCGGTATCATGAAAAATTGAAGGCGTTTTGAAAAGGTTCCATTCGTAGAACGTTCTCTATAAAACCTCCCTTAAATGAATAGGCACGACCCATTATATTTGCAATTTCGTGAGTGAAGGGGTAAAGGGAAAGTGATAAAATAAATTTGGCAACAGATTCGAGCAAAGTTGAAAATCACCTGCCTGAACTCACTCGAGGGAAAGGGAAGCTTGAAAATTTTCAAGGTCAAAACTCTCGAATGAAGGGCGCGCTTCACACCCCTCCCCGGAAGCCGCTGCTCACAAAGCTCCTTTTGACTTCGCTAAGCTGTCTACGCAAATATTGAAAAGGAGAAAAACTCCGCACAGGCGCAGGAAGCGTTGTCAATTGTACCGGAGAATCCACACAGCTTCGGAAAAATTCGAAACGCATTATACGAATCCGTACGATTGCATAGTTCCGTAGTTACAGTTACAGTTGAATCAAGAAAGTCCAACCCCCAACCTGCATCTCTTGTAATGCCCCCTCTCAGTTAAACATGTTTTAATAACTTGCCCTACATGTCAAAAATTAAGATCCAAAATTTCACCTCCACTTTCTGATCTCCATGCCATCCTTTCAAAGTATTTTCGAGAAATCCCTCTCTTTTTCAAACGAATTAATCTCCAAATTTAATGTATTCTTTCCTTGTCCTAACTCTTAATTTTGTACTACCTTTTGTGACCCCTGCTTTTTAAATTTTTATTTCTGTACTACACCATTTTGATCTCTCCGCTAAGGTGTTAATGGCTCAATTGTTAAAAGCACCAAATAAACGTATCTACCAACCAACCATAATCACTATGGATCGTATGCATACGATTTGCCTCTACAAAAATTACAAAATATAATCGATGTAATTCTATGATTTTGACAAACTATAAGGTAGGTCGGAGGGCCGAACTTACCTTAAAGTTTTCGAACTCCACATTTGTCTCCTCTTTATACTTCAATTTTTTCGCAATCGCAAATTATCTAAATCCTTTGCAAGAAAACATTGCTGGAGTCATATTGTTGAATTTTACTCGAGGTTTGCAGAAATGCTGGTCGTTTTTATGATGCTTTTTTAAACTTTCCTAAAGACCTCTCTCAAGCATAATGCAAACCAAACGCGGCCTTCCTGAGGGAAGGAGATGTTAAAGGAAGGACTATGAATATAACTCCTTATCCTAATACAATTCTACGTGCACGAGTGTTGTGCGTGAAGCATACGCCGCCGGTTGAAGGCTTTTTTAGGTCGTGCATCTCTGAGTGCCGAAAACGAATCGACACATTTTTAAGTGCAAGTGTATTACTTTTTCAATTTTAAAACATTTAACCTACTTACAATCATAAGCGGATCCAGACACCTCAAACGGGGGAGAGGAGGGAGGGGTAAGGGGGGCCCGGGTTGTTTCCCCCAGAAAATTTTCGAAATATGCAGTTTGAGTCAATTTTGTCATGAATAATTATGAAATCCATGCGTCTTCTCTTCTCTTCTTTCTTTCTTTCTTTCTTTCTTTCTTTCTTCCTTTCCTTTTCTTCTTTCTTACGAACCCACGTGAAGGGGGGGGGGGTCGTGCGCCCCTACGCCCCCCTCTTGGATTCGCATATGCACTGAAAAAAATTCTCGGCGTTTTCACCAAGGTCTGTTGGTACCTTTACCATCTCACTTTTTTTTACCAATTATTGGTAATTTTACCAACACAGACTGGTAAGCTTACCTATAAACCGGTATTTTTCCTGTTTTTTTCAGGTAAGAATACCACTTTTGTTGGTAATCAATTCCCGGTAACTTTGCCATTTTATCTCGGTAATTCTACCACAGTCGATAAAAAATATTGGCATTTTTACCAAGGTCCAGTAAAATCACCAAGAAAGTTCAACAATTTGACCGAGATTTCTCGTCTCGGTAAAATTACCAATTCCATAAATGGTAATTTTACCAAGAAAAAACTGGGATCAAATAGAACCCTGAATTCTTGGTAATTTTACCCTTTTCTTAGTAAATACACCGAGATTTTTTTTCAGTGTGGTTGCAATTTTCTCCTCCTAGTTTTCGCGACAATGAGCGCAAGTTTTATCAAACCATCTGGCAATGAGATCTTAGCACAGATTTTCGGCGAACGCTTTACGAATCCTCTCCGACCCTTAACTTCACCCCCTTTCCCCTCCTCTCCTGCGAGCCAGGTGAATGCAGAGAACTCGCAAGCCCTCTTCACAAATTCAGGATCCGAGGCATTAAAAAAAATAAAAGTAGGTCAGTTATGAAAAGGAAAAGGAGTACCTGCGTGCAGGAAAGCGATCCGTGAAAGCGGCGAAAAAGTAAATAGTTTTAATTACATGGGCCTTTTCAGGAGCGCTGCGGATTCGAAATCCCTCGGGATTAGAGGGCGGCGTTCAATGGGCGCCGCCGTTCAAAGGTCGAGGTTGTGGCTTTTTGTCCTTTGCCTTTAAAATCCGGCTCCCCCTCCCCGCCCTCTCCTCCGCGATGCGAAAATAAAAGAGCGGGTCTCCGAGATGGGGTCGTCATAAATTATGCAACGCGGACGTTTGTTGTAAATTCACGTTTAAAGCACAAAAGCCCCCGAAGGCAGCTGATTCGCGAAAATCCAAAGGGTCGAGAGGAACCGCGTCCCTAAAATACGCCATTTTAACATTTCTTTTTCGATAGATTTTTCTGCAAAACTGCCATGTTACGGAAGAACGCCGTATGAGCCTTCAGACGTTACCAAGTTTTCTTCGATAAAAACCGAATGTACAGGAAGAATTGTAAATACTTTTTCCCCAAATTTTTAGACAATTTCGTGCGCAATTTCATCTAATACATCTGAAAATTTCAAAGAAAAATGAACATGAATATCGTCAAAAATACATGTTTTATCAAGGGAAATTTGGCAACTCTCGAATGTTCATACGGCGTTCTTCCTTAGCACGGCAGAAAAAGCTCCTTTAGGTTACCGGCTTAAGAGTGTGAGCGTCTATCGTCACCCTCCGGCCAAAGTAGCCCAAGCGCCATGCAATTTTTAAAAATTTCCGCCTCCATTTTTTTTACTATAAAATTTTTTTGGCCGAATCGGTTGAAATCTGTGAAAATTTCACTGAATTTCATCGACCACCATTTTTTTACCATAATTTTCAAACCATGAAGATAGTTCAGTCTCCTACACTGGAAAAAAGGACACATTGGATCTAGAGCCCAGACTCTTGAAAACATTGACAAGAAAATGGACTCTTGATTCAATCAGATTTAAGCTTAAATCAAGAACCAAGCCTTTTAATTTGAGCGGATTTTCTTTTGATTTAAGCTTAAATCTTATTGAATTAAGAGGCTATTTTCTTGTCAATGTTTTCAAGAGTCTGGACTCTAGTTCCAATGTGTTTTTTTAACCAGTGTAAAAAATAAAATAGGACCGGAGATTTTGAATTAGCGTAACCGAGATACGCATTTTTGCAATTGCGCCAAGGATATCTGTTGGTTTTCTTTTAAAATATAAGAAACACGCGGAAATTTTGAAACGTTGTGATAGCGATTCGTATTTTTAACTTCAGCCGTTTCGTTATGTTCATACACCAGACCCTTGAGCTCGATCGAGGAGTGGGGAATTATTTTACATGCCCGAATCGATTCCACAGTTCGCCTGTCTCAAGTTGTAAAACTTTACCCTTGTGTGGGGGTATTTGACCGTGGACCCTTGGCGAAAGGGAAGTGCTGCCGAAAACTTGGATGGTGTGGGTGGCATTTCCGCGAATTGCAGGCGCTGTTCGCGAAGAGAGAGGGACGGGAGCTTGGGGCATACATTGCCTCTATGCTACCGTGCTGAGGAAACACGCCGGAGGAACATACGAGAGTTGCCAAATTTCCTCAGATAAAATTTTAAATAATAAAATGTTAAAATGTCGGATAAAATGATAAATTTTTGAGGAGCGTTATAGATATTTTCTCTTGAAATTTTCAGGTAATTTAGATCTAATTACAAATAAAAAGCTCTGAAGAATTTGAGGAAAAAATTCAAAATTTTTCCAACAAATTAATATTTTATTGAAGGAATTTTGGCAACGTCTATAGACTCATAAGTCATTCTTCCTTGGCGTGGCAGTATATTAGTCTGTTTAAAAACCACAAGAAAGAAAAATAGTTTTGAATATCGAATGGAGTCGAAGGGAGAGACTCAATTAATTTACTTTTTCAACCTCACAAAGGTATCTCTAACAGTGAAAAAACCATGAGAAATTATCGGAGAACTTACTTTGCACTTTCGATTGCCAAACGCGTTTAGATATACCCGTAACTAATAACAACCACATAAAGATATTGGTTCTATTGCATCATAGAAAAATATACCCCGAAAGAAATAAAAACACAACTTGCAGAAATAGCTACAAAAGCAAGGAAAATTTTAAGGAAAATTATTATAACTTAAATAAAAAAGGCAAGCTTGTTTCGTTTACCTTAATTGTTTAGAATTTTAGGAGTTTTCAAGACCCTTTCAAGCTTTTAGCAAATGTGGTTCCTTTTTGCAATCCGGAACCATTAATTTTGGCTCATTTTAAAAACAATTTATGCGCCATTAATTTTTCTTTGCTGATAGGTTCTTTGAGGATTGCAGTGGCTCTTCATTGCAAACAATTATGTCTTTGACAAGTAAAGTTAAAAAATCCCAAGTCAGCTTTGAAATCATTTCCGGAAATTTTTGTACGCATATGACGCCTAACCAACAACCCCGATGAAGACCTAATGAACGGCTAAAGAATATTTCCAAATCCTATTTCCTGCATTACATCTATTTTTGAAAAAAACTCTTATAACTCACCCAAATTTCAACGATGCCCTAAAAACCGCCGCTTTCAGAACGACTCGAAATGATGAGCTCAAATCAATCACGTAGCACAAGCCTTGGTATAAAAATAAGAAGTACTACAATCGACAATTCTTAGCGAATGAACGGAAACGAAATGAGATAAGTCCCGGAAGGACTCCGTTAAATAAAGAAAACGCGGTTTTTTCGGACGAAATCGAAAGCCGGAGTGATGTCACGTGCTGTACACGACGTAGTGGTGGCGTCATAAACTAAAACCCGATCCAAAGTCCCATCGGCTATTGGCCGACGCGGGCCGCGATTTCCTCATTGGATGACGTCACAGGCAGAAGCTCACAAGCTCACCCCAGCTTTCATCGAGATTAGTCTATCAATGTCTCGATAAGTGGTCGTTAGATCTGTCGCTGAGATGCGTCGCCGTCATTGCGCAACGGAAGTGGCACTTGCGCCATCTTCGCGCCAGGTGGGGGTGAAGTCAGGTCAAGTCTGGAGACGAAAGGGGGGGTGGGGGTGGAGGAAAGTCTGAAAAGTCGGAGGTATTGAGTTCAAGTGGAATCCGCAGATCGGAAGGTTCACCGGAAGTGGGAACGGTAGTTGCATCAATGGTGGCAATACTATCTGACATAGTAGTGCCGATAACGCACCACGCACCATTCACAACTTCCATCGCGCCTACTTCATGTTCGGGCACTTTCCTGGCTTGACTTTGACTCGTTTTACGAGGAAAAAGATAAGGAAGATCATCAGTGGACATCTAGGTACCTATAAAGTTTCCCAACTCCTCCGGACGCGTCTAAGACACGTTCCGTACATTACATCTGCACTGAAAAAAAGTTCTCGGCGTTTTTACCAAGGTCCGTTGGTACCTTTACCATCTTACTTTTTTTTACCAATTATTGCTAATTTTACCAAGACAGACCGGTAGGCTTACCTAAAAACCGGTATTTTTACTGTTTTTTTCCAGGTAAGAATACCACTTTTATTGGTAATCAATTCCCGGTAACTTTGCCATTTTATTTCGGAAATTCTACCACAGTCGATAAAAAATATTGGCGTTTTTACCACGATCCAGTAAAATTACCGAGAAAGTTAAACAATTTTACCGAGAAATATTACCAACTCCAAAAATGGTAATTTTACCAGGAAAAAACTGGGATCAAATAGAGCCCTGAATTCTTGGTAATTTTACCCTTTTCTTAGTAAATACACCGAGATTTTTTTTCAGTGTGACACCTATAGAAGGGGGATCTAGGGATGCAGATGTCTGATAAGTTCATGATAGAGGCATAGGTGGATAGACGGGGGAAGGGGGGGGGGGCACGGCGATAGGGAGCGTGCGCACCTTTGTTCACACGAAAAAAAGGAGGAAGGAAAAGAGATGAAGAAAAAAGCAGTGGCGTGGCGTCCTTTGCGATATAGCGACTGATCTGCAATTGAAACCTAAGGAAAGGATCGATTAACAGGGTGTTCGCAGCGAACACCGTAAGAATCGATTCTTTGCCATAGCTACAAATGGGGGAATATCGATAATCGATCCTTCACGCCTCGCCACTGGAAAAGGAACGAACGGAGGGGAGAAGAAGTAAATATGCTTACATTTGGTAGTTATTTATGATGAAATTTACTCAAACTACTAATCATGTGATTCAAAAATTCAAAAATTCTCTTTGGGGGAGGGTTGGGGGTGGGGGTCCGCGTATGGATAAAGGACGAAGGGGAGGATCAAGCTGAACTTGAAGGAAAGCTGAGAATTTTTAAAGCTAAAGAGATGAAGTAAAGAGAGAAGAACAAGGGCTATGATCGGGCTTGCCCCAAGATAAAAAAAAAAAAAAAAAATACCAGTGTGTTTCTGGAAAGTCGGACAAGCGTACTTTAATAAAAAAAAAAAAAAAATCCACATTTGACGGTAAAAATCACTGGTTTCAGCGAGTCATCGAATCCTTATAATCATGAGTTTACGACTTTACGAGAGGCGAAAATGTTTCCCGGCGAAAATTATTCAGTTTTTCCGGATTTACTGTCTTTTTTTTCTTTTTTTTCACCAAATAGTATGCTGGTATCAGACTAAAAATTAGATACATTTTTTTATGGTATGAAAGAGGTCAATCGGCATAAAAATCACATCTCTCTTGCGTTCTGGTCAAGAAATGACACTAATTTCGAAAAAATAATGATTTTTCATGGCTTTCGGAGCCATGTCAACGGCACGGCGACATATATCATGCACTAAAAAAATGTCTTTCTTGACCGGCTACAACAGCTCGCACAATATGACCCTCTATTTTCAAAAAAGATGAAGATGTTTGAGCTCAGTTTTTAAAGGGTACTCATCCCAAAAACTCCCTTGATGCAAAAATCGGTAAAATTTTGGACAAAAATTTTACAGCAATATTTTGGACAAAAATTGAATTGCATGAGGCAATTTTGCAATCTTCGAACGGATTATTACGTTCCTTACTTTTTCCGTCTGCGAAAAGACGGGTTCATGAGTAGCTCCGATTAGCGTGCTGGGGAATCGGAATATTAGAAGAATATACAGGGGTGATCCGCCCCTTTGCCTCTTGCCCCCTTCTAAAATTTTTACTTTCGTTCATGCTTTTTTTGAAAGTCGCATATGAAACGTGAGGTCGAAACTTGCACGGTATAATAAGTCAACTTTACGCACCGAGCACGCAGCACTATGCAATCATGCTACTTGATAGATATCCAAATAATTAACACATTTGAAGCCGCGAAACAAAAAAATTAAAACAGACGCGAAACACAGATCGGCATAGAGGAAAGGCCGCAGCCATAGTCTGAGAAAATCACTATTTTGTTCGCTGAAAGTGCAACTTCTAAAAAGAGAAACGGAAAATTCCAAAAGTTAGAAAACCACCACCTTTAGTCATGTTTTTATACATTGATGTCATGGTCGCAAAATTGTATCTCTGAGTAAAAAAACTTACATGAAAACAACTGTGAAGGCCTCAAAGTGTATTTCATATTTTTACTTTTTCAAACAAAATACCACAGCTACATGATATGTCTGCATGTTTTTACGTTCATAGACTAAACATGTTTTCACATTATGAGTAGCCGAAAACCGAAAAATCTTGTTAGTGGATTAACATTTATCTCGGATAAGAAGCAGAAATCCTGTATATACATTCACCCTATTTGGCAAAAACTGTAAAAAGCAGGGTTCGAAAAAAAATATGATCAGCGACAACTTGCCTTTCCAGATTTCTCGTGAATCCGTCGACCGAAAAACAAAAACAAGGAACTTCACTCTACGGAAACTGTTGGATGGGCAACGACCTATCAAGATGAAGTCAGCGCCTTAACTATTTCAACATACGATCCGACGACACGGGAGTGTGACCAGTCGTAGCACTTGTCTCATTCCCATTCTCTCCCACCCTTCCTTCCCCCGAGAATCTCTATCTCTTTCCAAGATAACGAACTGGAGTGTCGAGTGGAAAGATTGAAATCGAGTGCCACTCTCGCCTGTGTTTACATACTCCGGTAGCTTTTCATTCAAGAGATCGTACGTGCAGTTTTGCTGCCGCCACCAAGGACCAAGCTCCCAGCACCTGATTGCAGCACCGACGGCAGGCGCCGCGTCGTGCTGAGAGAGAAACGCCTTAAGAGTCTGATAATGTCGCATAGTGGAGCGCGATTGAGTTAAGAGTTCATTTTCTTGTCAGATTTTTAAGGGTCTGGACTCTGAATCCAGCCGGGTGATTGTTGAAATTGATAGAAAAAACGATAGACAAAGAAGACTTGGGGAGTACGCAGCAATCCTATCGGTTGAAATAGGTGGTTTTTATAGATTAAGGGGATAAATGATAGACTAACCATAGGGTCTCCCGTGGGTTGCTGTTAGTTAGTCCATTACCAACCCCTTTTGTCCATTGCAACCACCCACTCTCACCAATAGGATCCCTCCATATCCCTTTGGTCTTCTTTGTCTATAAGCTTCGTGTATCAATTTCGATAATCAGCCCATAGAAGGCCTTTAATCCTGTGACCGGGGGGGGGGAGGAGGAGGGTGGAATGGAGATGTTGCATGTGTGAGGAATTAGCGATTTGACTATTGATTCTTATGTAGAGGTTCGCGAGAAACACGATGGTGCTACTGGTTTTCTCTGAAATCGTCTCCCAAGCTCAAAAAAAGCTCTCAAGTTGAAGCAAAATAGAGGGGATATCCCACGCTATCCTAAGAGTCTACGTCTACATCAAGACGAACTCTCCATGCGAAGATAGGGAGCAAATACATTGACAGAGCTGCTACTTTAATTGGGGACTCTGAAACTGAAAACACGGCAACCCTGCTAATGTATTTGCTCCCTAGCTTTGCATGGAGAGTTTGTCTTGATGTGGACTTGGACTCTCAGGATAGCGTGGGATATCCCTTTCATTTTGGCCTCAAGTTGAGAGCTTATTTTGAGCTTGGGAGTTGACTTCAGAGAAAACCAGTGGCACCATCGTGTTTCTCGGGAACCTCTACATAAGAATCAATAGTCAAATCGCTAATTCCTCACACATGCAACATCTCCATTCCACCCTCCTCCCCCCCCCCCCCCCGGTCACAGGGTTAAAGGCCTTCTATGGGCTGATTATCGAAATTGATACACGAAGCTTATAGACAAAGAAGACCAAAGGGATACGGAGGGATCCTATTGGTGAGAGTGGGTGGTTGCAATGGACAAAAGGGGTTAGTAATGGACTAACTAACAGCAACCCACGGGAGACCCTATGGTTAGTCTATCATTTATCCCCTTAGTCTATAAAAACCCCCTATTTCAACCGATAGGATTGCTGCGTACTCCCCAAGTCTTCTTTGTCTATTGTTTTTTCTATCAATTTCAACAATCACCCGGCTGGATTCAGAGTCCAGACCCTTAAAAATCTGACAAGAAAATGAACTCTTAACTCAATCGGATTTTTGCGCGAATCGAGAGCCAAGGCTCTTAATTTAAGCGGACTTCGTTTTGATCCAAGCAAAAATTTTGTGTTTGTTATTTCTCTCATTTTTGTTCTGATTAATAATTCAATTTGGAGTGTTTGTGAAGCAAAGTCCCTTTTCTATGAACTGCAAAATATTTCCTATTATTATTTGATGATCGCTCATCATCGGTTTTCCAGACAAGATTATGTTATATGATTGTGCAGTGCATCAAGCCTGTACCCTTTACGTGTTATCACTTTCACAAGTTAGCTGGAATATGGCAAAGCACGCACGGTTTTTCTTATACTTTTTTCGCACATTTTACAGGGAAAATATAAAATGTTCTAGAAAATCGTCCTTTTAGCGCGGTGATAAAGTTATTATTACATAAGTCTTGCCTTGAAATTTGTGATGCAATACGGCATGAACAAGAATGACGTATGACTCGAGATATTTCCGACAAGAAAACCACTACAAAATTAGACTTCTCAGCTGACATGTAAAATTCTTAGTAGAGTGCAGTTCAATCGGGGTCTACAAACTCTATTTCCTGAAACGTTAAGATTAGTACACCACGTTTCGTGAAGGTTTCTTTTTTAATGATAAACCTCTTCAGAAAGCTCATTAGATATGCAAATTAGAATGAAGTTTCAGTCGTAGGGTACTTCTCTTCTTTAAACAGAATTATCAGTTGGAACACCTACCCGTGATGATCATGTGGGAGAATATGGTTAGTCGACAAGATGTCGCTGTACATAGGTATCCCTGCGAAAACGTAAAAACTGAAGAACCTATCTATTGCCGATGACATTTGAAAGAATCAATCAAATTTATCAAATATTAACAATGTAATTAACACTGTAAGTGTAGTGATTGTACAAAAATTAAAGTTAAAAAAAGAAAGAAGAAAATAAGAAAAAAAGTAACGCCGTGAGTTGAAGAAAGTTGTCTATAAATGAAGCTTTTGCTCACATAAGATTTACATGAATTGATAAAATTCTAGATGGTTATAAATTGTCCGAAAGTTTAGATGAGCCTTCAAAAAAGTGTGAAGTCCACTCAATAACGTAAAAACTTCGTGGTCGGTATCACGTATTTTCGAATTTAGCGGCCATTGAAGTAGTCAAAGTAGATTGATACTGATTGATAAGTAGATTGAACCCAACACTGATTGATATCATTCAACCGATGATTCATACGGCGACTTCTCTATTCCTATTTAACGCTATGATTTTTTCTTTATTTTCCTGTATGAGATGATATCGCGCATGGGATGAAAGACTTCTATAGTTTTGGAAAATTCAAAATTCATATTGTGTTACGCAAAGGAATATTTGTAAATATTTTTGCATTAGGAACATCCGCATTCGTCAAACTCTCAGCTCACAATCGGCTTAGGTAAAAAAAATCACTTTGTAACATGTTATGATAATTTGTGTAGAATAATGCATGAAATAATGTTAACAGTTCCATAAAGGTTTTTCAGACTGAATGCGAGACGGTATACTTCATTAATATTCGAAAAACGGAGGATTCTGCAAGGCAATTTATGATACAAATATTTTAACTCTGGTGTGAGCGGTGAAGTATCGCGCGAAACTGAAGGCGTTTTTGACTGGTGACAACAGTTTGACATACCTTGCATTCCTTCCGTCATTTCTTCGAAGACGAGTCGGGATCCACCAAGATACAATACATTTGGAGGAACACGAGGGGGTGCGGCCCCTGAACGCTTCGCGGTTCAACCCCCGCAGCGCTTCGCGCTTCAGGCGTTAAGCGATACGCGTTACTTATGATTTTATACTATAGAATAAGATTTGGAAATCCCTCAATGTGTCAGCCAGGAAAATGTTCGGCACTTGGTCGTTTTTAGGCCATTTTAATAATACTTGCTTTGTAAAAATGTTATGATACATTTGAAAAGCAAAGCAAAAATTTCATAATTGGACTGCATTCAGCAGAAAGGAACCAAGCCACTTTAGCTATTGCCAACTTTTACTGGAGAGTATTATTTTTTATAAGAGAATGTTCATACGGATTCTTTTGAAAATTTCGCGGAATTAGCTATAAATGCAGAAAATTCACTGAAATTTGAACAAAAATCCGCAGAACCGTTTTCATTTAAAAAATTGAATTGCCCAGTTAAATTTGGCAGAAGTTGATGTGACTTGGTTCCGTTCTACTTAATGTGGTCCATTTGTGATACAATTTGAGAAAAAACGTTCATATTACCTAGACAAATATGCAACCTTTCACTAAAGTCCCTCTTGTGAACGGTTCCTTTTATGTTGAACCATCGTAATATGATTTTGCGACCGTTCATGATTGTCGACGGTTGAAATTGTGCTAGAGATTTACATAAGCCACTTCAAAAACGACTTTAGTCATAAGAGGGAATATTAAAAGAGCATTCAATCTTTCTCATCCATTCAGATGTACTCGCACAAAATGAGAATTATTCCACGAAAAGAGGATCCCTGTTTTAGCTCTTGTTTGAAAGGTGCATTTTTACTTTTCTAGGAAAAAAAATTATTGTGTGACACTAAAGGCATAATATTCTAAATTCAGGCAAGGCATTACTGAAATCCTCCTTTTCTACCCACTGACAGAATTACAAATATTTAACACCGTAGGTTGGGCACATGGACCGAGTTTAAAGTCGAAGTCTCTGCAAACCAGCAGTGGTGAGGCGTGAATGATCGATAATCGATATTTTCCCATTTAAACCTATGGTAAAGAATCGATTATTAAAGTGTTCGTTGCGAACACCTTGTTTATCGATCCTTTTCCATAGGTTTAAATGGCAGATCAATCGATACATCGCAAAGCACGCTACACCACTGCAGACCAGCGGGTCGATTGTTGAATCGTTATCGAAAGATCCTAATCGATAAATCCCTATCTTAGCAATGCTTTCTATCGATCAAGTTCGTTCGACAACGATCAGTGGCGTGGCGTGAATTGCGATGTATCGATTGTTATGCCATTTAAACCCTTAGAAAAGGATCGATAAACAGGGTGTTTGCAGCGAACACCATAATAATCGATTCTTTACCATAAGTTTAAATGGCATACAATCGATACATCGCAATTCACGCCACGCCATTGACAAAGATTCTACAATCCAGGCGCAGAGCCTCTTCAGCCGATCAATTCTAAAACACTACTTAGGTTAATTCATTCATAAGCAGTTTGCAAACTTAGCTCAATGAGGGAATATGAATGACTCGAAGCTGAAATTATTATTAGATGAAGCCGCAACAAGCTGAATCGAGAGCTCATAGTTGCAGAGACTAGAGTGGAGTGGATGCTCCCATCAAATAATCTGTCGAGCCACTGAAAAACGCCGCACAAGCCTTCAGACGTTATTAAATTTCCTTTGACACATCATGGTTTTTTGGGAAAATTTGCAAATATTTTTCTTCCGATTTTTTGGTGAATACTATTGGTAATTTGATCTTAAGTGTCTGAATATTTCCAGGGAAAATATCCATAGATTTCTTCAAAAATGAATATTTTTCGAGAAAATTCGGCAATATTCGAATGTTCCTACGGAGATTTTTAAAGCACGACAGTATTCCCTCAATCGCGGTGGAAAGAAATTGTCGTTCAGCAAAATCACCTCATTTTATCACAAGCTCATCCATAATTACTGACATGGCATTCGATCAATTTTTCTCTCTAATAAATTGGCTAAAATTAAAAAGATAAAAAGAGCTGAGTAAGGCTTACATAATAAAAGCTCTAGCGGTACTCTACACTCAATTTCAAAGCTCTTTTGACGTGAAGGTGTATCTCGTTTAACACGTGCACCCCGGAAAGCATGAAGTTATATGGACAAAAGGGGTCAAGCAGAAATCGCGATACGCCCTTAAGTCGAAGGATCGATAATTTAGGACATTTTCCTCGGTCACGAGGCTTTGTACTCTGCTCACGAGCATAGTACAGAGAAAAAAATGGCGTGAGGTTATAAATGCAAAATGGAATCACCTGTAAAATTTGAAATTTCAGCAATTTCTCGGGGCCTGCGTATGCAACCCGCAACGATTATCGGAGAATCCATTTAAAAAAATTGAAATATAATTCATGATATTTTTTCTTCTTTTTTTTCAGTTCTTTTTCAAAAGCACAATTTTACTGTTTCTATGCGTTTTATATCATTATGAGTCAATTGCAGAAATTTTAGAGAATTTCATTTCAAAAAGTTTCACGAAATTTAGCATCGATAAGATTCGGCCCGTGAGATTTCCCCAAGATATGCTTTTTGCAAATGGCGGCTATAGTTCTGTACTTTAAAGCAGTCATACGGACTGTTAAATGTTGATGCAAAGCTACTTTTATTTTTCTCCGTGGGCTGCTTAATTTAACAAAGAACTTTTATTTCTCTCCATGGGCAGCATTTAATAAAGAGCTGTTATTTTGCTCCATGTGCAGCATTTAACAAAGAACAATGTAAAAAATTATCATCAGAATCATACACTTCGACAAGGATTTTTTCTGTTGTCCACGTTCTTGTACGGAATTTTTGGCTCGTTCGTATAATCTTATTAATTACGAAATTTTTATAGGTACCTCTTCTCTTTGGTCCAAAGAAAAAAAAAAACAAATTATTTCTTGAAACTGGTAAATTTAATTTATTAATTTTTTCAAATGATTTTAAAAAGTAATTTTGCTTTTGACAGCATATCTACAAGAAAAATAATTTTCTCTCAATGAATTTTTTCTTTCATAATGAGAGGTTCTTTCTCTTATAGAGAGACTAGCACCGCGGCTGCCATGACATAATTCAAACGTCTTTGCCTCAAATGAATATTTTCACACGCAATTTCATTATCGACGTACTTTCACACCTCTATTTTCTGAAATTTCGGCGGGCCAAAGTTTGCCCTATTACCTAGCAATTTTCAACACAAATTGACGAACATTATTCGGGATTTACGTAAGTTATCATTGTTAAAGCTGCTTCAATGCTATTTATACATCAACAAGGCGAATTCATGCAGGTAGATAACCAGACGTTTTTAAAACTTCGATTTTTTCACATCCTTCAAAATAATTTAATTCACACCCGTATAACGTGGAAAGTAATATATAAAAACAACTTCTTCAACCGCGTCGAACTCTAGATTTTCAATTCCTGGATGCTGTTCCTAAAATTATCCCGACAAAATCAACTCTTTTTCGAATTATGCGAAGTGTTATTTCCCGAATCAATCCGAGATGGTTTAAAAGCAAAATTTGAACCGGCGAGAGGTCGTGGGAAAAAAATCAGATTATATATTTTTTTTATATAAATGAATAATATATACTAGATGCTTATCATAAAATCATGCAGAGCAGTAAATATCCTGTGAAAAAGGAATGTAATTTTGAAAAAAATAAAATTTATGGAGTCAAGCAAAATTTGCTCCAAGATGTAAAAGCAATAAGAGAATTTTAATTTGCTTTGGGGTTTTTTTTTGCATAATTTGGTACATAGAACTTTGAAAAATTCCAAAAATTCACTTTTTGGTAGCAATTCAAAGTTTGAAAATAAAAAGTGAGGAATTTAAGAAGAGATTCATCACAATTTGCTTGCATTTTTAAAACGAGTCAGTTTAAATGGACGTAACACCATTCATAATGCGAACCATAACTTGAAACTTTTGCCTAGAGTCTTTGAAATTTGAAGAAAGAGTTTGCAATCGAAAACAGAGAATGGATATTTTTTTATCCCAAACCGATTATACGCTATACTGTACGCTTTCGGGTATGAGGTTGTACCTTAAGGCACATTTTGCCTGACTCCGTCCCAAATGCCTCTATGAAGTGAGCCCCCCGAAAACATCGAAAAAAATAAAAGCACACACATGGCAGAAAAAAAGAAAGAAAAATTAGATTAAACGTAAGTACCTTTCCGAGATATTAGCAAAACTTTATTATAGATGAATTTACGAGTTGCTAGTATGGAGTAAACTTTCTTGATTTCCCGCGACATCTTTCGAAACTTGAAAAGCTCAAGCCGGCTTAGAATCTGGCGATCATCTTGCAAGCCATCGAAATCAAAACCGAATGAACAAACGAGAAAAAAATACAAGATCTACCGGGGGAAAATAGTTCCGAAACACGAGGAACTTACAACACTTTTCAATGAGCGGATCCCGAAAAATAAATACAATTCAACAAGGATGTCGGATACAGAGAGAGTACAGAACAAGCAAGGCGCGAGCTAGAGTGAGAATAAGAATGAATTAGCGGCGATATTGTTACAGCTTAAAAAGATCTAAGGGGAGCCTGGTCGCCTGCTACGTTGCCGTATTTCTAAAAATAACCCCTCGGTCTCATGGAATCGCCGGGCCTTTAAGGGAATTTGGCAACTTTTGGCACGGTTTCAAGATATCGGAGGATGATGCAATAGAAGCCGATAGTGATCCCGTACGAAGGGGGAGAACCAGAAAGGCCTAAGTCCAAGCTTAAGGTTGCCAGTTGGGCGTTTAAAATATCCTTTTTCGTGTTTAATCAAAGGTAAAATGTCCCTTTTGTGCAGCGTAGGCAGCGAGCTAACCTATGAGCGGGCAGCTTTTGAACGCACCGGCCTGTTGCCGGTTTTGGATCGAAACATCGTATATCCCTGCCTGTTCCCGTTGTAAGTTGCGTGCTTTTCCGACGGATCGGCAGAGTTGATGCTTCCTCGGAGAAGATTTTAAGTGACACGCGCCACAAACGGATCAAGGAGATTTCCTATTTTCTAGAAATTTCTCGGTGCATTTTTTATTTGTCTGTAACTTCGAGAGAGTGCGGCTAATCTTGACCTTAAAATCCCGGTCTCTGATTGGTCGAGCTAACACATCGTGCTCTTTTGGCTTTTGATCGGTTAAGAAAAAGTGATAATGCCATCGATGACGTTATTGAGACGTTTCCGGAATGTCATAGATGAAGTAATTAAAAAGCAAAAAGTAGATGCGCCTCTGTGGTCAACGAAATACGGACTGTTGGTAAAAGCTCTCGACGGGGAATAAATCAATTTTTTGTCAGATTTTTAGACGTATCAATATAAATAGGTTTCTCGCCGGTGTTTTCTGAGTAACCATTCAGAGAAAGAAAATTTGAAAGGAAAGGAGGAAGCAACGCAAGAAGGAATTATGGGCAGCAAATTGCAATTTCGCCTTCAATTTTACGGGTGGGCCAAAGAACATACCCTATGCAAGAATAGCTATCCATACCAGGACGTGTGGCTCCCAAAGAATAAGTGGCGAGAGTTGTTTTAATTTTTTTTTTTTTTTTTGCTCTTGAGGGAAATAATATTACATTTTAATTGGGTAATTTTGAATCTTGAACAGAACAGATGGAAATGTAAAGTATTTTTTTCTCAAAACTATTCAACTGCAAAACAGAAAATTTCACACGTATCTAACGTTTCATTGGATATGCGAATATTCAGGCTTGTTTACAAGTGCCGAAAAAAATTTAACCATTCGTAAAACATCCCTCCACATAATGCCACCACTCAAATTTCATTTTTTTGGCCCAACCCTTTAGACTAGATATTATGCGAAAGAGAATTGATGACAATGGTAAAAAGGCATTATGATCATTATGTAATGGTTACATAAATTGTACTCGAGAACTGTAACTTTACTAAGCTTTGAGGGACTCCTGAAAATGCCACAAGAATTCAGTCTTTTATATTCCATAGTTTAAGGGTCCATCATGGTGTGGTTGAATATTAAAAATTGCGTTTCATTTTACTTATTTATGTACACAGAGAAAAAAAAGTATGGTTTGAGCGACGATGATATGAGTATGCTAATCGTCAACAGACTCGATGGTAGCCGTTAATCGAATCGCATCCACCAAAAGTATGGTAAATTCTATCAGATGTCTTTGTATCTTTACCCCAAAGCATCACTGTACCAAAAAATTAGGTAGTCTCATGATAGAATATTCCATACTTCTGCGAAAATTTGCCATACTTATTTTCGGTGTACGTGCAGTTTTACTGTATGCCTCGAGATTCAAGTTCCTTTGACGTGGATTTAGTCACATTTATGTTTGAATCGGTTTCCAATAACTACATTTCCTTCATTCCACCCGATCGCTCGAATTTTGCTCTATACGTTTATCTGTCTCTCTCTTTCTCTTTCTCTCTCTTTCTGTTATTAATGCAATTTACTTACTTAACACCCTTTATCAATACTATTTGCTAAAATTTAAAACAAGTAACAGGTGAAATTTTTTTATTTTTTCTGAAATCTTTGGGCAAGCAGTGCTTGCCTTGCTTAGCAGGACCGCACGCCATTGATTTAATCACATTTATGTTTGAATCGGTTTCCAATAACTACATTTCCTTCATTCCACCCGATCGCTCGAATTTCACTCAAGAGTAAAAATCTGTTACAGAATTCATGCTCCGAGGACTTTGAGACAGTCTCGTCAAAAATTATTCTAAAAGATTCTAGATTCCCCGACTTTTGAACATCCCACGCTTCCATCCAATAAATCTTAGATCCGAACCAAACGGTTCAAGGGGGTCAAGCCCACGACAAACCCCGCATTTCGATAAGGCACGGGAAAAAAGACGAGATAATATTTACCCGAGCCAGTGGTGCCACATTGTAGATATAATACATTTTGAGGAAAATTGATGTATGCCTAAACGTAATCGACGTAAAACAGGTCAAAATTTACACATTATATACACTCGCTACGCCTTCTTTTGGATAAAGTCAGAATTACCATACATCAATACTGTAGACTGGTAAATTTTAGTGAGATTTGAGCGGGAGAAAGACTTTTTAGTTTTTTATGTATAATATTTTCACACATATTTCCTACATCGTCAAATCAAGTCATTAGAATGAACGGATCATCACGAAAGCGGGGTTTCTGCTTACCTGACGCAAAATTTATTTTTGGTATGAAAATCAGGTGTTGAATAAATTTTTACTTTAAAAAAAAAAATAAATTCTTCCCTCAGAAAGCATAAACCCAGGATACCAAGCCTTGGAATACTGAGGATAATACTTCTTTAAATGCAATTCTAGAATACTGTATCATAGTTTTTCACCAGCGAAGTCGATATAAAAAAAAATTAAAGAAATTCAGGAATTTGTATAAAAAAATACCTCTTGAAGTACTGGTGTAATTGATGCTTTGAAAATGTTTTAATTTTTTTTTATCCTAAAGGTGACGAAAACTGGAATTATAGTTTAAAAAAAGTGTTGAAAAAAACTCTTTAAGGTCCCACAATAGTTTTTAAACATTTAGATTATTTGGACAAATCTTAGAAAAATTTGAAAGAATAACAGTTATTTAAAGACTTATTTACGTAAAATTAACCTAATTATAAAAAAATGGACTTTTGAAATAGTATTTCTAATAATTTTTGAGGAGTTTTTAAAAATTCTTCTGTAAGAATCGTTGTGGTCAGCTATTAGTAATTCTTCCTAGTATGTAAACTTAAAATTTTGCAAAAATCAGTAGCATGGCGTGCTTTGCGATGAATCGATTGATCTGCCAATTAAACCTATAGAAAAAGATCGGTAGATTCCGTATTTGCAACGAACATCTAAATAATCGATTCTTCACCATAGCTTCAAACGGGGAAATATCGATGATCAATCATTCACGCTTTGCCACTGGCAAAAATATATGAATAGCTTACTGGTTGAACTATTTCAATCATTATATATGGGTTTTTCATTTTACCAGGTTTGGGTCTTATTACCTGTACGTTATCTTTTCGTCCCGATTTTAATATTTTTATTTTATTAGTAGTATTTTTATTTTATTAGTAGTATTTTTATTTTATTAGTAGTATTTTTGTTTTATTAGTAGTATTTTTATTTTATTAGTAGTATTTTTATTTTATTAGTAGTATTTTTATTTTATTAGTAGTATTTTTATTTTATTATATAGTATTTTTGTTTTTTCGATTTTAATATTTTAACGTGTTTTGCAATTTCGAACGCGCGCAATGTTTTAGTGCTAGTCAAATTAATTTTGTGGCCTGAAAAAGGAAATAATTTTTCCGAGACGTACATCGCTTAAGACAAGGAATTACTTAAGAAAAACCGGGACATAAGATAACTTACTGGTAATATTTCAATCATCTTTAATTGTTCCACCAATCCGACAATAACGTAAAAGTACCTACTCCAGTGGCGTGCGTTAGATGTTACGTGATCTCAGGCGCGTTACAAAAGATCAGAGGCGAACTTGGTCATTTCCGTCCGTTTGAAACCTCTAATTTAATTGTTTCAATCATCAAATATTATGTCATCAAATATTTCGAGCGTTACCCGGGGAGAAAAAAGTTATCATTGATATCATGTGCCGATTGAGGTCTTAAATGGAATTTCCCGTGCTAGCCGAGTCCATTCCTGTTATAACAACGACCGCATTAAAAAAAACCTTTTTAAACACTCAGAAAAACAGTTTAAAATTATCATTAAGGGGTTTGAAGGATAAGGCACATAAAGGCAGTTTTTGAAAAAATTGAGATATGAATGATTTCATGTAAAACTAGTCTTGATGCATATTCTGTGAAGAATTTGCTCCAAAATTCCAATTTTCAAGCTTCAAAAAGTCACTTTGAACTTTTTTTCCTCCTTAAGGATCTATGTAATTTCGAGACTTCAACCACGTATTTCGCGGAATAGCAAAAACTGCACTTATGCGCCTTGTCCTCCAAGCTTTTCAATTCGTCGAACATTTTTTGGCTATTTTTTTTTCGAGTAAAATTTTTAATGGTACACGATTTGTAAAATCACCGTATACGTTAAACCTAGTCAAGCTTTTGGAAGTAATGGGCAGCTCTACCTCTAGGCGCTACTGCGGTCTGAATCACCATTATTATTTTTGATCCGGTAATTTTGTTTTGTCTCATGACTCGTTAGAAAAAAAATCATACACGGGACGAATAGCTAGGTTCTCATTTTCTTATGTTCAGGATTTTGCAACAATGTAATGAATCAAATCTCTATAAACTTATTGTGTATGTCATAAGAAGTGTGTATGCTCAGTAGTGTTCGTGTTGTACCCTAAAATAAATTCAGTACTAAAAAGTAAAGAAGATATTGATTTACTTATTGACGGCGTTTTCTAATACTTTAGTAATAAAACTCATTTGTCAACTTTTGCTATTTCTCAAGACAAATGGACGTATGCTAAAAGGAACTATTATCGACACAACTCGCGCAGTAAGAGGGTGCTAATAAGAGTAAAATTTGACGTATTTATGCCAAAAGGAACCATGTGCATAGGGTTTGCGTCGATTATAGTTCCTTTTAGCATCCCTATGCACATGTTTCCTTTTGGCATAAATACGTCAAATTTTACTCTTATTAGCACCCTCTTTCTGCGCGAGAGACGTGATAAATCGTCAGAAAGTGTTGAATGTAACGAGCGCACATACACGTGCGTCTAATTTATCGTAAAATTCAGTTGATAACAAGCTCGTGCAAGTGTATGAGGGCAAATCTGTCGTGTGAATCATTCACTCTGTTGTCGAAAAATGAGTTTAGAGCAGAAAGAATCCGGCAGATATAGTTTTATACGAGAACTAGGTAAATTGAAAAGGAAAGAAAGAACCGATAAAACCGAGTGCAACGTAAAGTTAAATTTCGAGGAATTTCAGTTGCGTGACTCAACGTATATTCATGTGTGTCACACAAGGTGTGTGTGTTTCATTTGTATGTTTATTTATTCGTTGGAACATGAGGATACATCATGCAGTACCTTAGAATCGCCATTAAATTTGATTTTCCTCTACATTTTACGGTCTAAATATCACATTGAAACACATTTTCCAAACTTTCTGTGGATTTAAAAAAGTAATCACTTAGTGATTTTCAGATGTACCACGATTCTTCCAAAATTTTGAATGCTCAATAACATTGAAAATCTGAAATTTCATAAATTTCTATTTTCCTAAAAGTTTTGGGACTGTTAAACACTCTTGAAACTATTTTTATACCCGTCTCTAACTAAAAATAAATATTTTTTTATCTTCAAAATCAACGAGAATATTTTAAGGAATTAAACTCCTAGAAAACAAAACTACACTCCAAAAATTAAATTATCTCAAAATTTTGAAAAAAGATAGTCGATGACGCATTCATTAAGATAAGAGAGAAAAGAAAATTGAAAAAATTACCGTGAACGACAAACTTCACCGGCTAAGCGTAAACAAATCGCAAGATAGAATACTTCTGGACCAAAAAATCTAAAGGGGATGGTTTCTTCTGAAGATGGAAAAAGGGATGAATTATTCTTTCTATAATTATTATTATTTTTTATGGTTAAAAAAACACTACGGAGTCCAGTTATTATTTTGATCACTGGGAGGACGATAAAAAAATCCGATTTTGAAACCGGCCGCAGGAATCAATTTATTCCTCTTCCGACGACGCAAACTTTAAAACCCCGGTAAAATCCTAACGCAGCGTTAACGAAGGAACAGCACAACAAGAAAAGCCAATCCTCGTAAAAAAATTCGGTTCGAAATATTGTAGCGCTTACCTTACAACGAACAAACAAGGGCGGCTGCTGGGATCAACCACGAGAGTGGATAGCGGGCGCCTTATATATTTGGATCTGCAACTGGCATAACACACGCGCTGTGCGACCGTCCCTATCCCCCCTTCCTCTCTCTCCCCGCTCTTCGCGGGCGGCCACTTGTTGCCTCCGTTTTCAGTGGCGTGGTGTGAAATGCGATTTATCGATTGTTACGCCGTTTAAACCTATGGAAAACGATCGATACACAGGGTGTTCGCTGCAAACGCCTCAATAATCGATTCTTTACCATACGTTTAAATGGCAGAACAATCGATTTATCGCAAAGCACGCCACGCCACTGTCCGTTTTTCGCTCGTCAGCGGTTCTCTCTACCTCTGCGATGGTCTGATTGGTCATGTTTTATCTCGTAAATTGTTATCGCTCCCTACACTTATTCTTAGAGCAAAAGCTCTAGAAAGCCGCATGAAGCTCGCCATGGTGTATTGCAGATGATGTAGAATTCCATAGTAGAGTACCTAGATGGGGAGAGAACTGACAAGTCAAATTGTGAAGCTCATGGGACCAATAAAGGCAGCCAACCATCTAGCACGAAAAGCACTAGAAAAATGCAGCTGCCGATCTCTGGACTCCATTATCAAACAGTGCGTGCTTTGCGATACATCGATTGATCTGCCATTTAAACCATGGAAAAGGATCGAAACATGGATGTTCGCAACGAACACCTTAATGATCGATTCTTTATCACAGCTTCGAATAGGGAGGTATCTAAAATCGATTATTCACGCACTGAGAAAAAAAGTTCGGTAAATCCGAACTAGTTTGTTTCATATGGAACCAAGATTTTGTTCGGTACACACGACCGAATTATTTGGTCTGCTCAGCCGAACTTTTCGGTCCACTGAACCGAACTGTAAGAATTTATTATGGTTTGGTTGCACAAACCGAACAATTCGGTTGAACAGTCCGAATAATTCGGTTGTGTGTACCGAACAAAATCGTGGTTCCATATGATCCAAACTAGTTCGGATTTACCGAACTTTTTTTCTCAGTGCGCCTCGCCACTGATATCAAACCCAGATGGCTCTTATGCTTACCTATGATAATTGAGCGTCCCTGCGCAAAAATGAGTAACATTTATGCAAAAACTAGCCAGATGTGTGCTTTACAAACGACCGGTTGAAACATAAAAAACATAATAAGTTATTCTAGATTATTCTAATTCATAGGTTGCCTGCCCTTTTGGGCCCTGAAAGCTCCATGACGTAACTTCTAAAATTGCTGAAAGGTTGTTACAGTGTACTTTCCCTGTATAGGTACTCTAGAGGAATTCAAGCATTTTTTTGATCTTCGTGTGAGGGACCGTCCACAGTACTGCCGTGCTAAGGAAAAACGCCGCATGAGCCTTCAGGCGTTGCCAAATTTCTACTGGCAAATCACTAATTATCAGGACATTTTCTGGATATTTGTCTCCCTATATCTCAGGTAATTTTGTTTGTACTTTCATCTAAAACTCCTGAAAATTTCAAGGAAAAATATTCATAATTTTCCTCAAAAATAAACATTTTATCGAAGGAAATTTAGCAACTCTTGAATGCTCATATACGGCGTTCTTCCTAAGCAAGGCAGAGTAATAACTCAGATTTTCTTAAATGTATTTTCTGAGAGCATGGAGTGAGATATGACTCCTAGGAATTTCTCCGATTTTTTTTTTTTAAAACCCTATGACAAAGAACCCCCGTTTTGGAAATTCCGTCAAAATTGGACCCGTTCGAAACGATAATTTTAGCGCGTCTGTATGACATTGCTCCTCATCCAATTTTCTATCCCCTTTCCATCCTGAAGACAAGAGAGTACTCATGAACTTAATTGGTCGTTTTTGCTCTTGAACTTTCTTTCCTTGACGCGAACTCTGCCGTGCGAAGGAAAAACGCCGTATGAACCTTCAGGCGTTGCCTAATATCCTTTGATAAAACACGAATTTCCTAGTAACCATAGGAATATTTGGACGTATTTCTACCAAACAGACCTATGTGAAGGTGCGAAATATGGGGTGTGCTCGTTAGTTCTCTGGCCGTAAGAGTGAATGAGAATAATAAAGCGCCAGTGACGTCAGCGGCAATGAAAAAGCGGGGAGCCTCGGGAGATCGTCCTCGGGGCGCTTTAACTCATGAGCCCTGTCCACAACGCTCTCTTGCCATGCCCGCGGCTCATGAGTCTCGCATTCAGTTGGCACATAGGTCTGTTTGATAGAATGTAAAATCCCGCTTTTCCAATTCTTCAAAAGGAATCACGCCCACTTTTACATTGCTTCTTATGCAGCTTTCTAGAGCACACCCCATATTTCTCACCTCCACATAGGTCTGTTTGGTAGAAATACGTCCATTTTTCTCCCAATTTTTCATATAATTTTGTTCGCAATTTCACCTAAAATTCCTGAAAATTCCAAGAAAAAATATTTATAACTTGCCTCAAAAACAAACATTTTATCAAAGGAAATTTGGCAACCCTCGAATGTTCATACGGCGTTCTCCCTTAGATCGGCAGAACTCTCCTTGAGCCAGTTCAAGTATTCTTCCGTGCTAAGGAAGAACACCGTATGAACATTTGAGAGTTGCAAAATTTCCTTTGATAAAATTCGAATTTTTAGGGAATTGATCGAAAATTTGTCCTCCAATTTTTAAGAAAATTTTATTCGCAATCGGATCTGAATTAACTGAAAACTTCAACACTGAAAAAAAAATCTCGGTGTGTTTACTAAGAAAAGGGTAAAATTACCAAGAATTCAGGGTTCTATTTGATCCCAGTTTTTTCTTGGTAAAATTACCATTTATGGAATTGGTAATTTTACCGAGAAATCTCGGTAAAATTATTGAACTTTCTCGGTAATTTTACTGGACCTTGGTAAAAACGCCAATATTTTTTATCGACTGTGGTAGAATTACCGAGATAAAATGGCAAAACTACCGGGACTTGATTACCAATAAAAGTGGTATTCTTACCTGAAAAAAAACAGTAAAAATACCGGTTTTTGGGTAAGCTTACTAGTCAGTTTTGGTAAAATTACCAATAATTTGAAAAAAAAGTGAGATGGTAAAGGTACCAACGGACCTTGGTAAAAACGCCGGGAATTTTTTTTCAGTGAAGAGAAAATATTTGTAACTTTTTTTGAAAATAAACATGTTTTCATTTCAGAAAATTTGGCAACTTTTGAATGTTCATACGGCGTTTATCCTTAGCACGGCAGTATCGTCTTGGAGAGGGTAAGAGGTAAGAATATTGAACCTGTAATGTCTCAACTTTCCTGCGTTTCTTGACTCTGACTCCCACTTCTTGCCCCGAACATTGATCAATCTGAGTCGGCACTCGAAAGAAAGTTTCGGATTTGTTTAATGTGTTCTCAAAGTTTTCAGTTTGCGAGGTATTCGCATGCGACTATCCTCGCGATTTCTCTCCGAGGTTCTCGGAATGTGCCACTTAGGCAGTGTAAGAAAATTAACACCCTAAAAACATTTTTCTCCTCAGATTTTAATGTAAACGGTGGACAAAGCAAGTATTTCCTAATTGAACTGAGACCCCAGAACCAATGACCTCTAAAAATGACTTTTTGAAGACTCTTAAAAAGATAGCAACGATTATATTCCAGGAAACTCTTTCCGGATATTTTTTAATGAAATTTGCGCGAGGCAAAGTGTGCGACGAAAAAGTTTAATAAAAAGGATTATTTTTTTTAGAATTTAAAACACAAGGAAGATATTTAAGCATTGTTTTTTCACTTATTTTTCAAGCGTTTTGAGTGTTAAAAAGATACAAGCAGATCTTTAAACGTTGTTTTAACACTTTCTTACTTCAATTTAAATTCTCGTTAATTATACTTTAAAAATACTCAGAAAAGGTCTTGTAAAAATAGTGCCGTCGCCATTGGCGGATCCTGCAAATTGGCAACATTGTCTTTCTCCATTCAAAGCTATGGATATGTATCGATTCTTAGAGGGGTCAGGTGCTCTGACAAGAATCAATTATTATTTAATATAGGTTATTTAAGTGTAGCAGAGTAGATTACTGAATAAAGCGATTGCCTCATAATGTTTATTTGGCAGAGAGTGTCGATGCTTAAGAAACGCCTTCATTGGGGAAAGATACTTCCTAGCGTTGCCTCGGAGGTTGAATAGTTGCATCCTCTAAAAACCCAATCAACAGAGTAGCAGCCTGTAGATCAACAAGTAATGCGGTTTTGTTACATACTTTCTCGATGAAAAATACGACGCATAGGTAACGCCTTCATCAGAAAAAGATACTTCCCAGCGTGGGCTCAAAGGACGAATAGTTGCATCATTTAAAAATGCAATCAACAACGCGTAGATTAGAGAAAAATGCGCTTGCTTTGATTGATTTTTGACAAAAAAAGACGACGCACAAGAAACGCCTTCATCAGGAAATGATACTTCCTAGCGTGACCTCAGAGGCCGAATAGTTGTATCATTGAAAAATGCAATCAACAATGCGTAGATTAGAGAAAAATGCGCCTGCTTCGATTGACTTTTGACAAAAAGAGACGACGCATAAGAAACGCCTGCATTGAAGAAAGATACTTCCTAGCGTGGCCTCAGGGGCCGAATAGTTGTATCATTGAAAAATAATTGTCCTTGAATTCTTCCATGAGTGCGAATCAGTGGTGAGGCGTGAATGATCGATTTTCTATATTTTCCCATTTGAGGCTATGGTAAATAATCGATTATTAAGGTGTTCATTGCTCATCGATCCTTTTCCATGGGTGTAGATGGCAGATCAATCGATATATCGCGAAGCACGCCGTGCCACTGGTGCGAATTTCCCTGCGTCTTTTGAAAATGCGTGGCTCACGAGCACTGTCTACTTTCGATCTCAACGTAGAATCAGCATTCACACAGAGTCAATTATCTCACCACACTATATAATGTATTACAGGGTATGAGGAAAGTCTTCGACCCTGCTATGCAGACTTTTGATCGAATTAAGTCAGAATCTTGAAATTTTGGGGGTGCACTGGGAAAAAAAAAACACATTGGATCTAGAGTCCAGACTCTTGAAAACATTGACAAGAGAAAATACTCTTATATCGATCAGATTTAAGCTTAGAGCAAAAGGAAATCCGCTCAAATTAAGAGGCTTGGTTCTTGAGTTAAGCCTAAATCTGATTGAATCAAGATAGTATTTTTTCTTGTCGATATTTCTAAGAGTCTGGACTCTAGATCCAATGTGTTTATTTTTGTCCAGTGTGCTTCTGCGTCGAAAGGAACTACTTTTGGGACCTTCCACATCTTAGAGGAGCATCCGCAAAATTCATCGAACCCATCAGGGCACAGATCTTAATTTGTTTTCAGACAGTAATCTCCTCCTTGTGATACACACAAAAAGATCATAAAAATTCAAAGTTTTGATTCAAACCGCGAACCACCACTACTACCAATCCACAATCCGCACGGTATCCATCACCGATCCACAATGGCGGCTAGTCAAAGTTTTATTTTGGGAATACGGTAGACAGCAACTTACACAGTCCGCTGAGAAGCCGCAGCTTTTATTCTCTTGCCAATGATGGATGTTCCACTCAGTGGGGGCAAAATATGGTGCGCCGAAACACAAGGCCAGCTCCCCTTCGTTTGAAATATCATTTTTGAAAAATCTCGTTGAAAGATACATTATCGGTAGAAAAATAAACGCAGAAGCTTTTTAGCGAAAAGCGAAAAGTAGAGGTCACCATCTATTACTTGGATTTCATTTTGCAACAAGGAACCAAGAGTATTCCAATACCTCTAAGATCGTGCAACTCTTTTTACCTTGCAAATATAAACTGATCATCTGAACAAGTTTTATCTTTATTCCCAATAAACTATCAATTCAAGACGAAAATTACCTTTTCAAATCTCATTTTATTGCCAAGAATATAAATTAACATAACACTAGCAACGATGGAATACTCTTGATTCCTTTTTGCAAAATGCAATCCTCTTACTGATGTGGAAAGAGAAGCTCAATAGTTCACATTTTTATAACTTTGATAGTCACCATTTTAGAGCGATGATAGGTGAAGACTTGCGGTTTGAACCAAAATTTTGCAATCTTTGTGATGACGTATCAAGAGAGGGGAGAAGGATGGCCTTTAAAACAAGAGGAGTTCAGGTCCGCGTCTCCCTATCCGCGTTGATCCCCCATTTTTGGAGGATCCTAAATAAAGTCGCCCTCGTACCTGGAGCACAATAAAATTTCAAGTCTCTAACTTGTTCCGATCAAAAGTTAGCAGAGAGTTTGACGAATTTCCAGGCACCCTGTATATTCTCGGAGATCGAGGAAAACGAAAGTCATAGATTTCCGGTCATGCCACAAAAACACGATTTCTAACCCAGCGCAGATTGTTCGCGTTAGATTGATTCGCGGAACGACTGGTTTCACGATTCCTGCCTAAGTTTCTGAGGAGACTCGCGTATGGTAATCACTAGACAATTCTTCTGTGCTGTGGAAAAACGTCGTATGAACATTCGATAATTGCCAACTACTCCCCCCCCCCCCCACATTTATTTCTGAGGAAAGTTCTGAATATTTGGACCGCGTTTAGCAGGAAGGAACCAAGCCACATCAGCTATTGCCAAATTTAACTGGGCATTTCGAATTTTTACAAAAGAACATCCGGACGGGTTCCTTTGAGAATTTTAAGGAATTTGCTTCGCACTATGCAGGAATTTCTTCAATTTATTTGCACAAAAATCAGCAGAGCCGTTTTTAAATAAAAAATGCAATTGCTCAATTTGGCATTGCTGATGTGGTTTGGTTCCTTTCAGCTTAACGTGGTCCATTTTTCTTAAAAACTTTCATAAATTTTGGATGAAATTGCGGTGAAAATTGTCTGAAAAATCGGGAGAAAAATATTCAAAACTTTTTCAGTAATCTCGTGTTTTATTGGGAGAAATACGGCAACGTTTGAATGCTCATACGGCGTATTTTCTTAGCGCGGTAGAATTCAAAGAGCGAAGAATTCCAGTTTCGTATGCGCACCACAGGGCCGGATTCACCTACTTGCCGCCCATGGGCCGCCTATATTTTGCCGCCCCCTTCTCATTTGTTTTGAAACTCGATAAAAACCATCAGTTGAACGTGCCAGCGGGGGAGGGGTGCATAAGACGCATTTATTCGTGTTGAACACATTTTTTGGGAAAGCCCTGTCAACACTACTAGCAAAAGTTCACGGAATTTTGCGAGAAAGTTAAGTTCCGTAAACCTATCTCTGTGTGGACAAGACCTTCCATTCATAAGTAATGAACGAAAAAATTATGAAAGAACAAACACAAATGTGGTTCAATGATTTTAACTTCCGCCGCCGCGCCGCGTGGACCGCACCGTGGTGGACGCAATGCGTGAAGTACTCATGCAGTCTTGTAGGCGCTACGCGTCACGCTGACCGCACTGTGTTTGGCGCAATGCGTGAAGTATTCATGCATTCTTGTAGGCGAAATCCGTTCCACGCTTACCGCAATGACCGCACTGTGTTTGATGCAATGCGTGAAGTATTCGTGCAGTCTTGTAGGCGCTAATATGTGTTACATGCCGATCGCCGCGGCGAGGGCTTCTCTTTTTCATCTCAAGTCCTCGTTATCATTTCTCTCTAGGTCGCGCCGTTCTAGGTTAAATTGCGTGTTTGGTTTCTCTCGTAACTCGACTTATTGAGGGTGCTGTCTCTTGTATCACTAAGAGACGACAAAATTAGAAATTAATATACTCTCAGGTAACGAGAGATTTTGTCGCCTTTTCTCGTTTGTAATTTTGTTTTAATAAATCCGATTTTTTTTTTATACCTACACTTTAAAAAATTGTAAATTTTTGCCGCCCCTTAGATTTGCCGCCATGGGCCGCGGCCTATGTAGCCACCCCCTTAATCCGGCCCTGTCCCGGTGATGATACATCTGTACCAATGTATATATCGACGGCGAAAGTGCCAAACCACATATCTCCATTTGCACCCTTCACATTTCAAGTGAAACCGCAAAAACACATAAGCGTACCGCTGCGGATTTCCTGTGAAAATTGATTTCATAAATGAACCAACATACTTAACGTCATTGATTTTTCTTCGCATGTGTGAAAATTCCAAGTTATGATGTTGGTTTTTTCTCTTTTGATTAAATAAAATGCCAGTGGAGATTTGGCAACACCGGAGATGAGATACACCTTTTTGCAGTTCTGCCGATAGAGAAATCCGAAGTTTATCATTTTTGCACAGAATTTCGTATGATTTTTCCTCGTTCTCTTAACATTCTCTGGAAATTATGAAGAAATGTTCTAACACCAGCAGTTATGATCCGTGATCTGACAGTTTCACTACTGTTAGACAAAATCCTCCGATGAAATATTACAAATTGATAAAGTTGTCAATTATTTGGACTGTGTTGTAAGTTGAATATTCTTGAAAGTTGGCAACTTAGTGCCTCATCCATTAAAGTTCATTATAAAGCAAGTTGTTTCATTTACAATCTATGTTTTTTCAAACTTTTAAATTGAGGAAAATTAATATTGCCAACGTGAGAGGGTAAAGGAGCCAAGGAGCGAGGAGGGGGTGGGGGAGGGGTGACCTATTTCTATAAAAATGCGTTCAAAATTAGAAAATTACCCGGAAGCTCATAATAACGCATCTGGCATTTGATCTAGGAAATTCAGGCGGAAACATAAGCCCACTCACTGACTTTTTTCAAGGAGCATCAACGGTGAAGCTACCAGACCACGCATCTTGGTTCGCAACGCTGCAGACTCCCTGTTATACGTTATTTTTAATAGGAAACTGCTCAACGTCAATTCTTGAGAGCTTCCGTAATTTTTCTTCAATGTGCGAAGTAAACTCTGTGAAAACCTCAAGAAGTAATGTTGAGTTGTTGTTCCTCAGAAAAATAGAATGAGAGAGGAGATTTTTAGAAACCGTAAATGAGATACGTCGTCTGGTAGTTTCACCGTCAAAATGTCATTATTTATATTGATAGTCTTGGACTAAAGTTGTTTATAGTAAATTTTTCGAGAAAAAATCGCACCAAACATGCACTTCCCCCGCATCATCAGTTTGAACAGTTTTTTGGGCCAAGAGATATACGCTAAGTAATTTTTACCTTCCGTCTTCCACTTAATTAAATTAATCGCATCAAGAAGAGAAGAAAGTGCTCGGTTACAACAGCAATGGACCACTAGACAAGGTACGAATTTCAGCATTCTGATACATGTTTCTCAACCAAAATTCCACGTAAAACACGATACGCACAACGAAAATTACCCAAATCAACTCCTGACGAAGATATTTACTGATTCTTGATGCGTGAATTCAAACCACCCGCTCATGAAAACTCAATGCTCTACGTGACTCACATCGCGCGCTAAACGTTATATCATGACAGTCTCTGCGATGTAAAAATCTTCAACTTCAATCTTGACACTTTGGCTCAGCTATAGCAGATTACCAATAGTTTGAACAACACATGGTGGAAAATGAACATTGCTCGATTGAGAAGCTTGCTGAAACCGTTGTAGTGCGCGATTTGACTCACGTAGCTTTGAGTTTCTTGTGAGCGGGCAGTTCAAATTCCTCGTACCCAATGTGAAATAAAAACGTTAATATCTTCGTTAGAAGTTGATTTCGGTAATTTTCGTAGTGTGAATTGTGTTCTACGTGAAGTTCTGGTTAAGAAACATGTATCAGATTGCTTAAATTCGTACCTTGTCTAATGGTCCATTGTCTAATTTCATCAGACGACTTAAATTTTCTATGAGAACGGTATATTGTGTAAATTGTTTTAAGGATTTCAGGGAATTTCCGCTGTGGCGCAAAGTGAATCGAGTCAAACAGAGAGGTCGGACATGAAATTTTTGACTAAAAATGCAAATTTGTATGTTTACTTTGTCGTATTTTAAATTTTAAGGGGAGCCTCTAGAGAAAAACTTTACGAGGAAGCCAATGAAACCACTTTTAGAACCTCAAAGTTTTGTATAAACAGAGTTGTAAACTCTTAAAGTTTCCAAATTTTGTCCGACGTCTCCTATCGACTCAATCCACTGTGTGGCGTGAGGAAAATTCACTGAATTTATCAACAAAAAAAATAAAGTTACAACCATTCTTTTACAAAAAAAATGAATTGTCCGATAAAATATGGCAATAACTGATGTGACTTGATTCCACCTGCTTAACGCGGTCCAAACGATACCTCCTTCATTTACAGACGCGAAGCTGCGATTCATTCCTATTTTTCCGTTTTCGAAATAAACAAGTTAATTCGAGATCTTTTTCCTCCTTTCCCTCCTATAATGAATTAATTATACATTATCCTACGAGAAAAAGCAGACTTGTTGCGATCCCTTCCTCCCTACTTTGTCTCCATTTCGACGGTAGGTAACCGAAGTCGAAATCAACTCAACCAGGAAGCGTAACGATTATTAGAGTAGGAAGTCTAATAATTCACAATCATGTCGTTGACTTACATGAGTCGCCTCCGTCGTCTGAAAATTGAATCAGGTGTTTCTGGAAGGAAACATGCCCGATTTCATATTAGCCTCAAAACGATAGGGTTTTTATTCATATCGAGGCTCATCTCAAATTGGACATGTTCTTTTTCTAGAATTCAATTGCGGATGGCGGCACGCTCTTCCTGCGTGCCGGACTGGGAAGGAATATTTTTGTCACTTAATCTAGCTCATTTGATGGCTGGAATCGGAGTAAAATCTACACGCGCTCGGTTCATGGCGAAATCAAAATTTCGGGTAGGTAATTTACATGCTGAAGTGGAGTTCAATTATGTCGGATGAAAGTCTCGGTGAAAAAAGAATCGTTGTTCTGAAAATGCTCATGGTAGATTCTCGGTCCCATCTACTTTAAAGTACACTGAAAAAAGTATGGTCAAATCTACTTTAAGTCTACTTGATTTTTTATACGGTGATATTATTTTGTGAAAATAATAGAATTATAGCAGTATTTTTCCAGAACTCCGACTTACCAGAGTATGGTAAATGCTATCATAGAAGAGTCTAGTGTCTATTAGCATACTCGGATCACTGTGTCAGAGTATGATAAAATCTACCATATTTTTTTCAGTGTGTTTAATTACAATATCATTTTGGTCACATTAAAAACGTAGCAATATGACCAGGGCCGGATTAGTTTTTGACACAAAAGTAAATCGTAACGAAGACAAGGAAAACCCCTGAAATCCACAATGAGTACTGTAAGAGCAACAATTTTTGTTCTCCGTGGCGCAAACACCATTTCGATAATTTGAAATTAATTCGAGACATTAAATTTTACTAAAAGAGTAATTAGATTTAGTACGTTAAAAAAAGAGCAAATCAAAGAAATGCTTTGATAAATGTCATAACACTGCACTGTCTTGTCACGCATAGATATATCAATTTAAACTTCCAAATGAATAACCGAAATTTCATTCATAGATTACCCTGATAGGAGTATTAAAATCACTTTGCGGGGATTTAAATTGAAAATAATTAAAATCCAGCTCAGAGTAAAGAGGAAAATATTGAGATTGAATGTTGACAATTATTCTGTTCCAAGTTTTAGAGACGTGCGTTTCAAGAGACTTAAACGCGGGTTAAAAAATTTAACTTTTCGCAGTCTGCATGCTCTACTGTTTGTGCACTTGATGATATTTCAGGTAATAATATTCCCAGATTATTATATGGAATAACTTGACTTTGCGTCATTATTTCACTTTCCGAAAACATTTTGTCCACGTGAAGCATTTAATTGAGGCGCTCCATAGAAAAGAGTCTGTTGGATCCAGAGTCCAGACTTTTAAAAAACTTGACAGTAAAAATCCTCGATTCAATCGGATTTTTGCTTGAATCGAGAGCCAAGTCTCTTAATTTAAGCGGATTTCCTTTTGATTTAGAAAAAATCCGATTGAATCAAGAGTATATTTTCTTGTCAAAATTTTCAAGAGTCTAAACTCAGGATCCAAGAGGCTTTTCTTTCAATGCTGGGTAAGGCACTGGTCGCGTGTAGAGCATTTTTCGGTTGTGGTGTCTCAAAATATCTGTTTACGTTTCATCTACTATGAGGATAACATATGCATATATTTTGCTGCAATTTCTTTACTGAATATCCTCTGTAAGTATGAAATGTTGTAAACGAAAAATTTTAGAAAATTTATAATTTTTAGGGCAGAATGTTTTAAACGAATTACCACTTCAAGAATTATTTGAAGGAAAACAAGCGTAAGCACGAGTATAATTTAAAATTCAATAAAAATGTGAGAATTTTTTATGATTGCACTGAAATTAATATGTTTTTTTAGCATCTAGGATGTCAAAAATGTTTCTGGTGATCCCAAGATACTACCTTTACTGCCCCCGCCAGTAAACTTAACATCCTGTGAGTGCAAATTCAACTGAGTAGGCAATCAAGGCAGGCAGCATCTTCACATCACCAGACACATTTTTGATATCCTAGATGCTAAAACAGCATACCATTTTTTCAGTGTGGTTATTCAAACGCAATGTCAAAATATGTCTTTTTAGGTGTATTGTGTCTTTCACGTATCAGTCCTTAATCAAGTTTCAAAGTGAAAATGATTGAGATTTTAATATTGATGGCTAAAAATTAAGACCTTCCTTGAAAACATCCTCAATTTATCCTCTTAGCTGATTATTCTGCATAAATTTCACGCTGTACAATAATTGACTTGTTCCCCTTCGAAAAAATAAGCTAGGAACTGAGATTTTGAAAATACCGCAATGGAGATACGTGGTGTCACACTTAGCCATCGATTTGTTACCTCTAGCTTATAGGTACAGGTTTCCAGTCTCGGCAATTTTGCCGAGAATTTTAATTGCTGCCGTACATGTTTTACTTTCTTGACTACTTTGAATGAAATTTTTCCCCGCTGAGTAATTTTTCCTCATTAGAGCATCAAATCGCACTCGATCCGGCCGGAGCCCATTTAACTTCGCGGCTCACATTTTTGCGAGTTTATCACGACAATCCTTGTTGGTTCTGAACCGATATGGCAGGCTATCTGGATAAAACTAGTTTTTGGCAAGCTTGGTTTGGGATTCCCTAATTACTGAGAATAGCCGAGCTGGTCAACTTGTCATGAACACACCAGTGTCTGCGGGTTTAATATTGAGTAACTTTAACAAGTAACTGAGGAGTGAGTTGCAAAAATGGCCGGAGCGGCGAACAATTTTTCGAACTAAACATATTGTCATTATTACGTCGAAAAATTATAAATTTTTTCATACATTTCTCTTTTAAAAAATTCAATTTTTTTTCTATTTTCTTAGAAACCCGCATATGCATCCCGCATATGTTAAAATAGATTCTATGCGAAAAGGCTTAGATATTAGGTATTTAGACACAGGATGTCCTTATAAATCAGTTGTTTTATGCAAAATCGTCAAAAGTAAACCTTTCGTATTTCTGTAATTTCTCATTCCCAACAATTCCTGTATTTCAATCGAGCCAACTTAATTTGAGGATATAACTAATTTTTTTTTACCTCAGCCAATGCTATACCTGATGGTGTAACAACTTGGTATACCACATTGAAATATTCAATCGCTGTTTTGTGCAACAGCGATTTTACTGCTCGGGCCATTTTTGCATCGAACTCCTCAATTCCATTCTAGATGAAAACGGTTAAAATCTCCCCAGCAAATTGATTCCCAGCAATTCTGTCGTGCCACAATGAGTGCGAGCTGCTACCTGATATTTGTCAACTCCCTAAAATGTTTCACCGTGCAAACGAGTAAGATATTGACATTTCGGCAGCATCTAACTAACCCGAAGGAGTTTCCGAGAAATCACCTAAATTCATGGCCCAGGAATCCGCCAGACAGGCGTTTAGCTGATTCATCCGTCAACTACTAATGTTAGTCAAGCTTAACAGCATGCCACCATCCTTTTTCGCAGAATCGATCTGGCCGCCAAGGTTTAGGCCCCCCGCCGCATCAATCGGAATAAAAAGGAAATTAATCGAAAAGGTGGGATGATTAATTTTTGATTAGCTCGGGCACCTCAGCTGCCTACAGCCCAAAAATGGCGAAGGACCCAAGCAGACTTAGGTTAAATTGAAAAATTGGTTTTATTCGCTTGTATTATATCACCTACCAGCTGTACTGAATGAAGATGAGACTTTATATAAAACTACAAAATAAATTATGTGGAAAGAAAGAGCTGAAATGTGCTTAACAGCGGAAACGGCGTAAGACTAATAAATCCGTGTTATGCCAAAACTTTAAATTAAAACTAAAATTTGAGCAAAATTTTCTCGATTTTTCGGTCTATGGTTACTTCCAGTGTAGGTTGATCTGTCGTTTAGTCTTCCTCAGTATTGCAGCAATCGGTCTGCCAGAGCCAGCCTATTTAAGACCTCACAACGATTGTAACAATAAATCACCCTAAATACGTGAATTCATAGGTTGGCTGCCTGATTGGAACCTAAGATATCCATGATAAAGAAGAAGATTTAATTAAAATATGGGTAAACAAGGCTAAAAAATTATTGAAACACTAAAAAGCAGGACGTTTCGAGCTGTCGCCCGCTCATTTTCAGCTGCAAAAACACCTAAAAACAAGTAAAAAATTGAGTGGCGACCTGACCCTAGCCGTTAGAGTGGTTAAGTGATAACGGCTGGGGTCAGGTCGCCACTCAATTTTTTACTTATTTTTATGTGTGTTTGCAGCTGAAAATGAGCTGGTGACAGCTCGAAACGTCCTGCCTTTTAGTGTTTCAATAATTTTTCAGCCTCGTTCACCCACATATATTAATTAAATCTCCTTCTTTATTCGTATATTTGGGCTATGTTTTTGTGCTTTATCTATCGATCTCCATGATCTAACCTCAAGTGTACCGACATGTTTGTTCTCTCCCTGCATAGGTACTTTAGTATTGGACTATTTCTACGAAACAGAACTATACTTTGTGCAAGTGGGAAAGATGGGGTATGCTCATGGTGAGCTGGATAAGGAACAATGTAAAAGTGGGCTGCTTGATTCCATTTGAAGAATTGGAAAAGTGGGATTTTAAATTCACCAAACGGAACCATGTGCCAACTTGATGATGGGCTCATGAGCCTTGGGCATGGCAAAAAAGCCTTGTGGACAGGGCTCATGAGTTGAAGACCACCACGGAAGACCGCAGCGGCGCGATCGAGCCAAGTAGGGAGGTCGGACATGAAATTTTTACTCAAAGTGCACATTTTGATGTTTATTTCGTCTCATTTTATATTTCAAGGGGTGCTTCCGGAAGAAAATTTCACGAGGAAACCAATGGCGCTACTTCTGAAACCTTAAAGTTTTGTATAAACGTAGTTATAAGCGTTTAAAGTCTCCAAATTTTGTCCGACCTCTCCTATCGACTCGATTCACTGTGCGGCGGCTTCGTTGCCGATGACGTCACTGGCGCTTTGTGATTCCCATTCATTCTAACCGTCCGAGAGCTAACGAGCACACCCCGTATTTCCCACCCGCACATACTTCAGCTAAATAGAAATACGTCCTATTAACAAAGATGGAAGTCTAAAGTTTATATTCAATTTAATGCCAACGAATACATCCCTATAAATATACACTGTAACGAAATGAACATCAAAATTTTCAATTTGAGTCGTAAATTTAACGACCGATCTCTCGGGATGGTTCGTTCCGCCGCGCGAAGCGACCACAATTCGATCGGCTCGGAAATCGATCGGCTCACCCTGTGAGTGGTCAAGTCGCCAACCGCGGCTACAATGTCCGCCGCCGCGCCGTCAATCATAATGTCACGATGTGCGTTATTGCCCAAGATTAAGTTCACCAGTTCATTTCCGAGAATCAATTGAATCGTTGCGCCAGCGTAGCATCGCCCGTCAATTGACCCCCCGCCCCCTGCGGATGCCGTGAGCCCCCCCCCCCCCCACCCAACCCTCCCGGTCGTGTCCTCCCGCCGAGCCTGCGGGATGATCTCCCGTCGAACTTTTGCGACGGAAAGTAGGCCCACGCATCGTGATAGGGTTGATTCGAAGTGACGTCAGAGTTGGGTAGCTACTACTGCCGTGATAGCGAAGAGAGCCGTCACTGAAAAAAAAAGTTCGGTAAATCCGAACTGGTTAGGATCATACGGAACCACGATTTTGTTCGTTACACACGACCGAATTATTCGGTCTGCTCAGCCGAACTGTTCGGTTTGCTCAGCCGAACTATTTGGTCTGCTCAGCCGAACTGTTCGGTCTGCTCAGCCGAACTGTTCGGTCTGCTCAGCCGACTGTTCGGTCCACTGAACCGAACTGTAAGAATTTATAATGGTTCGGTCGCACAAACCAAACAATTCGGTTGAACAGAGCGAATAATTCGGTTGTGTGTACCGAACAAAACCTAGTTTCATGTGATCCTAACTAGTTCGGATTTACCGAACTTTTTTTTTCAGTGGTATAGGTAAGTGAAAAATTTTCGAAATCGAGATTTCCTCAAAATTCGTCTAAACTCTTTCAGATGAAATTACTGAGGCAGTTAAAACAGCAAAATTCATCCTAAATTAATGCAAACGGGAGGTATGAAAAAGCCGTAAGTGCACAAAAAATGACGTAGTTTTTTTCAAAACAGCCGTAGGTGCGTGAGAGCCAATGAAAACAGTGCTTTCAAGAGGAATGCCGCCCTCATCTGCCGATTTCGAACCTGAAAATGTGTTTGTTGTGTGTCCAACACGCTACCACAAAAGCACGCAGAAGATAGCACGTACTGCTGTCTTGCCAAAACTAACCTAACATGAAACTGAATTTTACCTTTTTCATGTACTTTCAAATATAATCGGTCGACTTTTAATCCCCTAAATGATTTCTAAGAGTTTATCGAATGATTAGTTGCGATTTGACTAAGAACGGAGGTTTTTTTCAATATAATGTTCCACTCAGAAGCTTCTGGGCCCATTTTCTCAAAACTTCATTTTTGCACTTACTGCTCTCCTCGCTATCACGGCAGACTAGAGTAACTTTATAAGGAGGGCGTGCGGACATGTCGGTAATTTGGAGGTTAGGTCATTGAGCTCTTACGCGACGCACGTTTTCCGATTTTTGACCCCCCATCTCCCCACTGTAACGCAGCCCTATACACCCCCCTCTTCTAATTAGGTAACGCTAGCTGGAAGCCCCCCTTCCCGATTTTAAAATAATCAAGAGAACGCTGCGAAAACATGATTGAGAAAAATTCGGGGGTTTTTGGAGATATTTCGCTGAAATACGCGGATAGAAGAGGGGGTGACTATAACTTTGAAAATGGGTCGTTGAAAGGGATTACAATGATTTATTACTACAAAAATTGTAAATTTTATTTTTAGTTCGGTGAACTGAAGATTCAGCTCTGGAAGTCGATGTCTCGGTTCAACTCCACTTGATACCTATGGATCACGTTCCGTTTCAGATTACTGAACTGAATCCTTGGTTCGTAGAACTGAAGCTTCTGTTCACCGAATTGAAAGTTGAGTTTTGCAAACCGAGGCGTTTGGCCCTCCAGAAAAGCGTCGATACCGAACTAATCGTCGCCGAAATAATTAAATGAGTGCAGATAACAATTAATTACGAAAAGGAAATTAATGTCCGCCGTCTCGATTGCGATAACATGACGACCGACCCTTTTTTGCGCTCTGATCGCACACACAAAGTTCACCTACTTGCTGATTTAAACACCAAGGTGAGACTGCCATAACTTTCTCGCATCCTATCAGAAGGCGCTTCATTGCAGCGAGAAAAAAATACCCAATAACGCCTATTATTTCACAATTACGTCAAGAAGAGCGCGATTAATTAGCGACGTTGCCATGTTATCTATTTCCAATTTTCGTAACTGCGCTACGGAACGATTAGGGAAAACAACGAGTCAACCGCGTAAAATTAGCCGCTCATTTGCTTTTTCTCGAGATAATACTAATTAATTACCGGGAGTTTTCTTTCAGTTGTTTTTCCCATTTTTCCCTCGTCCTAATGCAAAAAAGCGTAAAAGCGGCCGGTTTCTGTTGCACTTACGCGGTGCTGCTGAGTGTCTGGAACTGACCGTTTCTTCACATTATCCGTGGGCGAGGAGTCTCACAATAATTGCGATAAGCGGATCTACATGCACCAGAATGCAGTGAAAATGGCCTGATTTTCACGTAGGTTCGGCCCGATGCCTTTTTTTGCGGCTTTTTGGCAACATCGCCTCAACGATGTAATTATTCATGCAAAAAATAAAAATGCTCCCAGGTTGAGACGGATCGACGATATATCTCGTTGCAATGGTGATAAAAGGTCATTCGGATGGTTGCAGAGGACGGGGAGCCGATACCTGTGGTGGGTTGGACGGGAAAATCTATTCCAGATGGAACTTTAACGTTGATGTATCTCCTATGATTGAACATACGATTGAAGGTTTAGAATCTGCGTAAAGTTGGCTTTCAGCTAGGCATTTCATCAAGGGTTTCTCCACTTGTTTCAGAAAATACTTTAATCTAGTCTACTTGACTCGGGTCCCAAGACTATATACATGCATCAGTTGCATCTGCGGTCTGATTATTGAAATTGATAGATAAAGAGAAAATTGAGCGATCCTATTGGTGAGGCGAAAGGCTGCAATGGACAAAGGAGGTAAAAAATAGAGTAACTAATGGCAACCCCCAAGAAACCCTATGGCCATTCCACCATTTTCCACCTTAGTCTGTTAGAATCATTCGTCTCAACAATTGAGATCGGTCGATTTTCTCTACGTCTTCTTTGTCTATTTTTTTGTCTATCAATATCAATAATCAGCCCGCTGATTTGTGTGTTTGTGAGGATGTATTAAATTCGGAAGAGAGAAAATTAGAAGAGGAGGGAGGATAAGGAGGAGAGGAAAAAGATAAGGAAGATGAAAAAAAGAAGACAAAATGTTCATAAGCAGAAGAGAATGAGGGAAAAGAAAATAAAGAGCGGCAAAAGAAGAGGGAGAAGTATAGAAAGAAGGAGAGGAACTTGTAGAAAATGAGAAAGCAGAGAATTTTTTTCTGCTCAATCTTTATCTTCCTCTTTTTCTCCTTCTACTCTTTCTTATTTTTCTTTTGATTGCTTCTCCTCTTTTTCTTATTTTTTCTCTCCATCTTTATCTTTCGATTATAAAGAAGAAAGCTCACCTCAAACAGACCTGAGTCAGTCGGACTAAGATTACTATTTCGCGGCCGACAAATTGCTGCTGGCAAAAACCTATTTGGATATTAAATGTATTATTAATCCCGCGTGACAAATTTTCATTGAAAAAGTGCAGTAATTGAGCTGAGAATAATTTGTTTCATAAAATTCTGCAGTGACTCCTTGAATCAAAGCTCTAAGCAGTGCGTTAGGAAAGCTTTGAAAATCGAGGTCTTGTTAACGTCCGGCCACCGACAATAACTTGACCTCTGTGATCGTCAATCACTCCGCTGAGAGCCAGTCGTTGATTGACAGATATGTTTAGAGGAACGACTGTTACATTTTTCAATCTAATAGCTACTGGATCCTGTATGAGTTGGATGACAATTAGAGGTTATTCTCTGCAGTGTCGCACGGTCGATCGAGTCAATAGGAGAGGTCGGACAAAGGGTATCCCGGGATAAGCATGTCAAAATGCCCTTGTGAATGGATTTTTATTTTAACCATTTTAAGTCATCAAGGGTGTCCTAAAACTTAGGTTTTGGGGGATTTTAGCCCCCCAACCCCCTCCGCCCCCCCTCAGACCCCCAAAAACCGCTTTTTTGGGCTATTTTTGACTATGCTAACGTCATTTCCTCATAACTTTCGTAATTTTCGATAGAATTGAACCAAAATTTGTCAGAATCAACATCAATTAGCTTAGTTTTTGTAGAAAAAAATTCATTATCATCGGATAATATTTTAGCCTCCAAAAAAATTCGTAAAATTTTTGAAAAAATCATTTTTTTCCTTTTTTCGCGGCTAGGTGGCGTATGGAAACATGCACACAAACAAAAATTGTCTCTTTTCTTAATTTATACATCCAATAAGATACAGTAAAAATTTCGTGTTGATCGGAGTGGTGCGCCATACTTAAAAACGCAATTTTCTAACCTCAAAACGGCCTAAATGCCACCATTAGCCTCCTTTGATGACTAGGCGTGGAGAAATGTAGAAAGAAATATCCGGTTTTATCGTCTCACCTCTTAAGTGATCCACTTAAGTACCTTGAGTCAAAATTTCGAGTCGATCAGAGTGGTGCGCAACACCCAAGCACGCAATTTTCTAACCTCAAAACGCCGAAATTGCCCATTTCGGCACCCATTATCACTCCGTGTGAAAAAGTAAGAAGAGGTACATCCGATATTATTGTCCTACCTCATAAATTGGGCACTTAAGTGCATTTAGTCAAAATTTCGTGTCGATCAGAGTGGTGCGCAACACCAAGCACGCAATTTTCTAACCTCAAAACGCCCAAATTGCTCATTTCGGCACCCATTATCACTCCGTGTGAAAAAGTAAGAAGAGGTACATCCGATATTATTGTCCTACCTCATAAATTGGGCACTTAAGTGCATTTAGTCAAAATTTCGTGTCGATCAGAGTGGTGCGCAACACCCAAGCACGCAATTTTCTAACCTCAAAACGCCGACATTGCCCATTTCGGCACCCATTATCACTCCGTGTGAAAAAGTAAGAAGAGGTACATCCGATATTATTGTCCTACCTCATGAATTGGGCACTTAAGTGCATTTAGTCAAAATTTCGTGTCGATCAGAGTGGTGCGCAACACCTAAGCACGCAATTTTCTATCCTCAAAACGGCTAAAATGCCTATTTCAGCACCCATTATCACTCCGTGTAAAAAAAATAGAGGTGGGTACATTCGATTTTATAGTCCTACCTCATGAATTAGACACTTGAGTACCTCGAGTCAAAATTTCGTGTTGATCAGAGTGATGCGCAACACCCGAACACGCCGCTTTCTGACCTGAAACCTCCCAAAATTCCCATTTTGGCATTCACTATCACTGTATGTCAGCCAAGATCCCGCTTGAAAATTGCATGATGCACATTTCAAAGTTTATTTTGGCACCCTGCCGCGTAGCAGACCCGGTCACTCAGGGAAACCTCTAAACTCCTAGGATATATATGACGGTAGGGAGGCTCGCTCATCCCCCACGAAGAAGCGTTCCCTCGTCCAAACTTCCATAATACGTAGCGGTAGGTACGTAGCATAGGTAGCGGAATGTACCCACCTCTATTTTTTTTACACGGAGTGATAATGGGTGCTGAAATAGGCATTTTGGCCGTTTTGAGGATAGAAAATTGCGTGCTTAGGTGTTGCGCACCACTCTGATCGACACGAAATTTTGACTAAATGCACTTAAGTGCCCAATTTATGAGGTAGGACAATAATATCGGATGTACCTCTTCTTACTTTTTCACACGGAGTGATAATGGGTGCCGAAATGGGCAATGTCGGCGTTTTGAGGTTAGAAAATTGCGTGCTTGGGTGTTGCGCACCACTCTGATCGACACGAAATTTTGACTAAATGCACTTAAGTGCCCAATTTATGAGGTAGGACAATAATATCGGATGTACCTCTTCTTACTTTTTCACACGGAGTGATAATGGGTGCCGAAATGGGCAATTTCGGCGTTTTGAGGTTAGAAAATTGCGTGCTTGGGTGTTGCGCACCACTCTGATCGACTCGAAATTTTGACTCAAGGTACTTAAGTGGATCACTTAAGAGGTGAGACGATAAAACCGGATATTTCTTTCTACATTTCTCCACGCCTAGTCATCAAAGGAGGCTAATGGTGGCATTTAGGCCGTTTTGAGGTTAGAAAATTGCGTTTTTAAGTATGGCGCACCACTCCGATCAACACGAAATTTTTACTGTATCTTATTGGATGTATAAATTAAGAAAAGAGACAATTTTTGTTTGTGTGCATGTTTCCATACGCCACCTAGCCGCGAAAAAAGGAAAAAAATGATTTTTTCAAAAATTTTACGAATTTTTTTGGAGGCTAAAATATTATCCGATGATAATGAATTTTTTTCTACAAAAACTAAGCTAATTGATGTTGATTCTGACAAATTTTGGTTCAATTCTATCGAAAATTACGAAAGTTATGAGGAAATGACGTTAGCATAGTCAAAAATAGCCCAAAAAAGCGGTTTTTGGGGTCTGAGGGGGGGCGGAGGGGGTTGGGGGGCTAAAATCCCCCAAAACCTAAGTTTTAGGACACCCTTGATGACTTAAAATGGTTAAAATAAAAATCCATTCACAAGGGCATTTTGACATGCTTATCCCGGGATACCCTTTGGAAACTTTAAAAGCTTATAACTCCGTTCATACAAAACTTCGAGGTCCTAAAAGTGGTTTCATTGGTTACCTTGTGAAATTTTCTTCTAAAAGCACCCCCCGAAATATAACACGTGACGAAATAAATATCAAAATTTTCAGTTTTAGTAAAAAATTTCATGTCCGACCTCTCCGATTGACTCGATCCACTGTGTGTCGGTGCCGCGCCGTGTTCAAGAGCCATATTAGCCTCATCTCAAAAAGATTTTCCCTGGACTTTCAGGTAGATCAGCGGTTCTTAAAGTAGGGCTGTCGTGCTTAGGAAAATCGTCGTATGAACATTTCGTCTACCCTCGCAAAACAATATAACTAAATTTCAATGTTGCCAACTTTTCCCTCACAACTTGTATTTTTATGAGGAAAATCTTGGGCTTTTCTCGCTGAAAGTTTTGCTCATTCTTTTTCTCAGCTGGTGCTAAAATTAGACAAATTTTTAACAGAACAAGCACAGGTACATTTTGTGAAAAACGAGCTGGTTCGAGTCAATTTTGCAACCTTGGAATAAAATAACGTTCTTTCCTTCGGATAACGACGATTTTAGCACCTATCTTAAGTAACTGCCTATCACGGTGTCATTAAATTTTGGCCACACTAGCTAACGTTAATTTGGACCTTAACACCCCCAGGTATTTACGCCATTGAGGAGCCGTAATTTTTAATGCCGTAAATTTAATTTACTGAAATTTTAAAGCCGTAATGGCAATCACAGGAATTATCAATCGATTCCTCGCCTTGACAAGTTCTTTCGGGATTGTCATTTTGATAACTTTTATTAATCAATGATTAATATATATCGGGTCCTGCCAAAAAAACGCCTACCGTTAAGTTTTAACCTCGCTTTTACACCACTATTACGTTCCCTTCCCGCAGTGGCGACTCTGGGAATTGGCAAGACAGTTTTTTCTCCATCTAAATCCATTAAAAATATCATTTATAGGTGATATAAGCTGCCTTATCAAGAATCAATTGTTTTACATACATTTAAATGGAGGAAAAATAGTATTGGCAACCTTTAAGTGTCGCCACTGCCCTCCTGACGAGGACGTAGCGTCAGTTTGTAATTAACCCTGTCGTCTATACAACTAAATTATTGCCCAGGCTTATCTCCAAGTGTACTTACGCTCTTTTTCAGCCAAGCGACAAATAATCCCGAACGGAACTTAACCCAAAGAAAGGGAAAGTAGATCAATCGGGGTGACCCTGACTCGAATACCGAATTCGAAAACTCGAAAACAACATGGGCGTCACCTGGACAAGAACCTGTATATTTATTACGTAAGTTCATTCAATTTTACATGTAAATAATGAGGATGTAGTTAGGGGAAAGTTGTTTTAGTTTGAGTTTGGATTTCTCGCTTACTAACTTATTGTCATGGGAACGGAGTTCCCCATGATATTACAATCGTTCCGTTGCTTTCGCTATGGGATTCCCTATACCTCTGCGACCTTGAGCGTTTCGCCCAGTCTCCGATTTTTGGTTGATTTTCCGATGTATCAAAAACCGTTGTATTTTTTAGCCAATCATGTCTCTACGTCAAGTTGTGTTGATCGCTAAAATTCGCTTTCAGAGTTCGCTCTCATTCGCTTTTCAGGCAATTCAACTTGAGATGTCGTGTCTGACTGGTAAATCTGCGCAGATCCACGAAGTTCCGTTTTTAGGCAAATTCTTTTTTTTGGGAGGTTCTGATTGGTTATTTTTCGCCATCAGTTTTCTGTTCGTTGGTGCAAAAGATCGCCTACCTCGTTGCTCTTGAGAAGCCGCCATTATCCCACCTCAAATTTTACAAATAGACATAAAGAAATTATAACTATTGTGCAAGGTGGAAAACTGCTCTGGAGGACCCGTTACGGATATATGAGCCAAAATCGGAACTCGATTGATTGATTTATTCCATGAATACAGAAATATTGCCTCAGCTTACTGCCGCGATGGCAAATGCCTGCTGATATGAACCTTGAGACACATGATAGCATAGGCAAACAATGTCTCACAGAGAAAGGCGCTTAGCTCATTTCTCCAGAAGCTACGAAGACGCGAATCGCCGAATCGCTCAAGGACAACTCTTGTGATAAGTCCCGCCCATCGTCCGAGTCTTTTAAATGCTATTTTTTCTTATTCTTTCGTCGATCTGTGATAGCCTAGTCGACTGAAGCGCCCCATATTTTTGATAAGGTGCGGGCAATAGGTGATCGGGAGTTCGATACCCGGCGATGGGAACTACTTTTTAATGGTTGTATTGAATGTTTTAGACTAATCATCAAAAAATAATTAATACTAGATGATAAATGTACGAACATTTTCTCGTGAGTTAATATGTTAAACAAAAATACTGGAATATACCTCCTTCATATAATCAGCCACATGTTCCCCCAAATTAATGACGTTATTTTCTTTTTTCAATAAAGTTAATTTGCATTCAACGTTCGTAAGTTAAGCAAAAAGTACCTATTGATATAAATAGAAAGACATGAAAATAGTATGCTAACATTTCAGTTGTTTTTTTTTTTTATTATTTATTTTTTGTTTTTTTGTTTTTTCAATAAAACAAATTGACTGGGACTAGAATAATCGTATCTCTGAAGACAAAAGCTAAGTTTTTTGATACAGAAATACTAATATATTCATCCTTTATATAATCAGGGAGATGTTGACCCAAATATTGATGTATATTTTCTCTGTTCGCCCAAATTAATGATGGTATTTTCTTTTTTCAATAAAATTAATTTACATTCCACGTTCTTAAAGCAATATTTTCTCCAAAATTCAGCAAAAAATAACAATATATACCTACGCAAAAAGTAAATAAATAAATAAAGCAATGACATGAAAGTAGTATAGGTAGTACACATCTAACATTTCGGTTACATCTATTTGAATGAAAAAAATGGCAACTTAGGAAGCACATAGGTCACTTATCGACGGTGAAACTACCAAACCACGTATCTCGGTTTGCGACGTCGCAGACTTCCTGTCATACTTTATTTTTTGAATGAAAAGCTACTTAACGTCCAGTCTTGAAAATTTCCGTGATTTTTCCTCTTCGTGCGGAGAAAATTCTGTGAAAATTTCAAGGAATGATATTGATTTGGTCTACTTCAAAAAAATAAAATGTGAGCGGAGATTTTTAAACACCGCAAACGAGATACGTGGTTTGGTAGTTTCACCGTCGTTATGATGCGTATTCGGGCATATGCGTAGAGTAAAAATATCATACTTTACGCCGAAAAAACGAAACTGAAAGTTAAATGCGTTAACTTCCAAAAACCATACATAATCCAACGAAAATAAATAATTGGTAAATAACAGCTTTCTTGTATGCAAAGAAAAAAAATTAAAAATGTTAAAAAAGAGATGTCGACACAAAATTACATAGCCCCTTCAATTCTGAAGATACTACAAACGAACTGTACCTACCTTAAAATTTTCATATCCCAGAAGCAAAAGTTCCCATGACGAATATTGCTATCGCTAGCGATTGCAAAAACCAACTTGTTATAATTCTTCCTGTCGGTGACGCATGTATTACCATCTTTACCAAAAAGAGGATTCCGGTGCACTGGAAAAAAAAACACGTTGGATCAAGAGTCCAGACTCTTAAAAACATCGACAAGAAAAAATACTCTTGATTCAATCAGATTTAAGCTTAATTCAAGAACCAAGCCTCTTAATTTGAGCGGATTTCCTTTTGATTCACGCTTAAATCTGCTTGAATCAAGAGTCCTTTTTCTAGTCAATGTTTTCAAGAGTCTTGACTCTTAAAAACATCGACAAGAAAAAATACTCTTGATTCAATCAGATTTAAGCTTAATTCAAGAACCAAGCCTCTTAATTTGAGCGGATTTCCTTTTGATTCACGCTTAAATCTGCTTGAATCAAGAGTCCTTTTTCTAGTCAATGTTTTCAAGAGTCTTGACTCTAGATCCAATGTGTTTTTTTTTTTCCAGTGTGCATGTAGACAACCCAAGTAGCGGTGATCGCGATAAGTTGCAATTTACTCGGAGAATGTATCGCGATTATATCGAAGTCGATTTATTTCAATATAATTGGATAAAAATTGCAATAAGTTGTAATTTCATCGCATAAGTTAGCAATCAAATCGCGATTTCATCGACGGTGATTAATTGAAATATTATCGAACAAAACTTCGTGATAAATTGTAATGAAATTTCGATTTTATCGAACGCGATTTCACAGAGCTAAAAAAGCAACAAGATTAAGGACAATTGCTCGGATTTTGATGATCCAAGCGAATGCATCGTCAAAAAATCGTAATAAAATCGCAACTTAATTTCGAAATATCGCGACTTAGCCGTTGAAAAATACTACTTGGGAAGTGGATGAAATGTCTGATTATTAAGGTGCATAATTAAGTTTTTGAATTAATTACGAACGGTATTTAACAAAAGGATTTATTATCTCAAATTGATTGTCTCACTTATAATGCTCCCATATGGCTAGCCTATAGGCGGTAAAGTACTGAGAGAATAATCATCATTGGAAATTTCCCTAAGATTCTTTAATTGTTATACAGTGTTAGATATTTGTATTTTTCAACAGTATCATTTATATAAAGGGAAGGGGTATCAAAAATTATCAATACGATAACGGGAACAACTGATTTTGAACCAGCTACAAGAACCAAATAAACAAAATATAATGCAATTTTTTACACTTTACGAACTCTAATAGCACTGGTAAATGCAGGGTGCTAGATTTTGCCACGTTTAATTATATTAATATTATTTATAATTGCAATAAAAGAATAATAAAGATGTACCCCATCATTTTTGCAATGATTGTTCTTGTGCAGAACACCGGCTTGCACGCGTAAGCCACAGCAAACAAAGTGAAAAATTCATTGCGATTGTAAAAAAAAACAAGTTGGTTTTTGCAATCGCTAGCGATAGCAATATTCGTCATGGGAACTTTTGCTTCTGGGATATGAAAATTTTAAGGTACAGTTCGTTAGTAGTATCTTCAGAATTGAAGGGGCTATGTAATTTTGTGTCGACATCTCTTTTTTAACATTTTTAATTTTTTTTCTTTGCATACAAGAAAGCTGTTATTTACCAATTATTTATTTTCGTTGGATTATGTATGGTTTTTGGAAGTTAACGCATTTAACTTTCAGTTTCGTTTTTTCGGCGTAAAGTATGATATTTTTACTCTACGCATATGCCCGAATACGCATCATAACGACGGTGAAACTACCAAACCACGTATCTCGTTTGCGGTGTTTAAACATCTCCGCTCACATTTTATTTTTTTGAAGTAGACCAAATCAATATCATTCCTTGAAATTTTCACAGAATTTTCTCCGCACGAAGAGGAAAAATCACGGAAATTTTCAAGACTGGACGTTAAGTAGCTTTTCATTCAAAAAATAAAGTATGACAGGAAGTCTGCGACGTCGCAAACCGAGATACGTGGTTTGGTAGTTTCACCGTCGATAAGTGACCTATGTGCTTCCTAAGTTGCCATTTTTTTCATTCAAATAGATGTAACCGAAATGTTAGATGTGTACTACCTATACTACTTTCATGTCATTGCTTTATTTATTTATTTATTTATTTACTTTTTGCGTAGGTATAAATTGTTATTTTTTGCTGAGTTTTGGAGAAAATATTGCTTTAAGAACGTGGAATGTAAATTAGTTTTATTGAAAAAAGAAAATACCATCATTAATTTGGGCGAACAGAGAAAATATACATCAATATTTGGGTCAACATCTCCCTGATTATATGAAGGATGAATATATTAGTATTTCTGTATCAAAAAACTTAGCTTTTGTCTTCAGAGACACAATGATTCTAGTCCCAGTCAATTTGTTTTATTGAAAAAACAAAAAAACAAAAAATAAATAAAAAAAAACAACTGAAATGTTAGACATACTATTTTCATGTCTTTCTATTTGTATCAATAGGTACTTTTTGCTTAACTTACGAACGTTGAATGCAAATTAACTTTATTGAAAAAAGAAAATAACGTCATTAATTTGGGGGAACATGTGGCTGATTATATGAAGAAGGTATATTCCAGTATTTTTGTTTAACATATTAACTCACGAGAAAATGTTCGTACATTTATCATCTACTATTAATTATTTTTTGATGATTAGTCTAAAACATTCAATACAACCATTAAAAAGTAGTTCCCGTCGTCGGGTATCGAACTCCCGATCGCCGGGTGCCCGCACCGAATCAAAAATACGAGGCGGTTTAGTCAACTAGGCTATAATGGATCCACGTGGGTGAGAGTAAAAATAGCATACAAAAGACTCGGGCAATGGGCGGGACTTATCACAAGAGACCTTGACTGCTTTTGGGATGATATGAAGCGCATTGCTGTTTTGCTGTAGGAGCCATGGTTCGCACTGTTTTAATGCGTCTCGAGGTTCATGCCAGCACGCATTCCGATCGCGGCAGTTGAGCTAAGGCAATATTTGCGTATCCATGAATTAAATCAATCAATCGAGCTCTGATTTTGACTTCTTTATCCGTAACGAGTCCTCCAGAACAATTTTCCACCTTGTACGATGGTTATTATTTCTTTACTTCTATTTTTCAAATTTGAGGTGGGATAATGGCGGCTTCTCAAGAACACCGAGGTAGGCGATCTTTTGCACCAACGAACAGAAAACTGATGGCGAAAAATAACCAATCAGAACCTCCCAAAAAAAAGAATTTGCCTAAAAACGGAACTTCGTGGTTCTGCGCAGATTTACCAGTCAGACACGACATCTCAAGATGGAAAAAAACTCGCTGAAAGCGAATTTTAGCAATCAACACAACTTGACGTAGAGACATGATTGGCTAAAAAATACAACGGTTTTTGATACATCGGAAAATCAACCAAAAATCGGAGACTGGGCGAAACGCTCAAGGTCGCAGAGGTATAGGGAATCCCATAGCGAAAGCAACGGAACGATTCTAATATCATGGGGAACTCCGTTCCCATGACAAAAAAAAAAAAAAAGCGGACTGACAAGGGGGCTAAATTTGATCTCTTAAGTCTATATGCACTAAAATTGCAAGTTACAATAGGAAACTACTGTCTCTGGCTCATCCATAAAAACACCTATCTGCATGATGAAACTAATGGAAAAGATGTGGTTTCTTAAATGAGTCAAAAATAGAAGGTCATTATTGAAAAATGTAGTCCAAATAACCCATAAGTGAAAATTGTAAGAAGCAAAGCGCATGAGTCTACTTTCTCGTCAATTCAATTCAACCGATATCGAAGTATATTCAGAAGATGTACAAATTCGAGTTAAACGTTCGGATCTGAGAGACAATGGATTTGTTCGCTGGAAGGATGGAAATCCTCTTTTTAACGGTTTTATTAAATAAATTCAAGAGGCTCAAAAAAGGGGTTGATTTCGAAGTGCTTAAATACTTAATAGAGGCTCCGCAAATCAGAGAAACGAGAGAGAGTCATCGGCCTGAACAAACTGGAGAGGCTAATAATCCCCCAGGGATGTTTAAAAATTAAGTAACGCCAGGTTTCTTGGACACTCATCAACCCTCTGTAACGTTCTGTATCCCATCATCGTTCTATACCCTGGCTGATGCTGTGGTTGCATTCAAGTACATTTGGACCACATTTTGCAATTTGGAACTATAAATTTTAGCCCGGTTTAAAAACAACGTATGTGCCATTAGTTTCCCTTTGCACATAAGTGTTTTTCCAGAAGAGCCAAAATTTATAGTTCCAAATTGCAAAATGCAGTCCATTTACATGGCCCAGCATTGACTCTGTCTACCTTTTTTAAATATTCTAAATATGCCCAAAAACTATTTAAATTATTGGATTTGAAAGGACAGTGACAAGTTTGTGGAAAATTCGGGAAAATTAGCAAAATCTGAAAAATTTCCAAACCCTGAAAATTCAGAGAATTTCGTTGCGGTATTTTGAATTTGTATCTTCCAGCCAAGACATTGCAATTTTCCGATGTAAAGGAACTTCCTGCTTAAAATTCTTAATGCTCCGTTCAAAATAAAATTCTCTGGGAGACCCTGGCCTTTCCCCCACTTTTTCAGGATAGGTCTAGACCTCATTGATCAGCGGGGGGGGGGGGGGGGGGGGGGGGGGGGGTTCAGCATGCCTCTCCTAAATTTTGGAAAAATTGCTTATTTCCGTTGCATTTTATTGCGATTTTCGAGCAAAATTTGGCGGTACACAAACTTAATGTTCACATCTACCAATAATCTGCGGAAAACATATCGAGATTTTCCTCTTTTCCTATCGTATTTTCGCCGATTCTAAGACTGCTCCCTACTTTGCAGATTTTTATGATTCAATGTAGATTTTACAATTAGGAAATGCTAATTTAACCACCCCCTTAGTTAAATTAGCCTTCCACTACTGTAAAATGTACATTTGAAACATGTCGGACATATTTTTTAACAATTTAATTGTTAAATCAGTAATCGCTTTTTTCTCATGCGTAAGAGTTGTCCGGTCATACACTTTTCGCTAGTCTCTCTTCATCCATTCAGTCAACCTGCTCTGACTACATCTTTAATACATGTTAAACATGGAATTCATAAAATTTCAGACACCTGCAAATTCTTCGTTAAATTCAAATTCCCTATTACGACTCTATATACTCTATGGGTTGGATCAGCGGGTTGATTGAAATCGATAGACAAAGCGTAGACAGAGAGGACTAAGGGGCAATGGAGCGATTAGATTGGTTGGGTCGAGTGGTCGCTATAGACTAAGGGGGACGATTATGGACTGATCATAGGGTGTCTCTCAGGTTTAAGTTAAGGGGGTAGGTTAGGGTTAAGGGGGACGATTATGGATTAATTATAGGGTGTATCGTGGGCTACCGTTTGGTTAGTCTATTACTTACCTCCTTTGTCAGTCGCAGCCACCCGTTTCCACCAACGTGGTCGCTCCATTTTCTTTTATTCTTCTTTGTCTAACGCTTTTTCTATCAATCTTTAACATATCCTAAACATGGAATTCATAAAATTTCAGATACTTGCAAGTTCTCCGTTGAATTCAAATTCTCTGTTACGACTCTATGCACTCCATGGGTTAGGTCAGCTGATTGAAATTGATAGACAAAGCGTAGACAAAGAAGACTAAGGGAATATGGAGCGAGTCGATTGTTTGGATTGGATGGTTGCTATAGACTAAGGGGGGCAATTTTGGATTACTTATAGGGTGTCTCGTGGGCTACCGTTTGGTTAGTCCATTACTTGCCTCCTTTGTCAGGAGGATCAAGTCAAAATCATGAATCGCTCAATTTTTTCTTGTTCTTCATTGTCTATCGCTTTTTCTACCAATCTTTAACATATCCTAAACATGGAAACCATAGAATTTCAGAGACCCGCAAATTCTCCGTTAAATTCAAATTTTCTGTTACGATTCTATGTACTCCAGGGGGTTAGGTCAGTTGATTGAAATCGATAGACAAAGCTTAGACAAGGAAGACTACGGAAAAATGGAGGGATTCGATTGGTTGGGTTGCTATGGACTAAGGGGAACAATCATGGATTAATTATAGGGTGTCTCGTGGGGATATCGTTGATTAGTCTATTACTTGCCTCTTTTGTCAGGAGGATCAAGTCAAAATCACGAATCGCTCAATTTTTTCTTGTTCTTCTTTGTCTATCGCTTTTTCTATCAATCTTTAACATATCTTAAACATGGCATTCATAAAATTTCAGACACTTGCAAATCCTCCAATTTAAACGAATCATGGGAGAGTAAATCCTTACCTTATCTGATCAATGTAGGCGTATTGAAAATCCTGATCCGATGGATAACCCCGGATTCGGTTCACAATTTGGTGCACGCACAAGAATTTAAATCGCGGCGGTTGAATCGCGCGGAGGAAACGCTCGTCTGGCGGTGATTTGATTGGCGCAGGGGTCGTGTGGAAACTGAGCGATGCGTGCGGAGATGTGCGGATGTTTGACAAACGGCGGACGGTGGAACACAATCGGCGGCCGGCTGTGATTTGGGCTGTTTTAGCGTAAAACCACTCGCGGCCGGCGCTCGACTGCTCGAGTGCCCGACGTGCCGGCCACGTTGCCGGCTCGTCGGACCGGCATCCACGGCTCCGGGCCGGGTGCAAAGCTCGTTTTCCACTTTTGATCGCAATCGCGCTCCGACCGGCAGTTTTCGAGCAGCCATCTGACCAGCGGACTCACCGCGGCCTGTTGCGAGACCGTTTTAAGCGGAAAATACAGAGACAAGAGACCCTCCACTGGCCTCCTAGCGACAGGTGGAAGCTTTTACTTTCGGGGTTTCAACAATTCCTTATGGACAATTACTAGGGAGCAACAGTCATCACCCTAGTTTCGGCTGTTGACTTACCTACATGGTCGATGATGAGCTTCGGATGACGTCATGAGCCAAACAAGTTTCCTAAACTTCGGCCTTTTTCGGCTTGTTTGCGAAACGAAACTGCCAACACGTTGTTGAACATCAACCATGTAGGTAAGTGAACAGTAGAATGCTGAAGTCCCGAAAGTAAAAGCTTTCACCATGGCCAAGATACTAGTGGAGGGTCTCTTGTCTCTGGGAAAATACAATCGTATCTGACCAGTAGAGGGTGAGATTAGGTTAGTCCAGGTCAGGTTAGAATCAGGTTAGCCCAGGTCAGGTTCAATGAGAAAAAAAGGAGGTGTTTGCATTCAGGATTGTGCACCCTGTGACGTAGGTCGGTACAACGTGGTCAGCAAAATCCGGAATTCGAAGTATGAAAAACGGACCATAACGTCCGATTTTTTGCTTAAATCAACTCATTATATAATTTCAAACACTTTATATAGAATGCATTTTTTCCATAAAGTACACCATTTCCGAGAAAAACGATGATAAAAGTCGCCGTACCGACCTACGTCATCAAAAAAAGTGCAAAATGCCAGTGGCGAGGCGTGAATGATCGAGTATCGATATTTCCCCATTTGAAACGGTGGTAAAGAATCGATTACCAAGGTGTTCGTTGCGAACACCCTGTCTATCGATTCTTCTCCATAGGTTTAAATGACAGATCAATGGA